>NC_042998.1:53783226-54055726 GCF_006345805.1 Octopus sinensis | reverse complement strand
AAAGATTGCATTTCCCTCTGGAAACAGTTCCGCAACCATAGGATGAATTTGATCAGATAAAATGCTTAAATAGTCTTGACTATTAATTCTGCCATGAAGGGAAACCATTGGGCCAGTGGATTTGCAAGATATAGCCCAATCAGATCATCACAGATCCTCCTCCATGTCTGTGGAATGCTCAACCACTTGCACATTAATTTCATGAGCAAGCTGTTCCATTGATTGGATCAACTTAACCCTCATCACCATAAGCAACGGAATGCCACTTATATATTATTGTCATACAGTAATACATTTCTTATACGTGTTTCATACAATCTACCTTTTTTTTTCTCAGAAAGAAAAACATCTTTCTTGCCAAAAGAGTCAGCAGTTTCCTGAACTGTTTTCCACATCTTATTTACTCTATGGGTATAAGGGTATTTTGAAAATTCCTCACAGTGGCAAGCATGTCCTGCATGGTTACAGGTTGCCCTTTGGAAAGGTATAATGCCTATACAGCTACCTTGCAAGGGACAGTGAAGTCATGGAACTGCAGTGTAGTGGATTGTGAAGAGGTAGTGGAATCACTCAAATGATTCAATGGTGCTTCTTAAATTGATTCCGAGTGGAGAAATCCAAGAAGATCAAGGGTCAGGATCAACAAGCTGTATGAATAGAATAACTGCAATGCATCCATAGGGGCATTGTCTGTGGTTGTGTAATCAGCTAATGAAAGATTCACTATGACTCAAACTCCCAATTCAAATTAATAATAATAGAATTGGATGGCAAAAGAGAGTCATGGGAATCTGCAAAAACACTGAAAATATTTACTCTAGCTGCTTTACTTCCGTTACAACCATTAACCATCTCTAATTTAGTCTTTTCGGTAACAGAATCTTATTACTACCTGCAGAAAAAATTCCCCATCTGAGTTCATGAACTTACATGAATACTCTTACTTCCAAATTACTTCAGTACAGGCAGTCATATCTCAAGTTTTAATTCTCTGTCAATCTGCCATGTATCACTGAATTCATTTGCCCATGTTTCCTTTTGTGTATTACACTTATTGGTATTGCATACATTTTAGTGATCACTAACATAAACATAAAGGGATGGCCATAATAGATTAGCTTAAACCCAGCATTTACCTGGTACTTTATTTCATCAGCCTTTAAAATAATGAAAAGCTAAGATTTGAACTCAGAATATGCAGCTACATAGTTAAATATTGCAAAGCAATTTTGTCCAGCACTCTGATAATTGTACAAATTCACCACCTTGAATCCCTATCTACCTCGTTCAATTTCCTGCTTCAGTGGAAAATTAAAAGACAACTGGCTGCTACAAAGATCACAGATCTAAGATGGCTGGTTACTATGGAGACCAAAATACTAAGAAAATGAAAATATTGTTCAATGCTGAGTGAAATGCAGCTATGCAGCAGAATGAAACCAATGCAGATAGAGGAAAATGCAATGACAGTTTTATATCTTGATTAAAAACATTTTTTTCCAAATATAAATTCTTTCTTGCATTGACATATAAGGCCAAGGATATGTTGAGCAAGGGTCTAAATAACTGAACTAAAAGCAAGATTTGCTTTGAACTTAGAACACAAACATGGACAAACTGCTGTGAAACATTTCATCCTGCATGCTAATAATTCTGTCAGCTAGTTGTCTTAAATAATAATAATAATAATAAATACCCTGATGCAGTACCAGGCACTGGCTCTCATGGCTTCTGATCTTAACTGATTGGAATTGTTATCATGTATATTGTTTTGTCTTGGTATAAAAGATAGGCTACAGCAAATATTCTGCTCAATACCACAGATTTGCTTGTCAGTTGTTTTGACTTTAACCAGATCAGCATGACCTTTGCAGGCTGATGATACATGCATCTCTGATCACAAGCAGAAGTAGTGGGGGAGCATCATAGCCATGTGTTGAGAGGGATTCTTTGGGGTTTGAATAATTCACCTCTGGAAGCATGGGTGTTTCGTTCAACATCATTAAACAACCCTTATTCAGGGACCATTTGAACGGGATAGTTTACTCAACCAGAAGAAAATTCTAACTGGGCTCCACCTGCAAGGTCATGTGCTGTTTATCTTGATATGAAATCACCACGTCACACACATATGGTTGTGATGCATGCGCCTAGTGTACCCTTATCAGACAGGTAGTCATAATGGGTGTATAACTCACTGATATTTTAGAATCCACTTGTGAGGAACCATGTTATATGCCTTCTTATAATCAATTCAAGCCATTGATAGGCTTGTCAACCTTCTCTGACAGTTCCTTAAAATTGTCTTATCTATCCGCAACTGATCCTTTGTTCCTTGTGATCCCTTCCTGCAGCCATTTGCTAGCAGTTCATTTCTTTCAAAATGGTCATACAATTTCTGTCCCATTACTCCAGCGAGAAGCTTCCACATCATAGGTAAACAAGCTATTGGACTATAGCTACTGGCCATGGCATCCTTCACTGAATCCTTCTGAATTAACCCAGTTCTTTCTTTGACCACCCATTCTGATACAATTCCTTGGTGTGCACAGCCTCGCAAAGCTTTTGTAGTTTGGGATGTAGTTTTTAAAAACCTTAAACCGAAAGCCCTAAACTATGTTCAGAAAGTATTAACCCTGGTTTTGACAAGAGATCATCACCAACTTAAACTATGTAGATCCAAACGAAAGGGAGGAAACCTGATTAGAGCATCAACATTTAGGCTGTAGGTGTGATATGCTACTGAATGGGAGTTGTGGAATGGATAAAGGAAGAACTGATTAACAGGGACAGAAAAACTAGGAAGGTAATTGCTGTGAATAGGTGTCTTCATACTAGAAGTAATGCTTTACTTACTTAGGAAGGAAAGTGGAAGAGGATTGGTTAGAATACTGTGGCCATGCTGCAGCACCGCCTTTAATCGAGCAAATCGACCCCAGGACTTATACTTATTCTATCGGTCTCTTTTGGCAAACAGCTAAGTTATGGGGATGTAAACGCACCAGCATCGGTTGTCAAGCCATGTTGGGGCGGACAAACACAGACACACAAACATATATATACATACATATATATATATATGACAAAAGGCCTCTCGCTCAGAGTAAAAGGCAGACTGTATGATGCATGTGTACGAACAGCCATGCTACATGGCAGTGAAACATGGACCGTGACTGCTGAGGACATGCGTAAGCTCGTGAGGAATGAAGCCAGTATGCTCCGATGGATGTGTAATGTCAGTGTACTTACTCGACAGAGCGTTAGTACCTTGAGAGAAATGTTGTACCTAAGAAGCATCAGTTGTGGTGTGCAAGAGAGACGATTGCGCTGGTATGGTCATGTGGTGAGAATGGATGAAGATAGGTGTGTGAGAAAGTGCCAATCCCTAGCAGTTGAGGGAACCCGTGGAAGAGGTAGACCCAGGAAAACCTGGGACGAGGTGGTGAAGCACGACCTTCGGACGTTAGGTCTCACCATGGAAATGACTAGAGACCAAGACCTATGGAAGTATGCTGTGCGTGAGAAGACCCGGCAAGACTAGTGAAGCCATAACCCGTGGCCTCTACCTGGGACATAGTCAGTCCACCTGTGCATACCTTCCTTCTTGTGACACTTGTGAAGACCTGTTGAGGCAAGTGAAAATCAAATCAAATCAAACAAATCAAAATAGATGAACATCAATGGAATTTGTATCCTTGTGGTACCAGTGCCGGTGGCACATAAGAAATCCATCCGAACGTGACCGTAGCCAGTACCGCATCGACTGGCCTCTGTGCTGAGGGCACGTAACAAACACCATCCAAGCGTGGCTGTCTGCCAGCCTCGTCTGGCACCTGTGTTGGTGGCACAAAAAAACACCATCCGAGCGTGGCCGTCTGCCAACCTCGTCTGGCACCTGTGTCGGTGGCACATAAAATCACCCACTACACTCTCGGAGTGGTTGGCGTTAGGAAGGGCATCCAGCTGTAGAAACACTGCCAGATCTGACTGGCCTGGTGCAGCCTTCGGGCTTGCCAGACCCCAGTTGAACCGTCCAACCCATGCTAGCATGGAAAGCGGACGTTAAACGATGATGATGATATATATATATATATATATATATATATATATATATATATATATATATATATATATACACATACATATATACAACGAGCTTCTTTCAGTTTCTGTCTACCAAATCCACTCACAAAGCTTTGGTCGGCCCGAAGCTATAGTAGAAGACACTTTCCCAAGGTGCCATGCAGTGGGTTTGAGCCCAGAACCATGTGGTTCGTAAGCAAGCTACTTACCACACAGCCTCTCCTATGCTTGGTGGAATAGTGGAATATCTTATGAAGGAGATCGATTCCTTGCATGCCTATCTGAGGAACAGTGATGAAAGGATGTTACAGGCTGTGCTGAGGGAGAAGGGAATCAATGACAATGGTGAAACCCTCCAGGAGTACAAAATAAGAACAAAATAGAGAAAAGATCATTAACTAAAAAGAGAGAATCCTGCACAGAGTTTTTCCAGCAAGCATTGGATGAAGCAGATAAAGAATCCTGGTGATGGTTAAGACATGTTTTATTAAAGAAGGAGACGGAAGGACTGATTTTTGCTACTCAAGAACAAGCATTATGGACCAATTCAATCAAGTGTAGTATTGATAAAAGACAACAGTATCACCTTTGTGTAGATTATGTGAAAAATCTACAGTTAGACATACAATTAGTTGAGGCTCAAAACTGGGCCTAAAGAATAAAAAAAAAAAACACTATGTCAAAGTGGTACTGTGAATACACTGAATGTTGTTAAGGAAGTATGGGATAGAGCATTCCAAGTTCTATGATCACCAATCTTTGTCAGTAGCAGAGAATGATCAGGTGAAACTCACATAGGATATGTGAAAATACACACTTATTTTCATAATCAATAGATTTTTTTGAATGTCTACTGCAGCATTTGGGGATATACAATAATTTTGTTGTCTGGGGAGAGTCATTTTCTTTTCATGCCTTATAATTTAACACACTCACTGGTAAAATTTCCACTTATTTCTTATTTTCCTAAAATTTTCGTTGCGTCTTGCAACCTTTTCAATAATCTTGACTCTGTCCATTATTTACACTCACATAAATAATCTTGCAATCCAAAAACGAAATACAATATTTTTGTTTTTCTGCTAGGATCTAAAAAAAACAAGTTTCTGCTGTTTCTAAAGCAATATGCAAACGTTTATGGGAAGAACAATGAGATTCTTAATTGATTCCAACAACTCTGTGACTTTGTCTGTAGGTCAATTCTAATTTAATTAGTTTGCAATTTAATTTAGTTTGTAATTCAATAGAATTCTTACCATAAAATTTAAAGTTTCAAAGTAACAAGCATCAAATTTTTAGAAGATTAGTAGCCAAGGATTATGTAAATTATTGAAGAAATATGTGGAATACAGTGGATACCAATACAGAATATGTTTGAAACTGATATCATAAGAAAATAAAAATCTTTGAAAGAATGCAAAATAACAATTTTTGTTCTTTTGGAAGAGTGGATCTTAAAGCAACTAAAGCTATAAATAATCCTTTCTACTTAATGGCACAAGGCCTGAAATTTTGGAAGATGAGAACTAGTCAATTACATCGACCTTAAGATTTCACTGGTGCTTAATTTATCGATCCCAAAAGGATGAATGGAAAAGTCAACCTAGGCAGAATTTGAACTCAAAACATAGCAGCAGACAAAATACTACTAAGCATTTCCCTTGGCATTCTAATGATTCTGCCAGCTTGCCACCTTGACTAAAGCTATAACTAATAGTAAAAACTAAAAACAATGAAAACTGGAGTTGATTGGTTTGACTATAATTCTCCAAGATGGTGCCCCCAGCATGGCCACAATCTGATGACTAAAACAAGCAAAAGAATAAATATCTTAAAAGAATGAAACATTGTTTTAAAGTAATCTCTTATCTGTGAGTGATACAGGTAAAGATGCAGGAAAGAAATAGATCCAATATCATATGTACATTGGTCCTTTTTGTTGCATTTAAATTTAAAATATTCAAACTTCTAGAGGCTGTCATAATGATGTGGACGCCTCTGATGAGAACCCAATAAGGTTTGAAAATCGATTGAGGTTGTTAGTCATTTAAATAGGCACAGGAGTGGCTGTGTGGTAAGTAGCTTGCTTAATAACCACATGGTTCCAGGTTCATTCCCACTGTGCGGCACCTTGGGCAAGTGTCTTCAACGATAGCCTTGGGCTGACCAAAAGCCTTGTAAGTGGATTTGCTAGACAGAAACTGAAAGGAGCCCGTTGTGTATATATATATATATATATATATGTATTTGTATGTGCTTGTCCCCCCAACATCGCTTGACAACCGATGGTGGTGTGTTTACGTCCCCGTAACTTAGCGGTTCGGCAAAAGAGACCGATAGAATAAGTACTAGGCTTACAAAGAATAAGTCCTGGAGTCGATTTGTTTGACTAAATGCAGTGCTCCAGCATGCCCACAGTCAAACGACTGAAACAAGTAAAAGAGTAAACTCCCAACATAAAGTTGTTTGATTCATATTTAAGAGTTTTAATTTACAAAAGGAATTTTTGTTATTGGTTGATTCTCTATTAAGGTTTCTAATTTACAAAATGAAATTTCATTCACATAAAATACTTATTAACAAATGATTTCTTGTATTTATATATGTGGATGTGTGGTAAGAAACTTGCGTCCTGACCACATGATTCCATGTTCAATCCCACTGCATGGCACCTTGGGCAAGTGTCTTCTGCTATAGCCTTGTGCCAACCAAAGCCTTGTGAGTGAATTTGGTAGATGGAAACTGAAAGAAGCACATTGTATGCATACGCACACACACACACAAACAAATAAATAACAAATGATGGCTAAATGTTTCTACATTACAGTTGTTTCCAACAGATTTTAAAAATAGAATAATGAGTACATTACATCATAACATAAAAAACAGCTTTCTTCAGCTGATACATGGCATTTCAAACAATATAAGAACAACACTTGACCACAGTGGACGAACTAAACCTGATTCCAGCCAAGTCTGGCTTGGAACGAGAGAAGAAAGCAAAGCTAGGTTGATATTAGTTAGTGGGTAGGGTGTACAAAAGGTTTATGGCTTCAAGGTAGCTAGTGAGCATGTTTGGAGTGGGAGAGAGAAAAGAGCTAGGCAGTCTAGTTCATTATCACAGCCTGCATGATAATGTTTGAGTTAATTAAATATGTATCATTTTATTAGATTTTATTTTACTTTATGACAGATGGAGATGAAAGGAAGATAAAGGATACTTAAAGCAATTAAGCATTTAATAAAAGTGCAACATAATTTTACTTAAAAATTGAAGAGAAGAAGAAAATCTTAAATTGGGGTTCAGGATAATAATGGGAGATGGTGGTGACAATAATGAGAGTGGGAGATAATATTACCTAAGTGGTATAGGTGAAATTGTATAAATGATGAAAATATAGATATAGAAGCAATAATAATTCATAATAACCAGCACAATAATAAGGATCATATATCAACTACTGAGATGTTTAGAGGTAGTTGTACACTAAACAAAACAGGATTAATATAGGAGAATAATACAATGAACTCAAAAATGATATAAAGCAGAATAAGGGGTTTATGAGAATGCTGATAATTAAAACTAATTATCAAAGATTGGCGGTATCTTGTGCAATGATTTTCAGAGTCAGGTACAAGATCTGTAGGATACCAATAGAAATCCAAAATAGGTTATAAACAGATATATGTATATCTAAAAGAAAGTATTTTAAATGGGTAGTGGTACTAGTGTACAACCTGTTATTCAAATTATAGAGTTCTAAGAGTAAAACAAAAAATTATTTGATATGTATCACATAATACAAAGAGGAGAAGAGGGTGTACCAGATCAGTATCATTTGTAAGTTATCGGGTATGTAGCTATCCATTAGTTACATCTCTAGTTTGTTTTATAACTGTAATGAAGATTAATGATTAATTAAAATGTATGGGCCACTATTATATATGATTAGATCCGATGAGAAAAAAAATAAATGCTCAGTCACAGCTTAATAGAGTTAGATGATGTGTTCTTTCTTTATCACATACAACACCTATAATAGATTACAAGTATATAAATTGATTGGGGATAAAAACTAGGTGAATAGGAAAAAATTCACTAGTTGATCATACCAGTAGTTAGAGTGTACAGGCCTATATATGAAAAAATAATGAGTGTAACATTGGCTAAAAACTAAATTGAGAGGTTAGGTAATACCTTTAAAGTATTTAAAGGTATGGGTTACTTCATGAATACATGAAAGACAAAGGTCCAATTTATTATTAATTAAATTTTCACTATTCTCATACTTCAATATTTCCTTTATCTCCATACAGCATGGTCGGCACTCATATCTGCTGTTTGAGTATGGTTTTGTCACCCTAATTATATCCTATTTTATACTGAATCTAACATTGTCCTTGAGCTCCCAAACTTTCATGGCTAATGATGTTCTACCAGCTCTGTGTCTCAGTTTAAAAGATGATAGATGGTTGCTTAATCTCTTTTACAGATCTATGGTGCAACCTATATAGACATAGATGTTATCCTCTGTTGTTATTGTACACCTGAACACTACCTTTTCAGCCATACAGTGACCAGAAAGCAGGCATAAATTTTTATCCAAACAATTACATCTGGTTTTGGCCATGACACAATTGTTATTATGAATAATCCCTCCTATACCATTTTGCCTTATGGAACACTTATAGCACCTGATATGATGATTCTATAGTCATACCTAATTCAGATTAAACAAGGGAATGTATCACCCATCCTTGACATCTGCAGACTGAATAGCAACATAGGTCCAACATCACCACACACACCTCCATATAATAACCATTCCTTTCTCTATTTCCATCACCATTCCCTCTACCCCACCAAATACCCACAGAAATACCCACATAACTCAGAAATACCACACAACCTTTCACTGGTCAAAAGGATAAACATCCAAGGGTTATTGTTATTATTGCTATGTATACATGTATGTGTGTATCTCTCTCTCTCTCTCTCTATATATATATATATATATATATATATATTATATATATATATATATATATACACACACACACACACACACACACACACCACACACACACACATATGCCATATGCCCATGGGCGTAGTGGTTAAGAGCACAGGCTACTACCCCCAAGATTCCGAGTTCGATTCCAAGCAGTGACCTGAACAATGATTATAATAATAATAACATTGAAAAATACTTTAGGAATGAGAACCCAGGTTCGAAATTACCCCAAGACAACTATCAGCCAAAACGTGTTAACAACAAACAAGATGAGGACAAATATCTATTGAATGTAGATAATGTGCACAATTCCGCATCTCTTAAATATAGAACTGTATTGATAATAATATTTACTATGAATATTAGTGCAACAAAATCATCAGTATCAGCTACCAGTATTGGATACTTCACTATTTTAACACCTCTAATGCATGATTGTGTAAATATATGTGCATATTTTATGTGTGTGTGTGTTTCTGTTTTTTTTTTTAGACCATGAAGTGAACATTAGTAATGCTGAAGATGAATCTATGTCAGCCAGAAAGTAGGAAGAAATGAAGAATGCAAAAAGTAGAAGCTAAAAGCCAAAAAGAAAAAGAAAAATAACTAAAAATGATGAAAGTGATTTTCTGATGTCATTCCTTGTTGCATAGTTTACTTTTCCCTCAGCATCAGAGCATAAGATGTGAATTTAGACCAACCCACCAGTTTATTAGAAGGAGAATTAGATGTGTTTAAGAACTAGAAATATCTTTCAAAGAGACAGAAGTTTCTAAAAGTTTGAATATCGAAAAGCAGGAAAACACAGAATGGCATACAACCGTTTGCAATTCAGCATCATGTTGTAGGTTTCTTGGAATTTGATAAATTATCAAGAATGTAATTTTATCAGATGCCCTGTGGACAGAAATGTTTGCATTGGTTTTGAAGTATTCTCAAAATAGTAAAGGTCCATTTTGTTCTCACACAAAACCAATCAATGAATGAAAGATGATTTAAAGGAATGTTGGAAAACAGATGTGGAGAAAAAGTTTGGCACTCATGGTTTGTTTATTCTCTAAAGAAAGCAGAATTCAGCTTTTGTTGTTTGCTTATTTTCCTAAAATGCCAATCAGACTTCACTTGAGCAAGAAAATGGATTCGATCATCAGAAAATACCAGAAAGGTTTAGCTTCCATGATAAGGGAAAAACAGAACAGGAAAAAAAAAATTAAAAAAGAAAAAGAATATATCGATGGGCTTTACCCAATGGAAGAGAATGGAAAGAATATCTTTTGGAGAACAGAGAAATCATTCACATGAATGATTTGGCTTATGCTGTATAAGAAAAACAAAAATAGCAAGATGCTTACCACAGAATTCTCCATTGCATAAAATCTTTAACAACTAAAAATCTTATATTCCATGATCACAAGAAATCCCATAGACAAGGAGAGGAAAGTTACTTTGGAAATTTTTGAGGTTATGAAAATTATTGGCAAACTTTGATTCTGTCATGAAAGAACATCTCAGTAATGTGCAAAAGCATCCTGGAACAATATCATATTTATCGCAGTTAGTGCAGAATGAATATATTCAGTTGATGGCTCTTACTCTATGCCAGAAATTAGCACATAGTATTCATAAGGCCAAGAAATGTTTGCTTCATATTTAATTCATTTTTATATCAAGCTTGTCGAAAGTAAATGGCTGAAGCAATTTCTGTTGATATGGATTTTGAAGAGAAAACTAGTTTGTAAAGAAATTTTTTTTTCTTGGACATATCTAGTTAGAATGATAGGATAGGTGCAGGTATGGCTACATGGTTCAGAAATTCACTTTGGAAACATGTGCTAAAGGATTTCATCCCACTCCTGAACGTTGTTGGCTGGGGTACTATATAGCTGTAAATCAACAAATATATATATATATATATATATATATATAAATACATAATGTATATACATATATATATATGTAAATACATAATGTATATACATATATATATATAAAAAAGGAAATGAAGAAAATGCTGACAAATAATTGAAGTAATTTAAGTAATTTAATTAGGTGAAAGTTCTTTTTACCGGTTGCGCATTTGTTATATATATATATATATATATATAAATACATAATGTATATACATATATATATAAATACATAATGTATATACATATATATAAATACATAATGTATATACACATATATAAATACATAATGTATATACATATATATAAATACATATATAATATATACATATATATATATAAATACATATATAATATATACATATATATATATATATATACATACATACACATACATATATATATACACCTACATGCATATACATATATACACACATACATACATATTTACATAGATACATACATACACATATATACATATCAAACCCAAAATATAATATTAATGTATCTAATTTGTTTATCTGTATAATTGCCTCTGTACCCTCTCAACTTGATCCCTCTTATAGCCTTTCTTTACCTGGTGGAATCGATCCCCTGTCTAAGTTTGAATCTTTTGAGCACAGCTAAGTGTCTTCTATATGGATAATTACTGGATCTTATCTGTGGGCTATATATATATATATATATATATATATATATATATACATACATATATATATATAACTTAAAAATAAGGGCAAATGAAAAAATTTCTAATGCCAAATATGCCTAAATTGGACATATTGTCCATAACCATATAATTTTACACAATACGCACGCTACTGTCATTTATTTCTTTGCCACATTTATCACTGACGAAGGGAGGGTTCTTATGAACTAACCCTGAAATCAGTCCGATATGGTAATAATGGAATTTTTTAGAAATTTCTGTCGACCTTTTTTCGAGTAGCATGTGTATTGTGTAAAATTATATAGTTATGGACAATATGTCCAATTTCGGCATATTTGGCATTAGAAATTTTTTCATTTGCCCTTATTTATAAGTTGTTTATAATTTTAACCTTTAAAGGTATTTTTTAATATGCTGGCCATTGATAAAATTTTTTTTTTTTGAAAAAAATTTTTTTTTTTGAAAAAAATTTTTTTTTTTGAAAAAAATTTTATCCTACATTAAATAAATATATATATATATATATATATATATATATATATAATATACTAATTTGTCTATAAATTTTGTGTCTGATAAAATATAATTACCATTGTTTTAATGTGAAATAAACAAGAAAAAATGTTTGGAAAAAGATTTCTGGGGTTTTATTAAATAAGAAGGTATATTAGGAAGTTTGAGATATTATCTTTCCTTGAAACTACATATTACGACTCTTAATCTTGACAAGTGTTCAGAAATATTTCCAAGTAATTGTCCATTTACATAAAAAACTTGGCTTCAGACTTTGTTAACTTCAGAAATCTCACAGAAAATATTTTTTTTTTGTAGAGCTTCTAATGTAATCATTCAAAAAGACATTTTAAAATTTCATTGAAAATAGGAAGTAAACCTATTTACTCTTTGTCCAAAATCTGAATAATTACTGCCAAAGACATATACAAATATCAGTGATTAATGAAGTTTTGCATTGTCTCATAGATTGCCTATAAGGCAAAAATGAAATATTTGTTGTCAGTAGAAATTTTAAATATTTTTCTTTCTAACATAGCGAATGTATTTAGTTGAAAGGTATTTAGATATGCTGTTGAAATACAGCATTTCTTGCTATTCAGATATCTTACTTGTTAGCTCAACTAGTGCTATTTTCGGAAGCATGCTGGACAAAATGCTTAGTGGTATTTCTTCCAGCTTTTCCACTGGGGTCGACTTATCCTTTCATCCTTTTGGTATTGATAAAATAAGTACCAGTCAGGTATTGAATTTGATGTAATTAATTTGCTCCCTTCCCCCTAAATTTTTGTCCTTGTGCCTATAATCATCATTGTCATTTAACGTCCGCTTTCTATGCTAGCATGGGTTGGATGGTTTGACTGTGGGCTGGCGAACCAGATGGCTGCACCAGGCTCCAGTCTTGATCTGGCAGTGTTTCTACAGCTGGATGCCCTTCCTAACGTCAACCACTCCGAGAATGTAGTGGGTGCTTTTATGTGCCACCGGCATGGGGGCCAGTCAGGCAGTACTGGCAATGACCTCGCTCAAATTTTTTAAACATGCCAATGACACAGGTGCCAGTAAGGCGATGCTGGTAACAATCCTGCTTGAATGGTGCCTCCTACATGCCACCAGCATGGAAGCCAGTTAGCCGCTCTGGCAGCGATCATGCTCGGATGGTGCTCCTAGCACCCTACTAGCACGGGTCACAAGTGCCAGTAAGGCGAAGCTGGTAACGATCACACTTGAATGGTGCCTTTTGTGTGCCAGGAAAGGGAAAGGACATCTATCATGTATATACTTTTAAAAAGCATAGAAATAGCTTCTGATACTCTTTTACTACTACTTTGAATAACTCTCTCAACAATATACCATATTTCCCAGCATACAGGTCAAATTTTTCAGTCTAAAATTTACACCAAAATTTTAGGTGAACTTACTCATAAAGATAACTTTCAAGGGCCAAAAACTTCCAAGTGAAAAACAGTAGAATTTGGATAGAGAGTGATAGTGTTTGAGTGTTTAAATTATATACTACATCGAATTGCATGCCAAAAAATCTGATACTTAACCCTTTTGATATCAACCCAGCTGAAACCACATCTAACTCTGTAGTACAAACGTCACCAAACCTTGGTCACAATTCATGTTCTTAACACTAGCTTAATGATAACTAGGCTATTTTTATAAATTCTATGTTATATTTAAAATTAATTGAAAGAAACACAGAGCATCTTAAAATAAATATGGTAATGAAAGCATTAAAGACTACTGTGAAAGCATCTGGCTCAACTAAAGTTCAAACAATGAATTATTTATCTACATAACTGGTTCTCTGTCAGTTACGATGACAAGGGTTCCAGCTGATTCAATCAATGGAACAGCCTACTTGTGAAATTAATGTTTAGGTGGCTGAGTATTCCACAGACATGCATACCCTTAACACAATTCTCAGAGAAATTCAGCATGGCACAGAATGGAACAAGGCTGAATTACAGGTACAACTCAATTTTGCCAGCTGAGTGACTGGAACAGTATGAAATAAAGAGTCTTGCTCAAGGATACAATGCATCACTGGGAATCGAACTCACAACCAAATAATTGTGAGTAAAATGCTCTTACCACTAAGCCACCTTCCTTCAATTTACCTGTACAAGAGATTACATAGCCCCACTTCTTCTACGATCAATATCAGACATTTCATTGCATTTTACACAAAAAAATAAGCATAAAAAATATATTTAAAAAAAATTTTAATGACTGAACTATGATACAACGGTACTTCACTACTGGTCTTTTATAACAAATGACTAGTTTTGATGAATTGTTATCTTAGAAATGACTACAAACTCATTTATGTTGGAAGGTCTTAGGTATTTGTGTGGTTAATAAATAATACTATTTTATGTTGTTAATTATAAATAAGATATCTAACACGAATGATAACAGTGAAAAAAAAACTGATGTATCATTTGACATAAATATTGAAATTCAGAGAAAGCAGTGTAGCCCCACCCCACGAAAATGAGTTGATTCAAAGAGACAGGGATATGAATAATCACCTAAATAAGCCATAAAAAAGAAAAATCTCAGACTTAATAGAAATGAATAAAACAGTTGTACACACATGCACAGACACATGTATGTATATGTATACTTTACATATGTATATATAAATACATACACATATATATGTGTTTGTGTGTGTGTGTATTTGTGAATGTGTACTTTTAAATATGGCGTGCTCCCACATGCACATGTGCTTGTCTGTGGTCATAGGAGTTTGTTTAGTTATAAGAGTAAAACAAGTTTAATTTCAATTAGATTAGTTTCAAATTAAATCCTAAAGAAAAACAAAAGCATAAAAATATTAAATTTTTTTTAAATATAATAAAAATAAAACTGATGGGAACTTATTATCCTCCAGCAAATTTATCGTGCCAGAATAAAAATTAATTGGTTTTTTGTTAGCTTATATTTCTGAATAAAAGTAAAAATACCATTCTCTCAAGATTTTCACCTAATAAAATAATTTCAATTAGTTAGGAAATTTTAGCATTATTGTAGAATTGTAACAGGAAATTGTGACATTCATACTTTTCTGCCAAAACATTATAAGAAGTAGTTCCAAATGTGAATCAAAACCAGACTTTTTTTTTTTTTTTTTTACTTGTTTCAGTCATTTGACTTTGACCATGCTGGGGCACTGCCCTGAAGAATTTTAGTTGAACAAATTGACCCCAGGACTTAATTTTTTTTTTAAGCCTAGTACTTATTTTATCAGCCTCTATTGCTGAACTTCTAAGTTACAGGGATGTAACTGTCATGCAGTGATGGCTGACAGACACAAAGACACATAGATGTATATATATATATATATATATATATATATACGTGGAGGCGCAATGGCCCAGTGGTAAGGGCAGCGGACTCGCGGTTGTAGGATCGTGGTTTCGATTCCCAGACCGAGCATTGTGAGTCTTTAGTGAGCGAAAACACCTAAAGCTCCACGAGGCTCTGGCAGGGGCTTGTGGTGATCCCTGCTTTACTCTTTCGCCACAACTTTCTCTCGCTCTTTCTTCTGTTGGCCAGCTTGCTTAGCCAGCGGGGTGGCGTCATTTGAAGGCTAAAACAATGCGAAGTGTATTGTGACCAGCGATGTGTAGCAACATCTGATAGCCTGGTCGGTCACAGTGATATTTATATATATGACAGGCTTCTTTCAGTTTCTGTTTATCAAATCCACTCACAAGGCTTTGGTCGGCCTAGGCTGTAGTAGAAGACACTTGCCCAAGGTGTCATGAAGTAGGACTGAACCCGGAACCATGTAGTTAGGAAGTAAGCTTCTTATCACATAGCCATGCCTGTTTGTTCTTCTTTTCTTTCATTTTAGTGGCTTCGTTATGATTTTCCTTTTATTGTGTTAGATTGCTATTTGACTTAATTATATTTTTTTTTACTATAGACACATAGTTTAAAATTTGCTGGGAAGCAAGTCATTTACATTGAATCTAGTGTTTGACTGGTACTTATTTTATCAACCCTATAGGGATGAATGGCGAATCAAACCTTGATGGAATTTGAACTCAGAATGTAGAGCCAGAAGAAATACTTCTATGCATTTTGTCTAGTATGCTAATGATTCTGTCAGTTCATTGTGTCAACCACTGACCTTAATAATAACACTGAATTTGCTAAATTCTAGCAAATTTGGTGCTGCTGATGTGTATAATTTCAAGAGGTAAAAGGTCAAAAGGAATTGAGTTGTAATAGTTTGGATAGAGAAAGAAATAACAGAAACGGAAAAGATACATTTAGGTGGTAGGGGTGCAATGGTGGTTGCAGCAGCTGCTGCTACTGTTGTTGTTGCTGCTAGGTTTAAACTGTTCATTCACCTTCTGGTTGCACTGTCAACCCATAGTTCCTGAACTGGAAGCCCACCAATACATACTGGTCAACTGATCTTCAATGCTCAGCTTGTCTCATGACTAAGCACTGTAGCTCTTTGACAGATAAATGATAATTGATGACATCACCTGTTCCCCATCAGGGAAGATGAATAGATACTGTAACTTCAGTGCCTGCTGGCATATCATCAGTTATAGCATACTGATAGCTTTCTGAGCAAAGGATGTCAAAAGACTCTGTGACTAATGGAAGTCATCCTGCCCATAAGAAATAAAAGAACAAACTTAGATATGGTCAGGTGTTAAAAATGATAGATCTGTTATTAGATATATGCATTTGCTATCTCTGTCTGACCTTTTTATGGATACTGCCTCTCAGTCTGTCTCTTGGCAAGACATGTCACTCTGTCTGTGATCTTGTTTCAGGTCCTATTCTCCTGCAGGTCTGGTCTAAACCCAACCAAAGTATGTGAATTTATCTCCATGCCTCGCCTCTGTCACTCTGGCCAATCAAATATTTTTCACTCTCTTGTGTCTAAGAGCATGGACCTTAGCTCAGAAAACAATTCTTTATGTTTTACATTAAAGAAATAGTCAAGCAGTATTATTGCTGCTAGCATATTAGTTGCAATGTCTTTTCTATCCATTTCTTATTTCTTTACTTCCCACAAGAGACAACACACAGAGAGGACAAACAAGGACAGACAAACGGATTAAGTTGATTATATCGACCCCAGTGCATAACTGGTACTTATTTAATCGACCCAGAAAGGATGAAAGGCAAAGTTGACCTCGGTGGAATTTGAACTCAGAACGTAGCGGCAGATGAAATACTGTTAAGCATTTCGCCCGGTGTGCTGACGTTTCTGCCAGCTCACTGCCTTTTCTAACCATTTCTTGTAATCTATAGATTAGCTTTCCTTCTAATTTATTATTCTTTGTTATTATATCCTTTATAACCTACACTAATACCTATTTTCAGGGAGACCCACAAACCCATTGCTCTTTGTTGATAATTGCTTCTATCAACTCCCAATTAATTAGTTTGCTTAATCCTATTGCTGCAGTTTTTCTTTTCAGCTTCAAGGAAACAAGCTGCTTTGAGTAGCCCAAGCATCTTATCTAATTTGACTATGCAGATTTACAAACTTGTGATTTTATAGTTGATCTGTCAAAATTGTGGACACCTAATGCTATCCTTATCTGCTGACTTAGTAAATAATTTATTTAGGTAAAATGTCAATGACACAGTGCAGTTTGTCCAAATCTATATTGGAACATTTCAAAAATCCAATCAGTACCAGTCAGAAAGTTGGATTTGTTTGGTTTTGGAGACTTAAGTAAAAAAACAAGCCAACAAATCTCTATTGTTTGTACATTTATGAATGTAAATATTTTGCTAGGTCATCAACATTTTTCATCACCATCTCTTTTGATACCAGCCCTTAGTCGACAATATTCACAAATTGCAAATTTGTTCAAGATGACTTTAAAATGTATAATTGTTAGAGTGTCATACAAAATGCCTTGCAACATTTCATCTGGTTCTTTATGTTCTGAGTTCAAATCCTGCTGAGAATGAATTACTTTACCTTTCATCCTTTCAGGATCGATAAAACAAAGTACCAGTGAAATACTGGTGTCAAGTTAATCAGCTTGCTCCCTCTTCTCAAAAAAAAAAAACCCAATAAGCAAACAAATTTATTAACAGTTAATTAATAAATAAATAAGATCAAACATTTTTAATATCTAAAAATCAACATTGAAATTTGATCAGCTTGATCTCTAATTATTACTGGATATTTTATCACTGGATATTTACATAGTACTAAACTCTTGACTAGATTTGGATTAGAAAGCATTAGAAATGTATAGTTCAAATCCAGTCTAATACTATTCCTAATACTAGGAATAAAAGGAAAATAAATAGATGGCAATAGTTCAAGCAAATTAACCTTTTGCTTGTCCAAAGCATTTTCCTAAGATTGTTCTAAATATCCATGCTTGTTTTCAGACTTTTAGTTAGCCCTTGTTTCTCAAGTTCTACGTAATATGAAGTGTTTCTTTCATAAGTCTCAAGATATTCTGGTGGCTGAGAAAAATTGGGAATGTGCATCATATGATGCATAGAGACCAGGAAAATATATACTGCATACCACATGTGGTACACAGGACTGGCAAAGAGTTATGATATTGTGTAGATGTAAATATTGAAATTCGTTTTCCTCACGAATAAGGAAGCTAATAGTTTAAATAATCTTCCAAGAAATTTTCATGTAAATTTATGTTTCAAATACTGAATTAATAAGGATAATTTAAAAAATTTTTCGTACGGATTAGCACAGGTGTGGCTGTGGCAAGAAGCTTACTTCCCAACCTCATGGTTCTGGGTTCAGTTTCACAGCATGGCACCATGGCAAGTGTCTTCTACTATAATTTTGGGATTTGAGTGGATTTGATAGATGTAAACTGAAAGAAGCCTTTCATACATACATACATACAGGTATTTATGTATATGTTTATGTGTGTGTGACTTTTTGTCTGTTTGCTTCCCAACCATTGCTTGACAACTGATATCGGTGTTTTCATCCCCCATAACTTCGTGGTTTGGCAAAAAGGACTGATAGAATGACTACTAGGCTTACAAAGAATAAGTCCTGGGGTCAGTTTCTTCAACTAAAACCCTTTAAGGCAGTGCTCCAGCATGGCTGCAGTCAAATGACTGAAACAATTATAAGAACTTACTGAAAGAAAGACTGTGTATTTCACTAGAAATATGCTAAAAAAAGGGTTAAATCCCACCCTGTTATCTTAAAATGTGTCTGAATAAAATTTTGGGTGCTCATGGTAAGAATCCTTTTTATCATAGGTCTGCTCATCCAAAGATGACTCATAGCTAAACAACAATATGACATGTCTGATCAAGGCTGCAAGCTAGCAGAATTGTTACTGTGTCAGGAAAAATGCTTAGCAATATTTCTTTTGATTTTATGTTCTGAATTCAAATGCTGTTAGGGTTGACTTTACGTTTTATCCTTTGGGAATTGATAAAATAAAGTGTCAGTTGAATGCTGGGATCAGTGTAATCGACTTACTCCATTTTTGAAATTGTTGGCCTTGTGTAAAGGTTTGGAATCAATATAACATATCTTATTTTTTACTGCTCATAGGGGGCTACACACAGAGGGGATAAACAAGGACAGACAAACGGATTAAGTTGATTATATCTACCCCAATATGTAACTGGTACTTATTTAATCAACCCTGAAAGGATGAAAGGCAAAGTCGACATTGGCGGAATTTGAACTCAGAATATGGCTGCAGACGAAATACCGCTAAGCATTTTGCCCAGCATGCTAACTTTTCTGCTAGTTCGCAACCCTAAATATAACATATCTGACTAAGGTGGCAAGCTAGCAGAATCATTACTGTGCCGGAAAAAATACTTGGTGGTATTTCTTTTAACTTTACAACCTGAGTTCAAATGCTTCTGGGGTCAATTTTGCTTTTCATCCTTTTGGGGTTGATAAAATAAGGTACCAGCAGGACACTGGAATCAGAGTAACTGACTTACTCCACCCTCGAAATTGCTGACTTTGTTCAAAGATTTGGAATCAATATGACATATCTTTGCTTCAAAGACTTCATCTAATTCCATAATCAAAATGGTTTTGCTGTTCTTTTGAAGCATTGCTTAATTGTTACCATAATTCCTTAAATATTCTCTTTGCTCTTTCTCTGTCATCTATGAAGAAATACGCCACCTGCTCCGTCATGAATAAATTTATTCACCTTTTCAAGTTGCAGTTGTATAATTGGAATATCTATTCCACTGATGACACAAGATGCAAAGAAAAGATTTCTATTCTTTACATTTCAATTCCAACCTAGCTTTTCTTTTGCCATCGTATATGTCATTTCCATGGTTACCTTGTTACATGTCTGTTGTCGTAATACATGTTGAATTTTCACAAACAATAATATCAGCTTCCATCTTCTTCCCCTGCTTCCCCCTGACACAATTTTTATTTGTCATTACTTTGACAATTAAAACAAAGAAATATACCTTCTTCTCCACTTCTCAAAGCGACTCCCCTTTTCTTAACAGTACTATTCAAGAAATGGCTAAATATCTCATGAAAGTTCATCATCATCATCACTTAACATCCGTTTTTCCATACTGGCATGGATTGGACAGTTTGACTGAAAACTGGTAAGCTGCACCAGATTCCAATCTGATTCAGCATGGTTTCTATGGTTGGATGCCCTTCCTAATGCCAACCTCTCCAAGAGTGTAATGGGTGCTTTTTTAGTGCCACAGCATGAGTGCCAGTTATGTGACACTGGCATCAGCCATGACTATGATCTCACTTTGCTTGACAGGTCTTCTCAAGCACGGTTTATCGCCAAAGGTCTCAGTCACTTGCCACTGCTTCTGTGAGACTCAGCATTTGAAGATCATACTTCACCACCTTATCCCATGTCTTCCTGGGTCTACCCCTTAACAATAATTCTTTCTAAATTTGCCACAGAACAAGCAACTTTGAGAGGAAGTGAATTGAGTACATTGACTCTAGTATTTGACTGGTACTTTGTTTTATTAATCCTGAAAGGATGAAAGGCAAAATTGTTCATTCTCAGCAGGATTTGAACTCAGAACAATCTATTCATTCTATTCATTCAGGCTCCTGTGTTAGCCTATGCATTCAGGGTCATGTGTTGACCTATGCATTCAGGCTCATCTGTTGGCTTATTCATTCAGGCTACACCTGAAACTCTCAACCATATTTTTGCCAATTTAATGAAGAGCCTTTCTCTTTGGATAGTATTTGAAGAAGGTGATAAATTGGCTAGAAAGGAAAATCCCCTCAAACTTGCTTCTCACACCATTTTCTATAACCATATAAAAAAGAAAATTGCTTGTCTCCAACAAGCTGCAGGATAATCTTCAGCAGAATAGACTTGTTCAGTAGCTATTTCTGTCCAATTTGCTTTCATTGTTTACTTATTTCAGTTGTTAGACTGTGGCTATGCTGAGACACCACCTTGAAGGATATTTAGTTAAATGAATCAATCTCAGTACTTTTTTAAAAGCCTGGTACTTATTCTGTCAATATCTTTTGCTGAACTGCTAAGTTATGGGGACATAAACACACTAACACCAATTGTCAAGCAGTGTGGGGGGACAAACACACACACATGCACATATATGTATGTATATGGATATCCTTGTTGCTTATTTTGATTTTAATCACCTTATTTTGAAATTGTATGGATAATACCGTACTAAATTCTGGTGCCTCAACTTAAGTATCATATTCATCTGAATCTATCCATCTATCTATATATCTATCAATCTATCTATCTATCTATCTATCTATCTATCTATCTATCTATCTATCTATCTATCTATCTATCTATCTATCTATCTATCTATCTATCTATCTATATATATATATAATATATATATATATATATATATTATATATATATATATATATATGTATGTATGTATCAATAGGAAATAGTGGCACAACAAGGCACCAATGTTTGCTGGAAATAGCAGTCAATAACCATGCAAGTACTAGGTTGTCCATTTCTCTAGCATTTCTCCTAGAGGTAAGACAAAAGTTTTTATGTTCACCGCCTGTACACATCTTTGCTTCTATACATGCAGTGAAGCTATACATGGCATCGTATGGTTATTGACTGCTATTTTCAGCAAACATTGGTGCTTTGTTGTGCTACTATTTCCAATTTATGGTGCTTATTGCTGGAAAATAATACTATTGTAATAACATTTATAATTTTATATATATACATACACACACACACAACAGGCTTCTTTCAGTTCCTGTTTACCAAATCCACTCACAAAGCTTTGGTTGGCCTGAGGCTATATTAGAAGACGTTTGCCTAAGATGTCATGCAGTGGGACAGAACCTGGAACCATGTGGTTGGGAAGCAAGCTTCTTACCACACAGCCTTGACTGACAACAGTAATTCGAGATAAGCTCACAAGTCAGCAATGTTCAGACACTGAAGGAGTGTTTGGAGAATGACAATTTGTTGTACAAGCATGCTGAAACATGCTTGTACAGTTTATTCCAAAGTGGCAATACCCTCAGAAGCATTTTCAGGTGAAGGATTTTTGGAAGTTGTGCATAATTCTTGTGTGCTCAGTTTGTTTTTATCAACACCTAGAATGGCACTCATGCTCACTGCTAATTCTCTTTAGAATGCATAACTTGTTCTAACAGGTGAAGCATTTTAGTAATATAGGTATGTTGAGCCCCAGATAAAACTTGTTAAATGCTTGACATAGGAACACAACTCAAAGGTATAAGCTGCAGGAAAAACAAAATGCAATTATAACTTCTGACTGTCAGGGAATCTTTATAAATATAAAGCTGTATCATGCATAGGATGTTGGAAGCAAATAGCTTCATTAAGAAGCAAAAGAGAAAATTTTGTGTTCTGGCCACACATGGAGCCAAAATCAAAGTACAGCCATCAGATGATAATATGAATATTTCAAGGATAACACTGATATTAATTAAATTAAGGTTATACATATATGTATATCTATCTGTCTGTCTGTCTATACATACATACATACATACACATGCACACACACATGTGTATACATACATATATACAAATCTAAAGGCAATAAGTATAGTCATCACTAAAGTGACACAGGGTGCTAGTCAGCACCAGCATTGCTAGAAATAGGAGCTGAAACAACTCTTAGCCACATGAGAGCACTTTTCTAACAACTGACAAGGGAGACAAGATCCCTAGGGCAAGAGAGATGGAGTCATGTCAGCTCTGATTTCAGATTTGACTAATCTTCACCAGCAGCCCATTACTCCATTGCCAAGTATGTATGTATAATTTGGCAGGATTCAAGTAGTCTAAAAAGAGTAAAGGCTCAATAAGAATGGAAGCTTAGCACCCAATAGTTTTTTAGCTTTGAAAATATTTGTGTGTGTATATATATATATATATATATATATATATATATATTCCTTTAGAGATAATAGGCCCCTTCATCTCACCATTTAAAAAAGAATTTTTATTCTAAATACCTACTAGTAGGTATTTAAAATAAAAATTAAAATAAAAATTCTTTTTTATATGGTGAGATGAAGGGGCCTACTATCTCTAAATGAAAATATATATTTCTTCATTGAGAATAATTTGAACCCCTGTTATGCCGGAATTTTTATTCCCTAACAAATAAAATTAAATATATATATATATAATGTATAATTGAAGGCATAGCTCAAATTTTATAATGGTTGGAATACTTTGATGGGAAATATTCTAACAGTGTTTAAATAGTCTTCATATCTTTTGTTATTACAACTGTACTTAATTCTGACAAAGCTTTTCTCAGGTGTTTATGCTTGAATACAAAAAAAAAAGACATGTATGTATTCATGGATAAAAAACTACATATGTATCTGTATGTGTTTGTGTGTACTCCGCTGATATAAATTGTTATGTTATGTATAACATGGTGACAAGCAGAAAGAATTTAATTTATTTCTTTCACATTTTACTGGTTCAAGTCAAAGAAGTGTACAAATTTTGTTTGTTTTTCACTTCTTATCTCTCATCTCCAGCTTTCTTAAGATATGCATTAACGCATGGTATTTATATATTTTAGTATTTCTTTCCATTTATTTGCATCTTTACTATTGCTAACATTGTGAATTTTGAAGTTTGAATGCTATAATAGTAAAGTGATAGTCTAAAACAGTGATTCTCAATTATTTTTTTTTTATCTATTACTGTTTAATTCTGGTGGACCGCCATAGCCATTCAGTTCTTAAAAGCTAGTTTTATAGATCTTCTCTCAACATTTCTAATTTGTTTTTCACACGTTCACTTGTGTAGGTTTGCAAACAGAATTTTCTGAGAGAACATGTTTCAGTTGCCAGAAACATGTTGAACTAGGTAAAGTATTAAAAACTAACTGTTTCTTGCAATAAATACATCTCAAGCAAAAGATTTTTCATGGACCCTTAAGATTCTACTATGGATCTTCATTTTATTATTTTGCTTTCATGGACCTCCAAAAATCTTATATGTATTTCTTTACTACCCACTAGGGGCTAAACATAGAGGGGACAAACAAAGGGATTAAGTCAATTACATCAACCCCAGTGTGAAAGTGGTACTTTATTTATCAATCCCAAAAGAATGAAAGGCAAAGTCAACCTCGATGGAATTTGAACTCAGAACATAACGGCAGATGAAATACGGCTATGCATTTCGCCCGGCATGCTAACGTTTCTGCCAGCTCGCCACCTTGACCTCCAAAAATCTTAAATAGACTCCAGTTGAGAATCTCTGTTCTAAGTGAATTACCCATTTTACTATCAACACTGCTCCATGTTGAAATCATGTTTCTGTTCCATTCATATGGTACACATACAGTTGTGTGATAAAGATGTTTGCTTTGCAACTATGTGGTCCTAAGTTCAATTCAACTCTGTGGCACCTTTGATAAGTGTCTTTAATGTAGCCTTGGTCTGTTCAGTGCTGCAGCTACTATTATCAACAGTTATAGTCTATTATGTTGACCATCTATAATGTTTTTAATACTTAGTAAATTGCTCAGTAAATATATAGATTGTAAAATGAACAATGGTGTTAAGAGAACTAAACTAGTCCAATATTATCTCACTGAGTATTACTGTTCAAAAACAATGGTCCTTGCCTCAGTCTGATATACACACAAGTGCATGTGCGCACACACACACACGATGCTAGTTAGTGACAAAAGAGCAGATGAGGGCACATCATCAATAAATACACAGACTGTGAAAAAAGGATGCTGATGAACCAAATGATTGATCAAACAAAATTGATTAGTTAATTAGTTAACTAGTGAAGTGATAACAACAAAAGTAGTAAAAATGAATCCAGCTCATTGCATTTTAATATATGATTTCACATCAAGAATCTTGCAAAACAAATACAAATATATATATATCATCATCATCATCATCATCATTTAACGTCCGCTTTCCATGCTAGCATGGGTTGGACGGTTCAACTGGGGTCTGGGGAGCCCGAAAGCTGCACCAGTCCAGTCAGATCTGGGTTTGTTCTACAGCTGGATGCCCTTCCTAACGCCAACCACTCCGAGAGTGTAGTGGGTGATTTTATGTGCCACCGACACAGGTGCCAGACGAGGCTGGCAAACGGCCACGCTCGGATGGTGTTTTTATGTGCCACCGACAAGGTGCCAGACGAGGCTGGCAGACGGCCATGCTCGGATGGTGTTTTTATGTGCCACCGACACAGGTGCCAGATGAGGCTGGCAAACGGCCACGATCGGATGGTGCTTGTTACGTGCCCACAGCACGGAGGCCAGTCGATATGCGGTACTGGCTACGGCCACGTTCGGATGGTTTTCTTGTGTGCCACGTGCCACTGGCACTGGTACCACAAAGATACAAATTCCATTGATGTTCATCTATTTTGATTTGTTTTGATTTTCACTTGCCTCAACAGGTCTTCACAAGTGTCACAAGAAGGAAGGTATGCACAGGTGGACTGACTACGTCCCAGGTAGGGGCCATGGGTTATGGCCTGACTAGTCTTGCCGGGTCTTCGGATGGTGTTTTTATGTGCCACCGACACAGGTGCTAGATGAGGCTGGCGAACGGCCACGATTGGATGGTGTTTGTCATGTGCCCACCGCACTGACTACAGCACTGATGGATTTCTTGTGTGCCACAGGCACTGGTACCACAAGATACAAATTCCATTGATGTTCATCTATTTTGTCTATTTTTTGATTGATTGATTTTCACTTGCCTCAACCGGTCTTCACAAGTGTCACAAGAAGGAAGGTATGCACAGGTGGACTGACTAGTCTTGCCGGGTCTTCGGAATGTTTTTTATGTGCCACCGACACAGGTGCCAGATGAGGCTGGTGAACGGCCATGATCGGATGGTGTTTGTTACGTGCCCACAGCACGGAGGCCGGTCGATGCGGAACTGGCTACGGCCACGTTCGGATGGTTCTCTTGCGTGCCACCGGCACTGGTACCACAAAGATACAGATTCCATTGATGTTCATCTATTTTGATTTGTTTTGATTTTGATTTTGATTTTCACTTGCCTCAACAGGTCTTCACAAGTGTCACAAGAAGGAAGGTATGCACAGGTGGACTGACTACGTCCCAGGTAGGGGCCATGGGTTATGGCCTGACTAGTCTTGCCGGGTCTTCGGATGGTGTTTTTATGTGCCACCGACACAGGTGCTAGATGAGGCTGGCGAACGGCCACGATCGGATGGTGTTTGTCATGTGCCCACAGCACGGAGGCCAGTCGATGCGGTACTGGCTACGGCCACTTTCGGATGGTTTTCTCTTGTGTGCCACCGGCACTGGTACCACAAAGATACAAATTCCATTGATGTTCATCTATTTTGATTTGTTTTGATTTTGATTTTGATTTTGATTTTCACTTGCCTCAACAGGCCTTCACAAGTATCACAAGGAGGAAGGTATGCACAGGTGGACTGACTACGTCCCAGGTAGGGGCCATGGTTTTATGGCCTGACTAGTCTTGCCGGGTCTTCGGATGGTGTTTTTATGTGCCACCGACACAGGTGCTAGATGAGGCTGGCGAACGGCCACGACCGGATGGTGTTTGATTATGTGCCCACAGCACGATGGCCAGTGATGCGGTACTGACTACGGCCATGTTCGGATGGATTCTTGTGTGCCACCGGCACTGGTACCACAAGCGGTACTGACTACTTTTTATGTGCCACCGACACAGGTGCTAGATGAGGCTGGCGAACGGCCATGACCGGATGGTGTTTGTTATGTGCCCACAGCACGATGGCCAGTGATGCGGTACTGACTACGGCCACGTTCGGATGGATTCTTGTGTGCCACCGGCACTGGTACCACAAGCGGTACTGACTACGGCCACGTTCGGATGGATTCTTGTGTGCCACCGCCACTGGTACCACAAAGATACAAATTCCATTGATGTTCATCTATTTTGATTTGTTTTGATTTTCACTTGCCTCAACAGGTCTTCACAAGTGTCACAAGAAGGAAGGTATGTACAGGTGGACTGACTACGTCCCAGGTAGGGCCCACGGGTTATGACCTGACTAGTCTTGCCGGGTCTTCGGATGGTGTTTTTATGTGCCACCATTCCCACAGCACGGAGGCCAGTCGATGCGGTACTGGCTACGGCCACGTTCGGATGGTTTTCTTGTGTGCCACAGGCACTGGTACCACAAAGATACAAATTCCATTGATGTTCATCTATTTTGATTGATTTTTCACTTGCCTCAGCAGGTCTTCACAAGTGTCACAAGAAGGAAGGTATGCACAGGTGGATCGACTACGTCCCAGGTAGGGGCCACGGGATATGGCCTGACTAGTCCTGCCGGGTCCTCTCATGCACAGCACACTTCCATAGGACTCGGTCTTCAGTCATTTCCTTGGTGAGACCTAAAGTTCGAAGGTCGTGCTTCACCACCTCGTCCTAGGTTTTCCTGGGTCTACCTCTTCCACAGGTTCCCTCAACTGCTAGGGTGTAGCACTTTGCACACAACTATCTTCAGCCATTCTCGTCACATGACCATACCAGCGCAGCCGTCTCTCTTGCACACCACAACTGACACTTCTTAGGTTCAACTTTTCTCTCGAAGTACTTACACTCTGACGATTATGAACACTGACATTACACATCCATCGGAGTATACTGGCTTCATTTCTTGCAAGCTTACGCATATCCTCAGCTGTCACGGCCCATGTTTCACTACCATGTAGCATGGCTGTACGTACACACGCATCATATAGTCTGCCTTTTACTCTTAGCGAGAGGCCTTTTGTCACCAGCAGGGGTAAGAGCTCTCTAAACTTTGCCCAGGCTATTCTTACTCTAGCAGTTACACTTTCAGCACACCCATATATATATATATATATAGATATAGATAGATAGATAGATATATGCATATGCCTGTATGTATGTATGGGTAGAGATAGATACCATTGTTTGGTAATGATCCAGCCAAAACATAATCAATACAAGCACAGAATACAGTGGTTTATTAGCCCTTTAGTATTTAAATAAGCCATATCCAACCCAAATATTCTATCTCTTTTACTTACAAACTAGCTAGATCAGATCTCTCACACCTGCCTTACAATGTTATTCTAAGGGAAAACAGTCTCATCGTAGGAATCTCGAAACTCCAAAATAATGCCTGATTAATTAAAAGCAATGTGAATAAATTAGCATTATATTTGACAGAGGGATCTGAATGCTGAAGAGTTAAAATCAGTCCAATGGTTGTTACTCAGGAAATTTCCATAGTGTGAAACCACTTCTTCAGACACATCCAAACTGCCCACAAAACATGCTTCAATAATTTGATGGCAACAATTGCATGGGAAAAGCTGTTATAGTTATTTTTCTTGAGTCATTTCAGCCATACTACCAATATAAGCATGTTTTCAATGTATGGCTGTTAATGTCATGATGAAGCATGTCTCTTCACCACTTTTGACTTATTTGATGAAACAGCTGCACACCATGGGAACCCCTGAGTAACACACCATTGGACTAGCCTTCTTCGAAGAGAGAATGTTTGCATCCTCCATATATTTACCAGTGTGTTTCAAGTCAGTGTATGCAACCCCGTTGTTCTCAAATTCTTTAACATCAATTGCAATCAAATTCCGTCACAGCACCCTATCTGATGCAAAATCTTCTCTGGTGTGAGTATCAATATTGATCTTTTTAAGTATGTTTTAAGATTGTCATTGAAATGCTTGTATGTCTTGCACTGGGGACATTTCAGTTGCCAGAAACATGTTGAACTAGGTAAAACATTAAAGAAAGAAACCTAGCTGTGTCTTGCAATAAATACATATGAAGCAAAAGTTTTTTCATGGACCCTTAAAATACTACTATGGATCATCAGTTTATTATTTTGCTTTCATAGACCTCCAAAAATCTTATATGGACTCCAGTTGAGAATCTCTGTTCTAAGTGAATTACCCTTTTTACTATCAACACTGCTCCATG
This sequence comes from Octopus sinensis, assembly GCF_006345805.1. Classification (NCBI taxonomy): domain Eukaryota; kingdom Metazoa; phylum Mollusca; class Cephalopoda; order Octopoda; family Octopodidae; genus Octopus; species Octopus sinensis. The sequence goes on along the minus strand of NC_042998.1, from coordinate 54,026,070 downwards.
TTGAAACCATGTTTTTGTTCCATTCATATGGTACAGGCATGGTTGTGTGTTTTGGCTTGTGAGAATCCTCTAAATAGATCTCCAGTTTGAAGATAACTCTCTCCCTTCCTCCTACAAGTCATAAAAAGCAAAGGTCATAGGTATCATCCTTCACCCTTTGACTGTGTGCCACAAAATTTCTAATATCTTGATATTAGTTTTAACCTACACAAAGCCAGTAATTTTAGCAGGAAGGATTCAGTTAATCACACCACCCTCAGTATTCAGTAGGTAGTTATTTTATTGACTCCATAAGGATAAAAGGCAGGTTGACCTCAGAGAAATTTGAACTCAGAACTTAATGAGGTAGAAAAAATGCTGTTTTGCTTTTTGTCTAATGTACCAACAATTCTCTCAGTGTATTACCCTTTTTAACCTAAATAATAAGGACCATATGATTCTGGTAAGAATCTGACTTTAAGGAATCAATATAGATATTGCACTACTTAACTGTGAGGTAAAAAAATGTCTATTGGTTTGAGATTAGTTTTAATCTATTTAACCAGGACTATACAAATCTGATAAGGATCTGAGCTGAGGGAGTTGATATATAATGCACTATTTAGAAAAAGGCAGGATCACATATTTCATGAGATACTCACACAAACACAATGTCAAATCTCCATATTCCTTATCTGATATTCAGGTATATACATATTTTCTTGCATTTTCTATTTTTTCCTGTTTTCAAAGCAGAATTATATTTTATTAGCTTCATGCTTTCCCAGTGAAGAAGAAATAATGAAGAAATATGCACTTGTCAAGGAGCTCTTCTTTCTTTTCAAATAGTTTATATATATAAAGTATTTTGTGTGTGGCAAGAAGCTTGCTTCCAAGCCACATGGTTCTGGGTTCAGTCCCACTGTGTGGCAACTTGAGCAAGTGTCTTCTACCATAGCCTCAGACCAGACAAAGTTCTTGTGAGTGGATTTGGTAGACAGAGACTGAAAGAAGCCTTTCATGTACATACACACACACACGCACACACACATCCACACATCAGAAATTAAAGAAGGAAAATGCACACATTTTACATATTGTTAATATAATTTTTAATACATCATATATTGAGTTTGTCGACTGGTTTCGCTTTCACTAATCATGACATTAAAATTTATTTAAATACATATTTCACAGATTTCCCCTTCTACCAGTGCAAAGATATAATTTGTTTCTATAGAAGAATGTTTAAATAAAGAAAATTTATTCATCAAAAAATACAGAACACATCTAAATATGCACGCATAACCAACTTTCATCTCTATACATATTTTAATTCATTATTACATACCCATCACTGTACATATTTCTCCCCACTACTCTAGTTTTTGAATTTTTGTGTATATATATTCCCTCCCCTGTCCACAATAATAACGATAACCAGTTGCCTCCTCTTAGATTTTTTACTTGTTGAATGATTCATTCATAAACTCAAATAAATTTTAATGTCATGATTAGTAAAAATGAAACCGGTCAACAAACACAATATAAGATATATTAAAAATCATATTAAGACTATGTAAAGTGTGTGCATTTTCCTTCTTTAATTTCTTATATATATTACAACTTACCACGTGGAGATAATTTTAATTCCTCCCTTCCTGTTATATATGTGTGTGTGTGTCTTTGTATGTATATTTGTGCCCCACTCACTGTTTGAAACTGGTGTTGGTGTGTTTACATCCTCATAACTTAGCAGTTCAGCAAAAGAGGCCAATAGAATAAGTACTAGGCTTACAAATAAATAAGTCCTGGTGTCGATTTGTTCAACTCAAACCTTTCAAGGTGGTGCTCCAGCATGGCTACAGTCAAATGACTGAAACAAGTAAAAGAATAAAAGAAAATGTCTGTTGGCTGAAATTACCTAATGTCTAAATGCTTCCACTACTGGTTGCATATCCTTAACTTTTTGTAAACTACATCTGCCAACATTATGATGTAATTCTGAGCCTCCAGAAACAACTGTCGGACCCATAATACCTTACCTTCCCTTAATTGCTTGTGTCTTTGTACTTTGTGTAAGTCTACTTTGTTACTATATAAATACCTATATATTCATACATGAATATTCATTTCCTGAATATTTTCAGTCTTTGTTTTCTCTCTGCTTGCATCTATATATTTTTTTATTCTTTTGTTTGTTTCATTCATTTGACTGTGGCCATGTTGGAGCACCACATTTAATAGAGCAAATTGACCCCAGGACTTATTCTTTGTAAGCCTGGTACTTATTCTAGCTATCTCTTTTGCTGAACTGGGCATGTAATGACACAAGCATTGGTCGTTAAGTGATGTTGGAGAGACAAACACAGACGCACACGCACGCATACACACATATATACGACGGGTTTACTTCAGTTTCCATCAACCAAATCCACTCACAAGGCTTTGGTCAGCCTGAGACTATAGTAGAAGACTCTTGCTCAAGGTGCCATGCAGTGGGACTGAACCCAGAACCATGTCGTTGGTAAGCAAGGTACATACTACACAACCACTCCTGTATATTTTATATATCTAGCCCAAGTGGTTTTCTTTATTTAATTGCATCATTATCTCCATATCAGCTCACCTGGATTCCTTTTATAGCTACTCTTTATTCTGCATGCTTAGTCCTCAGTAAAAATTTCAAAGTATAACTTATAATCATTTGAGTGCTACTGTTTTCTATCAGTGGAGGATCTCATCTGTTGACTCTTTTTTATATATATATATATATATATATATATATATTATATATATGTTGATAAAAAAAGTAAGACAACAAAAGAATGAAAGAGACCTTGATATTATGTAAATAGAGGAATTTATCTGTAAATGTAACATGTGACAATTATTCAGTAGCCATGATACAACTCCGAGTTTTGGATGTATTTTTCTGATGGCCGGATAACTGAAGAGATGGCTTCGTGGATTTCCACCTCGGCATCCGAAACTCAGAGTTATATCATGGCTACTGAATAATTGTCACATATTACATTTACAGATATATATATATGTAATATGCATATAATATGTATATACCATCAAAGGTGATTGCGTTTTTTAGTTGTATTTGATAATTTTATAATTATAAGATTTTGACTTCTTGCGAAATATGCTTTCAATTTAGTGCATTTCATACATTTTTTAATTTGATTTTTGAAAGAAATGATCAAATGCAATAAATTTAATTTGTTTATTTTCAGTTTTAAGAATGATGTATTTTTTTTAGTTTAGATTCATAAAAATTTGCTTGTTAAGCTATACAAAAAAAAATTTCATAAAAAATTTCATAAAATAATTGTCTCCCATCACCACCAATTATAATGTCACACTCCAATATTCTTGCATTGGAGTTGTTGAACTTAAAAGTCATGGATACATATGAGCTTGGTGATCTTTATACACATACATGCATATATACAGCTATATGTGTTTAGCTTTGACTCTGAATGTATTTATATGCATATTTGTATGAATATATACATATGTGTGTGTATGCATGGTTTCCACCTCTCTACTTTCATAACTATAGATATATGTATTCTTGATAACAGTGCATAATATAAGTAAAGCTGAATTCAATTTCCTTGTCAGTCTTTTGAAGTTGTCCCTAAAACTCCTCAACACTCAGAATTTTGAAATGCAAAAATGATTTCAGATAATCAGCAAACACAAGGAATTTGCTCATTAGAAGATCAAACATACAAGGAATTGCTAAGCTGATAATTTTAGTCCTGGACAAACCAATTATAGGTAATAGTAAAAGCATAACAATATCTTCTTAAATATTTGCCAAAAGTCAATAGTAATAATAATAATAACGATGATAATGATGATGATAATAATAATGATAATGATAATATGGTTTCAAATTTTTGACAGTGCAAGCAATTTTTGGGGGAGTGGGTAAGTTGATTACATTTAACCCCAGTACTCAATTGGTACTTATTTTATCAACCCCAAAAAGATGAAAGGCAAAGTCAACTTCAGCAGCATTTGATTTCAGAACGTAAAGACAGACAAAATGCCACTAACAATCATGGAGATGAGTTGAAAACATTAACTGCAGTACTGAAATGGTACATATTTTATTGACCCAGAAAGGATGAAAGGCAAAGTCGACCTCGGCAGAATTTGACATTGACTTTCATAATTTCTGGGTCAATAAAATATGTAATAATAATAATAATAATAACAATAATGGTTTCAAATTTTGCCACAAGGGCAGCCAATTTGGTGGAGGAGATGTGTTGATTACATCAACCCAGTGTTCAACTGGTACTTAATTTCTCGACCCCAATAGTATGAAAAGCAAAGTTGACCTCTGCAGAATAATAATAATTATAGTAACAATAATACTAATGAAGTTTGTCACAATCAGAAGATGAAATCAAATTCAAATCAATCAGAAAATATTAATAATGATGATAATAATTATAATAATAATAATGATAAAAACAACAAGAGCACTCAGAGAGCATAAACCTCTGCCAAGGCAACACCAACATCCTCTCAATGTCTAGCCAGAGATGACTTTTAAAATGAGGATATCTGAAATAAACTTGACTGTTCTCACAAATGAAAATACTAAAAAGAACCTGACTGCACTCAAAACTTAAGTAAAAAAATCAGGAAAAATAATCCAGAATCCTGGTCTAGTACCAAATCAATCCCAAAATCTAATCAGTTCATGCCAGCCATGAAGCCAAACATCCCTGAAAGTTTCATTCAAATCCATTCAGCAGTTTTTGTAATATATTGTACATGGACAAACAAACATGAAAAAATACATCCGCCTTCATTAAGGCAGAGGTAATAATTGTGTGTAAATTTGGGGCTAGAGAGAGGCAAGATGTGGTATGAGCATAAACTGCTGAGAGTGGCAGAGTTAGAGACTTGCAAAATCCTCTGGGATTTCCCAATCCAAACAGATCAGGTGCTAGAAAAGAACAGACCAAGTTTGGGAAAAGGGTAAGTTAGTTACATTTTCCTCACCAGTCATCAACTGGTACTTATTTTATTGACCTCAAAAGGATGGAGATATATGAAGTTAGAACATGAGGACGGATGAAATGGCACTAAACAGTTTGCCTGGCATGCTAATAATTCTGCCACCTTGATGATGATGATAATTTCTAATTTATGCTGGTTTTGAGAAGAAGGGGATAGTTGTTGCCATTGATCCTAGAATTTGATTGGTGCTTTATTTTATCAAGCCCCAAAATGATGAAAGGCAAAGTTGATCTCAGCAGAATTTGAACTCAGAATGTAAAGGGGTAGAACAAATGTCACATTACCACAAGGCATTTTATTCCGACACTTAAAGGACTTTGCCAATCCACTGTATGATGATGATGATGATGGTGATGATGATGATGATGGTAGTGGTGGTAGGAGTGGTGGTGGCGGTGGTAGTGATGATATATATATATATATATATAGGGAGTATTTCAAACAGATTGATGAAGTTGCTGATTTGATAAAATCCTGGATAGCAAAATCAGATCAAAGCCTTTGAAAGTGGCTCTAAAATCTGACTACATCAAATTCCATATAGATAAGACCATTGAATCACTATTATGTAGGATGAAAATACAGCACATGTGGTAAAAATAGCAATAAACTGGCTCAATATGAATATAAAAGAAGTGATATTATAGCTCAGTTCGTCTATGGCAAATTGAATGAGAATTTATGTTAGAAAGAGAGAGAAGGAGAGGAAGGGGGGAGAGAGAGAACAAGGAAATAATATAAACACTAAGCTTGGTGTATACATGAATCTAAAGACAGCAAAACTCTTTAGGACATTAACACCCTATGTGACCATATGATAAAGAGAAGAAAAGCAGATATTGATGTGGGAAACAAGAAGGAAATACTGTGCACAAGCATTGATTGCTATTGAAGTTCAGTGAATGAAACAAATTTAATATTTATAACATACCTATTTATATAATATTTGGTTTCGTTGTAGTTAAATATATTATATGCCATGTGACCGGGAGGGAGCTTCTGATGCTGGAACTCGCAGCTAATTCTCCCTCATATCAGACTTAATTGTTTAAAAGAAAAAAAAGACAAAGGAAACATTGATTAATTTTGTTTAAGATACAGTGTCTTTGCAAAAGGAAGAATGAGATAGCAATACTCTTTAGGACATTAAATACCCTATTGGACCATATGATAGAGAAAAGGAGAGCAGATCTTGCTATGAGGAACAAAGAAGAAATATTGGTTTTTAATTTTAGCACAAGGCTAGCAACATGAGGGAAGGGAAAAGTCGGTTACTCAACTTATTTTATCAACCCTGAAAGGTAAAATTGACTGCAGCAAAATTTGAACTCAGACCATAAGGGCAGATGAAATACTGCTAAGTATTTTGCTTGGCATGCTAACAATTCTGCCAACTTGCTGCCTTATATCAAGGAAGAAATATTGTGTAAAAGAACTGACTGTTATTATTGTTCAGTGAATGAAGACAAATTTAATATTCATAACATACTTATTTATATGTTTATATATATATTTTGGTTTGTTATGGTTAAATACATTACGTGGCATGAGTCAATAAAGGAGCAACAGCTGCTGCAAATGATGCCTAATTCTCCCTCATATTAAACACGATCATCTTAAAACAAAGAATGGTTACAGTAGAATGCATTTGTCTAAAGTTCTGATGCGTATGATCAAACACAGAACTACATGACTACAAAATAAACATCTCAATTGCAGTCATACCAGCACTCTCTCAACCACAAAACTGGGCTTGTTTAGTAATTATGTTGTATTATAGAACTGTAATTAATTTACAATTCATATTATATCATATATCATCATCATCATTTTAACACCTAATTTTTGAAACTTGCATGGGTCAGACAGAATTTGTAGAGGCAAATTTTCTATAGCTGGATGCCCTTCTTATTGTCAAACCTCAGTTGTTTCCAAACAAAATGATATTTCCCCATGACAAAATATGTTTTCATAGAAAATTGGAATTAATTAACACTATGTTTATGACAATGGCATTCGTTTATAACTATGATACAATGAGGCACAAACACACATATGCATGCATGTGTGTGCACATACGTACATACACATGTATGGATATGTTAGTAGAAAGCTCTATGATGATAGAAACATTGATCATCAAATCAGTTTATCATGGACCACCAACCAGATTACTACCTCCCACTTTCAAGGGGATATGTTTGCAATCCAGGAACAGAAAATACCAACCAATTACTTGATGCACTAAATGGACAGAGATGCAGGAAAAGCAGTAAAATGTGACAAATGATGTAGACTTTGTGGAGTTAACATCGAAAATATTATTCACATCATAAGCAGTTGTCCAAAAATGTTATCATGGTATTATGTACTGATGAGGCATGATGTAGCTAGGACACCATATAATTAAATCTGTCGGAAGGATAACTCTGAGGACAAAGATATGAGACTCCACAGTATGGTAGAAGCTATAGTCACTCATAATAAACAGGAGTACTGCTGGAACGCCCCGGTGAAGACCTCAATAAAATTTAAACATGATTGACCTGACATAGTCATTTGGGATAGAGAAGAGAAACTGTGTACAGTTGTGGAAATCAGCCACCAAGTGGATGTTGACATAAAGCTGAAGATCAGTGAAAAAGAGAATACCTACACTGAACTATTGAGAAATCTGCAGTTACTCTATCTAGATTACAAGTTCAGATTTATATTTGTAATTATTGGGGCACTGGGATATGTAACACACTGCCGAAATACCAATTGTGAGAAATTAAGCTTCTCAAAACCAGAAAGGAGAAAGCTGATTTGAAGACTACAGATCCATCCCATCAATGGACCTGTAAAAATCTGTAAAACTTTCCAGAAGTTTATCAGTTAAGTATATATGAGCATGTCTAGATATGCAACTTATGGGGTTGGCAACTAAGTTCCCACTGTTTTTTTTAAATTTTGGAATTTACTGCATTTTTAAACTTTGGAATCTATTTCTTTTGAGAATTCTATTTTTGAATCATTTGGAATCTTTTTTTTTCTAGTTAATTTTAGTTAATTTTTGTTTATTTTCAGATCATTAAAATGGAATGTCAAGTTAAGAAAAATGAGCATTTTTGACACTTCCTTCCTTTTGCTTTTAATCAAGGTTCTAAGGCTGCAAAAGCTACTCACGACATTTGTGTTGTGTAAGGAGAGGGTGCCATAGATGAAAGAACTGCTCGTGATTGGTATGCCAAGTTCAAAAATAGAAATTTTGACCTCAAAGACGTGCCTCGTTATGGCTGTCCAGTTGAGTTCGATGAAGAGCAATTAAACCAACTTTTGCATGAAAGTACCTACATAAAACAAAACATACAAATCTGCATGTATACATACATACATACAAAAATACCCTGTTGATGTTGTTGAAATTCCAATGAAGGAATCTTGGATCTAAGTTAGAAACCAGCACTTTCTCTATTGGCAAGAAATCTTGAAATAAACTGAATAATGACATGCATATATATTTTCTTCCCATGAGGCATGACATGATGACCAGAACAGTCTGGAGCAGGATAACAAAAATGAAAATATTGGTGCATCAAAAATGTTGGTGGAACTTAAAAATTTAAAAAGCCACCAAGTTAAAATTGTTGTGTGAGGCTGTAAAGAAAAAATATGTTCTGGACATGAATATGGTTTAGAAAACTACAAGAGAAAGGGGACGTCTGTGGACCATTGGTAAGTACCTAAAATACACTTTCAACTTCGTACCTATTATTATTGGAGCAACAAGGTACATACCAACCTGTCTGGAGCAAAGTATGGTTGAACATGGGATTTGCGGGAGAGAATGCAAATCATTAATTCATATGCTACGAATGATCATGATATCTGGGACGATAAAAATCTGCAAGTCCTTAAGATTTAAAGGAAAATGTTTAAAAGAAGATACTTTCCTTCATTACCTTTAACTGATGCATAGTCTTAGCCCACGCCCATGCATTCTGTAAACGACCGTCACCTGTCAGTCAGCAAAGCTAATTCAGTGTCATCTTGTCTCACCTAGTGATGTTATTTTCTGCTGGCATGTTATGACTTTCAAGCCATTTTTGGTCTTCTCACTTATCAGCTCCAAAAAGATGAAAGCCAAAGCCAACCTAGGTGGAATTTGAACTCAGAAAGTAAAGATGGACAAAATACCACTAAGCCCAGTGTGCTAATGATTCTGTCAGTTCACCACTGTATGAGTACTAAATATTAAAGTTTAACTATGAGATATGTTGAGCACACACTCACCTCTGAAAGCAGTAGTGCACAAAATATGTGGAGGTAAGTTCCAGTAAAAGATGTAGTAGCGAACATGTTAAAAGAAATGAGAAACAGAAAATATGATTTATTCCTGTTGTGATAAAATTAACCATATTCAGCTTTCCTTGGTATATCTTTTCTTATTCACTAAAGCCATGCTAAGATATTTGTAACACTGTTGTATTAGAATAGGATTTGCTTATCTGCACTTCTCATGTAGCCCATAAAATAAAAAAAAAATATCTAATATTCACTGGACATTTGCTGAGATGACACCTTTACATAATAGAAAAGTTAAAAGGAAAGAGAATAGGAAAACACTGATTATAAAATCTGTGAGTCAGCCAGTCATTGGCATGGTGATGCATGGCACTTAACAATAGTATTAAGATACAGGAAAATATTTTTTTTCCCCACTTTTTTTTTTTTTACTTAGGAAGATACCATATTTTATAATCAAAAACAAAGATAAAGAATGGATTATAAGAGAGAGGGAGATAGAATGTGAGATGATGTAGGTTTCATGATGCCATGTACTAGAGGTAATAAACAGCATGAAAATTGTGTGTTGTGATGACTCAACATAAGATATCTAAATATGAGATGAACTGTTGTTGTTGTTAATATTTTTCTGAACTTACTAACTTCATCTTCAGAGTTATATACTTACTTACAATATTTATATACCCCACATTATTATTGATCAATCCAATTTCCAATCATCATCAGGTGTTTCATTCCTGAATATATCTATATATATATATACTTGGCTCAACCTGGATTAAAACTAGGAACTTTTATTCCTAAGCTAAGAGAGCATTGTACATATGCAAGAATAAAAACTGATTGAAATGCAGCGTAAACAAACACAGGTGCAGGTATGGCAGGGTGGTTAAGAAGTTCTCTTGCACTGGCATGGTTCAGGTTCAGTCCTACTTTATTGCAACTTGAAGTGTCTTCTACTATAGCTCTTGGCTGATTGCTGCTATGTGAGGGAATGTGGAAGATAGAAAGTGTGCGGATAGTCATACACACATGCATTTATATAAAACTATAGTGATGCAGATAAACATGATTGGGTTTGATATATATTAATATACATACATATACACATGTTTATATATATATATATATATATATATATATATATATATATGTGTGTGTGTGTGTGTATCCATGCTGTAAGAATCCTGCCATAATAGTCACAGAAGTCTGGTGCAGGCTTCTGCCTGGATGGGTCCTATCAAACCATCCCAACCTTGCCAGCATGGAAGGCAGACGTTAAACAATGATGATATATACGTATATATCCATATATATCTTATACATAAATGGCAATTTCTATCTGTCTCTCTGTCTATTACACTCTTGCTGCCCAAACCAGGGAACTAATCTTCACCAAACTTTGTATACATGTTGAACTAATATCCAGTTCAATTATAGGCTAATTGGATTTCAGTAAAAATCAATAATGAACCATCTATAGGGGTTCGGCTATTACATGATAAAATGAGAGGGTTCCAAAAGTGTTAAGTTTAGGGAAATGTGGAATAATGAGGGTAACTGATATCAAGGAAGAGGAGGAGACAGAAAGAGATAGACACACAGAAAATGTGTGATACAGATAGAGTGAACGACAGACAGAAACACTTCCATATATATAAAAGAAAGGTTAGTATGTGTGTGTGTGTGTGTATCTTCCTTATGCTTTCGAAAACCGAGTTGCTAATTTTGATGTATAGGGTATAAAAAAATTCAGTAATCTTAAAACTACCAAATAAACCTTATTTTCATTTATATATTTGCATTACAAATATTTTACATTATAATCTTTTCTATGAGTCAACAATCGTAAATATTTTACATTATAATCTTTTCTATGAGTCACAATCATAAATATTTTATACCACAGCGACAACGATGGCGATGTCACATTTTCTATATGGGTGTGTATCTTAAAAAACAACCATTTCTCTATGTTATGAGGAAATACAGTCACTCCCTCTCTCCCTCACATGCACATGCATACGTATATATAAAAATCTGTGCATGTGTATTTATATATGTGTATATGAAAGATGTGTGTGTTACAGAGTGAGAGACCGAGTGTGTGCCACTTGCACGTTCATGACAAAATATACTTTCGCTCACTCATTCTATCCTGCCTTCTTTCTTTCTCTCCTGCACATGCAAACACACACACACACACACACACACACACGTCCATTTCATATAAATATACATACATCTTTCACTTTCTGCTCTCTTTCACTTTCTGCTCTCACTTCAAAGCAAATGTAACCTTTCACTTTCTCCTCTCTTTCAATTTCTGCCCTCTTCAAAGCATAAAGTACTAAAACGTTTTACAGAAATTAACGAACAATCATATGATCCCATATGATCGAGCTTATGATCAAGTTGATAACTTTACTGCTTCAAACGAAAGAACGCCATAAAATAATTTCCTTTGGCACACATGCAGGCATGCACACACACACACACACACACACACACTCCAGGTAAAACTTCTGTATGAATTATGTTATTTCTTGCTATGTGTATGAGCAAAATTACAGCTGAAATCCAATTGAAATCACCTTTTTCTATTCTGTAATTCATGTTTGTGATGAGTGTAGTTAAAAACCTAATCTTTGGTATAAATTCAAAAAGAAGTTCTCCCAGAATACCTGTCCTTTACCTTGTGTTTCTAGTATGTCCCTGGTGACATTTGACCCTGCTCACCACCAATTTTTTCTTAAATTTCTTCTGATTCCTATGTTTTCAATACAAGAGATTAAAATTTCATCCAAAAAACCATATTCTCAATATTTTAATTTTCTCCCTCCCCATCTCAGTTTCTTCATTTTTTTACTTTTTCTAGATTATTTTCTTGGTAATCCACGACGAAAAAACTGAGTACAAATTTTGAAGAATTTTCTTCTTTCTTTTTCTTAAAGAAACACTAAAATCTCCTTCCCAAACATCCACCCATCACCTCATGACTTTCAAAAAGCTACAAACTCCCAATGATTCACTTTTTACTTTTTGGAAAGTGGGGAAGTTTCTTCAGAAATAATGTCGTTAACCTGTTGTTTCTAGCATGTCAGGTTTTCTGGTGGTACTCTAATATTTTTATACGCATGTGTGAAACATCAGATGAAAGTGAAACATTAGGTGTTTTTAGCTTTTTGAAAGTGGGTAGGTGATTGGTGTGTGAGGTGGGGGAAGAAACATTTAGTGTTTCTTTCTTTAAGAAAAATTAAACTTTAAAAAATATATTTTCCAGATTCATAATCTCTGTATTTTTCTATATGGATAAAAAAAATAGAAATTAATAAAAAAAATACAAATTAAGAAATTGCGTTGGGGATGGGGGAAACTAAAATTTTGAAAATGTGATTTTGGGGAAAAATTGTATTAACCTCCAATTTATAAGATGAAGCAATACATAGTTTGTTATCCTTCTTAAGAACAGAAATCACTTTCATGCAAACCCATGCAAATTGTACCTTCTATGCTTCACTTTTAAACAAACAATAACTTCCATTATGCCAGTAATTCAGTTCACTATATATCAGCTGTGCTGATTCTGCCCATAAGAAAAGAACAAATAATACAATATAGCTGTATTATTGTATATAGCTGTAGGTCATAACACCTGAGCAATGCTGATATATATCATCATTATCATTGTCTAACGTCCGCTTTCCATGCTAGCATGGGTTGGATGATTTGACTGGGGACTGGTGAACCAGATGGCGGCACCAGGCTCCAATCTTGATCTGGCAGAGGTTCTACAGCTGGATGCCCTTTCTAACACCAACCACTCCTAGAGTGTAGTGGGTACTTTTATGTGCCACCAGCATGAGGGCCAGTCAGGCAGTACTGGCAATGGCCATGCTCAAATGGTGTTTTTTTACATGCCACCTGTACAGGAGCCAGTCCAGTGGCACTGGCAATGACCTCGCTCAAATGTTTTTCCATGTGCCAGTAAGGCGACGCTTGCAGCGATCACGCTCAAATGGTGCTTTTTATGTGGTACCGGCACAGAAGCCAGTTAGCCGCTCTGGCAACAATCACGCACGAATGGTGCTCTTAGCGCTCAAATGTGACCGTGTATGTACCGTTGGCGATTTTTTTTCCTCCGTCTTCCCTTCTCAGGATCTTTCCTTTTCCTATGCTTCTGACTAAGAGCTCCACTCGAAATGTAAAACCCTCCTTCTTCCCTTCCTTCCTCAACGTCCAATAATACTATATTTGTTCCACGTCCTCGCGTTGTTGTGTTTTCTCTTAGTGTTTTCATGTTTGGATTAACTTTATATATATATATAGTTGAAGGATTAAAATTAATCAAAGGACATACTAAGTATGTCTACAAGCTGGAAATAACAGTCAAAACTCTTATTTAAATCGCCAAAAATACACTGATGATAACTACAGAAATCAACAGATTGAGGATCAGGTTAATTACACCTTCTAATGTACATTTAAGTATTTGGGCTCAAGTGGCCTGGTCTCTGCACTTGCAAAAAATTTGCCTTAGCTTCTTCAGCACATGTTACCATGATAGAGACCCCCAACCTATTGTATTGAAGTTTGCACTGTAACTGATTCGTTTTGTGTCAAAATCAATTACAGCCACCAATGAGGAAATACTCTGGTATGACTATTTCATTATCTGGTATGATTATTTTAAAAAATGATAATAACAGAATCAATAATATTATTGATTCTGTTATTATCATTTTTTGAAATAATCATACCAGATAATAACAAAATTAATAATATCTTAGCAAATTAATTTTTCAGGAATTATTTTTTCTCGTGAATTGGTTGCCCTTGTATTGAGTATATATATATATATATAATAGTAGCAGAGGCACCCCATGTTGTCTGGGAATGAAATATTTCCTTACATGTTTGAAGAAAAATGTGAAATATATAGTATAGAAATTTGTTATTTTAAATTCAATTTATTCTTCAATTATGATATAATTTATTCTTTAATTGGGAAATCAATTCTGAATTCATAATACAAAATAATAATAATAAACAAAGATACAAAATTTACCACTTTTATGAAAGGAAATTCTACCACATATGTTGAAGGAAATTACGTAAGAGCTTCTGGGTAAACAACATTCTGTGTTTTCTGGTTTGGAGCTTAGACAAATGAGTCTTGCAAACTACCTACCCTGGAGCAACCAACATAAAGTTGACCATGAGAAAAGCAGACCAGTAGATTTCAAAGACTAACCTTGAGCTTTATTAATAGACATTGCAAAGCAAAGTTGTACTGTGAATTGTGTTTGTTTGAACTCAAATGGCATATCTGTTGTTTTGATTGGAATTCATGGAATGAAAACCTCTTCCCCAGTGGCACATCCAGTGATGATGGCAGCTTCTGTCACATTAGGTGATAACGTCTTCACAATCAACCCTGTACCAATGCATAATTTAGGAGGATCTAAATTCCTTAAAAGCATTTTATATATATATATATATTTTGGGAGATAGAAACTGAAAATATTCAGATGGAAACTCATTTATAAGCATTGCAGATATTTATATATTTACAAAATAAATTTACATGGAGTGCCTTTTCTTCACTTCTTCTCTGGATCTCACCTGTTGATACTATATAAAACTGTATATACATATGTATATATATATATATGTGTGTGTGTCTGTGTATTTCTTTGTGTTTGTCCCTACCACCACTTGACAGCTGGTATTGGTTTGTTTATGTCCCCATAACTTGGTGGTTCAGCAAAATATTCTGATAGACTTTAAGAATAAGTAGTGGGGTTAATTTGCTTGACAAAAGCCTTCAAGATGGTGCCCCAGCATTGCCATAGTCCAATGACTAAAGCAAGTAGAAGACAAATACTGTAAAAATTAGAAATTAAAATCATAATCAAAGTACTTTCAGGATAAAATATATTGTAGAATGATGTCTCCTTTGTACTTAGCAAAATCACAAAAGTGAAATGATTAATTTCTTATGTTATCGTTAGGTCAAACAATTCATTGGAAAGATTTATGGTTGATTAAATTAATTTACAAAATATCATTGGTACATTTTTCATTTGTCATCATCATTGTTTTAACATCCACTTTTTGATGTTTGCATGGATCATACAGAACTTTGTTGAGATAGATTTTCTATGGCTGGATGCTCTTTCTGTCATCAACCCTCACCTGTTTCCAAGTAAGGTAATATTTCCCCATATTCAGACATATTTTCATAGAAAGATTGGGAACGGAGATCAATGCTTTTGCGATGGTGACATTTGTTTATAACTATCACATGGTGAGATGACAAGGAGACAGTGACATGCACACACAAATGCACAGTCACATACGCATATACATACAACAAGCTTCTTTCAGTTTCTCTCTACCAAATCTCCTTGCAAGGCTTTGGTTACCCCAGAGTATAGCAGTGGGCACCTACCCTGTAGGATTGAACCCAGAACCATGTTGGGAAACAAAATTCTTGCCACACCGCTATGCCTGTACCTATACCACTTCTATAACTATTTTTCATGAACCTTGTGAAAATGAAATGTGAAATTAATCCTTTATATAAATTATAAAAATACTATTTCTAATAAAGCACATAGCTACAAGTTTAGGGGAAGAGGTAAATTATATATATTAAATTAACTCCAGTACTTGACCGGTATTGTATTTTATTGACCCCAGAAGAATGAAAGGTAAGGTTGATCTCAATAGAATTGAAACTCAGAATATAAAAGCCTACGGTATTTTTTGATGTTATTATTTGACCTTCCAAATCTGCCTTTCACTACTCTCATGAAAGTTTGATTCATCATCATCATCATCATCGTTTAACGTCCGTTCTCCATGCTAGCATGGGTTGGACGGTTCGACCGGGAATCTGGGAAGCCAGAAGGCTGCACCAGGCTCCAGTCTTATCTGGCAATGTTTCTACAGCTGGATAAGACTGGAGCCTGGTGCAGCCTTCTGGCTTCCCAGATCCCCGGTAGAACCGTCCAACCCATGCTAGCATGGAGAACGGACGTTAAACGATGATGATGATGATGAATCAAACTTTCATGAGAGTAACTACTAAAAACTTTAGTGAGACTTCAGAGAGAATTAAAGTAGAGAAGCACCCATTACACTCTCGGAGTGGTTGGTGTTAGGAAGGACATCCAGCTGTAGAAACCATGCCAAATCAGGCTTGAATCTGGTGCAGCCCTCTGCCTTACCAGTTCCAGTCTAAATTGTCTAACCCATGCCAGCATCGAAAGTTAAATGATGATGATGGAGATGAACAGAATAAAATATATAATGAAACTGCAAAAAGTCATCTTTTACTTGTTTAAGTCATTGGACTACAGCCATGCTGGGGCACTGCTTTGGAGGGTTTAGTCCAAAGAAGCACTCCCATTACTTATTCTGTTAGTCTTTTGCTGAATTTACTAAGTCACAGAGACATAATCAAAACAGTACTTGTCAAATAGTCAAGTGGTGGTGGTGGTGGGGTACCACACACACACTCACATGGATACACGCATGCATGCCCGCATGCCCACATACATTTATATACAATGAATTTCCACACAGTTTCCATGTACTAAATTTTCTCACAAGGCATTAGTCAGCTCAGAGCTGACATTTAACTGGGGTGCTGTGCAGTGGGACTGAACATGAAACCACATAGTTACAAAATGAACTTAATGGAATTTCGATTTTATATGGAGATTAAGAACATTCTGTTTCTGATAAAAGAAATATGTAAGAAAATAATAATCTAATAATTTTTTGTATTTGTTGAAGGCATGGCTGTGTGGCAAGAAGCTTGCTTCCCAGCCATATGGTTTCAGATTCAGTCCCACTGCATGGCACTTTTGGCTGACCAAAAGCCAAGTGAGCAGATTTGGTAGATGGAAACTGTTGTGTGTGTGTGTATCATTGGCAATTTTCTATCTCCGTCTTCCCTTCTTTGAAATTTTTCTATATTTCTGATGAAGAGCTCCACTAGAAACGTGAAATCCTCTTTCTTTCCTTACCTTTCCTGGACATCCAATAACACTGTACTTATTCCACATCCTCGCGTTGTTGTTTTTTCTTGCTTGTTAATGTTTGGATTAACTATATATATATATACTGCTCTACATCTTAGAGTTTGCTTCTTCTGCAGATTTATGCTTTCTACAAACGAAATATATATATATATATATATATACACACACACATACACATACCTCTGTGTATCTTTGTGTTTGTGTGCCATCACCATTTAACTGGTGTTCATGTGTTTACCTCCCAATAACTTCGTGGTTTGGCAAAAGAGATTGAGATAAGTACCAGGCTTTAAAAAAATGTACTTTTGTCTTGTTAGAAATTTATGATAAGAAGTCTGAGATTCAAATCTTTCTTTGACATTGAAACTGCTATGATAGAATTCAGGATTGGACACTCTTTAGTAATTTTCTGGTATCACCAACTTCATTCCTATTGCAGAATACATCCACAATTCCACAATTCATTTTAGAAAAATTGAAAAATGCCTTAACCATTTGAAACTATATTTCTGATGAAATATGCAATATATTTTTTATTAATATTGAAAATAATCAAGAATTTGGTGGAATTTAGGGAACAAACTTTATTATTAAGTTGGAGTTTGAAACAACTTTAAAAAAATGTTATTACATAAGATTATGATGGGAGGTTTTAAATTAAATATCTTCTATTTTTTTGTCTTTTACTTGTTTCAGTTATTAAACTGCACTCCTGCTGGGGCAACAGCATGAAGAATTTTTAGTCAAAGGAATCAACCCCAGTACTTAGATTTTTGTTTTACTTTAAGCCTGAAGCTTTATCCTATCAGTCTCACAAGCACACACACACACACATGTATGCATGTATATATATATATATATATATATATTTATTTATATATATATATATATATATATAAATAAATGAAAGAAAGAATGGAGTTGAACGACGAATTAACAAAATTCCTTTATTTTCAACATATGTTTCGAAGGCTGCAAATTCCTAATTTAGAAGGAATAAGGGGTGCATTATGCCGCCTTCTCATCAGGAAAAACAAGGAACTTATGTCAGCATCAAGATGCACAAAAACTTTTAGATGACTGCCCACACGGAGCCCATAGCGATAATTATCCATAATAAGATAATTCATTCAACTACTCTTATATATATATATATGTATGTATATAAATACTGCTCTACATCTTAGAGCTTGCTTCTTCTCCAGATTTATGTTTTCTACAAACGATATATATATATATATATATATATATATATATACATACACATATACACACACATTCACACACTCAACTTTTGCAAACAAATATATATATATATTTCGTTTGTTCCTCACAGATTCTACATTATCATTACTAGAGTTGGTCTTAACTAGGATATTAATGTATACATACCTACTGTAAAGTAGAAGAGTTGTGGACTGTTCTGCTAAGGGTTGCTTAAGTTTTCTGTCCCACCATGTAAATGAAGAGGCCAGCAACATCTCCAGCTACACTGACACCAATGGCTGCACCTTGAACCTGCATGTATAGTTTTTTGTTAAACTTTACTATGTCTTTCTTCAAGGTGGTTCTTATGCTAGCCCCTATTGCATGTGCAATCCTTCCTTTAACCTGATTGTTGCTTTGGGAGTCTTTGGTTGGTACAGTTGAGCCACTCCAGCACTCTGCAGTGCTTTCCTTCACTGCTGAGATGATAGTGGGTGGTCTTCCTCTCTGTGACCTGGTGGGGCAGGATCTACTGAGGTCATGGTCTAAATAGTCACTGTCATAGCTTAGTCAAAGGAAGAGGCCCAGTTCCCTCGTGTTGACTTCCCAGAACTCTACTTCATTCTCACAGATTATCTCTATGCATTTCTCTACAGCAAAATTTATGCCTATAGATGGGTAGAGTGAATTTTTTAACTACATCAACGAAGATGAATCACTGGTCAAAAACAAAAGCAGTTATCTTCCATTTAAAGGTAGGAATAAAACACTAAGTGACTTTGCAGTCATATCAACAATTTCCTGAAGGCTTTACACAAGCAAAGAATTAACTCAAACCTCCACAATATAGAATAGTAAAATCTAATTGAAGTGCAAAACAACAAAGAACTGACAATCATAGAAATCAACAAAGGAAGTGCTGTAGTTCTGATGAATGCAGAATACTATAAAAACCTATTATTGCCCATGTTAGAAAACGCTACCTTCTACGAAAGTTTTCAAAACTATAAACAAGGAAATATCTTGCATCCTTAATTCATCTACATGGAAAAGGTCTGACAGAAAAAGAAATAGATTATATCACAAATTTTAAATGTAAACCTAGTCCTTTCTATGGCCTACCTAAAATACACAAAAGCCAGGTAATTAATGAAGCCTGCAAACAATCACCAGGCATATAGATCAATATCCAAGCACCTGAAGATTTAAAGTTCAGACCCATTATTGTAGGCCTGGCAAATGAAATCCACTACCTAAGCAGCATTCTAGAAACCTCTTTTGAAATATATCAGAAGTTTCATTACATTCGATCTAAATATGCTAAACCACCTACTTAAAACAATTAATGAATAGACCATCATGATTTCCTGTTGTAAATTGTTGTAAATCTATACTCCAATATCCCACACTACTATAGAATAGAAGCAATCAAATTCTGGCTGGAAAATTATTCTGAAGAACTTCCAGAGGGCTTTGATCAGCTCAAGGCTATAGTAGAAGACACTTGTCCAAGATGCCATGAAGTGGGACTGAGCCCGGAACCATATGGTTGGGAAGCAAGCTTCTTACCACACAACCATGTCTGTATCTATGAACACTTTCAAATAGGAAGTATTGTATCATAAAACTAGAGACAATTTCAAATTAATTGTCTGAAATGGGTTAAATTTAGGGAATTGAAAATAAACTAGTAAAACTAAGATATTTAAAATATAACATTATCTGAGGAGTAGACATGTTTATTATTTATGAAAAAGAGAAAAAGAAAACTCATTTGATATTAGTGAGCTGTCCAAATGGCAGGGAAATAAAGAGTATATTGGTACCAGAGGTAGACAGATAGGAAATCAATATTTTACAAAATGCCATATGCATGAGTGAAACAAAGGATGTGAGCAACCAAGGCGAGAAGAAAATAGAATTTCTCTGGAAAGATAATGTATGAACTGTCACTTAGGAACCATATTTAATGTTGAGGAAAGATAGACAATAATATAGTGCTGTGGACAAAAGTTGATAATAGCAAATGAACAAATGAATTGCTCTCACCGTGAAAAACTTTGGATGCATTGTAGAAAAAAGAAAAAAAACAGCTATAACATGATACATGGTAGTCAAACATAAGCAATAATGTTGGAAAAACAGATATTGCTGGACAAGCAGGAGATAAATATAATCTGTTGCATGAGGAACATGAACTTGTAAGATAGTGAATACATGTTAACTGAGAATGTATAGTGCTATATAGAGACAGTGATTCATGTAGCAACTCAAAAGAGCTGATTCCACTGTTTTGAGCATTTAGTTCTTATAGATGATATTGATGCTGCATAAATGATTACTGCAGTTCACCATCAGTTTATCACATTTCGTAATAAATAACTAATATTTAGAATTTATAAGGCAGTGAGATGGCAGAATTGTTAACATGCTAGGCCAAATGCCTAGCAGCGTTTTGTCTGTCTTTATGTTCTGAGTTCAAATTCTGTTGAGGTCAACTTTGCTTTCATCCTTCTAGGGTTGATAAAATATGAATCAGCTGAGCATTGGAGTCAATATAATTGACTTATTCTCTTTCTAAGATAGCTGGCCTTGTACCAAAATTTGAAAATAATATTTAGAAATTATTAATTGAATTTTTAGCAGTCTGTACTGCTTTGTACACATAATACAGGAAAACAATAAACTATTTGAAACTTTTAACCCTAGCAGTTGAGGGTGTATTTAATTAAGATATCCCTCTATGAATTATACTTAGTGTATATACACTGTTGATAGGCCAGTTGCCACAGTATTTGTCCTGAGATAACATCTGTTATGAATGAGTGCCACCAATGTTATTCAAGAGAAAAGCAAAAGCTGATACAGCTTGGCACCAGTGACGTTGCAATAGATTTCTACATATGAGTAAAGTGGAGCAACGTGAAATAAATTAGACCCATCTAATTTAAGCAAATATGAAAAAAACATGTAAAATATTCATGATGATGATGATGAGTAGCCGAATGATAACAAAGTACAAAATAGTTAACTCACATCTTTGCAATTATGCTTGATGATAATAATGGTAATGGTGGTGGTGTTATTGATAATACTAATGATAGTAGTGGTAGTAGTTGTGGCTAAGGTTACAAAGAGCGATGGCAATGATTTCAATGAAAATGGTGAGGGTAGGGCTGGAGAGATAAAAATTTTGATTTGGGTTTTGTGAGAAGTGTGAGGGAGGGTGGGGGTGTCAAGCAATACACGTTATTTTATATGTTGATAAAGTGTAACTAATTTCAGCACCAACCACCAAATTCTGTGATTCTTTCATATACTTCCAGACAATCACATTAATAAGAAAATGTTCTAGATAGTTCATCTAACAATAAACATAGTACTTAATTTCTTATCTCTCTGTTTTCTATAGCCAGAAATATTCCAAACTGATTTACATCATTCTTACAGCAAGAATAATTCTTCATTTCCTGTGCCTTCTTTCTCGGAAGATGTCAGATCAAATAAGTGTTCTTAATGGCTTTCAGGTCGTAAAGTTAAAAGAAATTGACAGACATTGAAATCTTTTAATTTCCTTTAGTAATGCATCAGAAACGAAGTGAAATTAGTGAACAATTATGAAGTCTGACTACTGACATTTCACTTTAATAACCTTCACCTTGGTAAGAAAATAATTATGTGGTTTGTTTATCCTGATACATTCTAATTTAAGTGTTGTGCTGTATATTAATGAACTTTTAGTGCATAAATTATAACTGAGTAATCTATGTTTATGAGTTCCAGCGACTTTTATAACTTTTACAGGAGATGTTTAATAAGAAATTCCAATACTAGTGATTAAGACTTGCACTCAAATGAAGAAACATTTGAGAAATAAATATACAACTCTTCTAACATTAGGATATAAAATAGTATTATCTAAATCTTAAATCTTTATATGTAATTTTACATTTAGCAATTATCTTGTGGAAGAGTCATTCAAGCCATTTAACTGTTACATTCAGTCTTAATTCATTTCATGAGGTGTCAAAAAAATTTAGTTGTACAACTGCAATGTGATCACAAACACTCCTGAAGTTGCACGCTGTCAGTTGTGTAACAAAGATATTGGTACTACATGAAATAAATTTCAAGTGATTGAGAAGAAGATTCATCAAGCCAAGTGAAATTGTAACCATTGCAGATACTGATGTCATGCAATTGGCACCTGTGCCAGTGGCACATAAAAGCACCAATTACACTTGGAGTTGTTGGTATTAGGAAGGGCATCCAGCTGTAGAAACCATGCCAAATCAGACTGGGATCTGGTGTAGCCCTCAACTTGCTAGCCCTGGTCAAACCACCTAAACCATGCTAGCATGGACAATAGATGTTAAATAATGACGATGATGATGCTGTAACAGTTTTGTGTGTTGTTATTTGGACCAGAATGGCTATTTCAGGATGTAATTGATTCAGTTCCAATACACAGTCTCAAATCAAGTCACTTGGAAAGCAAGTACAACTCTGAAATCATACAGTGAGGTATCCTTATACACATGATTCCCAAAATGAAGAAACTGAATAACAAATGGTTTTTACGAAGACAGATTTGCAAAACGAGCTGAAAATTGGTCAATGAACCATGAACAAACTACATGTGTCTATAAATGATTGGGAAAAAATAGAAATTTGACCAACTAGCCAGGAGTAGACTACACAAGCATTTAACTCTTTTACATTCAGATTACTATTTCAAATGTAAGGTGTATATTTTTTTAACGTGTTATTTGTTTCAGTCATTAGACTGCAGTCGTGCTGGGGCACCATCTTCAACGACTTTAAGTTGTATGAATTGACCTCAGTCATCATCATCATCATCATCATCGTTTGATGTCTGTTTTCAATGCTAGCATGGATTGAAGGGTTCAACCAGGGTCTGGGAAGCCAGGAGGCTGCACCAGGCTCCAGTCTGATCTGGCAGTGTTTCTACAGCTGGATGCCCTTCCTAATGCCAACCACTCCTTGAGTGTGGTGGGTGCTTTTTACATGCACCAGCACAGGTGCCAGCTGAGGCTGGCAATGGCCACGATCGGTTGGTGCTTTTTACATGCCACCGGCACAGAAGCCAGTCAAGGCAGTGCTAGCATCGGCCACATTCGGATGGTGCATTTTAGGTGCCACTGGCACAGGTATCACAACTACAATTTCCATTTGATTTTCTGATGTTGATGTACTTGACTTAATAGGTCTCCTCAAGCACTGTGTGTGTGTGTGTGTGTATATATATATATATATATATATATATATATATATATATATTATATATATATATATATATATATATATATGTGTGTGTGTGTGTGTTTATTGAACCTGGTACTTATTCTGACTGCCTCTTTTGCCAAATTGTTGAGTTCATTTTATTTTTAATCAATCATGTATTATCTTGTAGCTTTGTAATTTCAATGATTTGAGTGTTTACTTTTAGAATGACACTGGAGGCTGAATCTGGTTGGTTTGAACATAAAATAGGTAGAATATATGAGCTGGGTATGGCTGGTTTAAATGCTATAGGGTTAAGAGCAGAAAAAGTATATACAAATGGCATGTTAAATGAACAAATTGTACAGCAAACAAATTTTCTCAAAAAAATTATATTCAGCCAACAAGCTGAAATTTGGACAACAAATCACAAGTAGATAACATACCCACATAAATAGCTTGGAGATCATGTATGAATGACTCACTAACATCAATGTACATATTCCATGTAGCCTGCAAATTTTCATATTTCATTATACAGGAAATGATATTACTCATATTCTTTGGTAAAGGCATAATCATGGATTGACAGAAGCAAGTTAAAGAAATTTACTACACACAAACCTGCAAAAATTGACTTTGTATTTACTAAATAGAATTTAGTATTAATTCTAAAATATTCTTTTCTACAATGCACAACGTTTAGATAGGGGACTTCTTGCATTTGGTGGTGGGGAAGCCAATAAGTGAATAAAAGAGCATTTTTTCTCCCTTTAGTCATTGGAACTAAACCTGATATGTAAATGCTTTTAACATTGAGTTTGACCCTCTAACTGATAACCGATGAAGAATTGGTGACCTATGTTTTTTGTTCACCTGTGTATTTAGTATATGTTCGTTTGTTTATTTACTACACTTTTTTAAATTATATATATACACTAGCAGTATCGCCCGGCGTTGCTCGGGTTTGTAAGGGAAATAACTATATAAGCATTTTTAGAGAGTTATAGCCAAAAAATAGCAAAAAAATTATGGTAAATTTTTTTTTAAATCGTTGACTCATCGTAGACATTTTTAGAGAGTTACTTCCCTTATATAATAGCGAAAAAATGCATTAAAATGGAAAAAATGATGGTAAATTTTTTTTTAAATTGTAGACTCATCGTAGACATGCGCTAATACCCAGAAGGGCTCGATATGAATCACGACTATAAGATACCCGGTTTTGGTTAAACTACACCGCAAAATGTGGGAGTAGTTAGGAATCTAAATCGTAGGAGACAGACACACGACCTTACTTTTATATATAAAGATATGTCATATTTTCCATTTGTTGCCTTTTTATTTAATCCTGAAAATATTTATGTAACGCATGCACTCATTAATTTTTTACCCATTTGTAGAAATATTCTTGGAATATTTTTGTGCCACTCTGTCTCTTTCCTTTACTCTGCTTCTCTTAATTTCCTTTCTTTCTCTCTCTTTCTCACTTTCTCTGTAACCTTCCTCCCACTATCACATGACCTGTAACAATCTAAGGCAGCATCATTCTGTTTTGCATTACCTTCGACCACACTGGACATGATTTTCTGAGCTCCTCACTCTACCTCTTCTGTGTCTATAGTCCTTTAAGTCAGTTTTCATTTCTCCTTCAAGTTACTCACTTTTGTCTTGTCTTGCAGCCCCAAGGCTTTTTGTTGTTTATGTATTATAATTATTAATTGTTGTCTTTGTGTGGTTTAGGTTTAGGTGTTCCTTGTGTGTGAAAAATAAAAATGAAAGAATAAATAGTCAAAAGTAAGAGGGAGTACAATTCGAAATAGGTGTCGAATTGAACTCCCACTTACTTTTGACTCTATTTATTCTTTCATTTATATATATATATATACTAGCTGTATTGCCCAGCGTTGCTCGGGTTTGTTTTGACCCTTAAGAATTGGAATTTTTGAAAAGTAAAAATTTTGCATTATGTAGCTTGTTTAAGTGAACATTTTTCTGGTTGAAATACACTGAAAAATGGCGACACAGTAGTAAAAAAGTCGTAAAAATAGGGATTTTCATAGAAAAAAAGCACCTTTTTGATGTAAATAATTTTTGGTGTTAACATTGTCCGATTTGAATTTTTTCTTCTATGGAAGGAAGAGCAAGCCTTCTATCATACTCTCAATTTTGGTAAACTTACACCGCTTTATATATATATATATATATATATAGCAAAGTAGCTAGTTGTAAAATCTCAGTAGTAACTATACTAACAAGTAAAGTTAATTGTCACATCAATATGCTTGTTCAATGTTACTACTGTCTTAATCCCAGGCAGATCCTCCACCAGCTGGTTATAGGTGCACCCTGCACCCTGTACATATACATTGCCTGCAAGGGAGCGAACCCCTACCATCCTTCAGCAGACAATGGGATCATGAGACTGACTCAGTTTTGAGCTAGTTTTGCTGATCCTCAATTGCGATCCCATTGTCTGCTGGAGAATGGTAGGAGTTTGTTCCCCTGCTTGCAATATATACAGGGTGCAGGCTGCACCTATAACTAGCTGGCAGAAGATCTGCCTGGTGTTACATCAGTTGTAACATTGAACAGCCATATTGACATGATGATGACCTTTACTTGTGGGTATATATATAGTGTGGAGTGGAGTGAAAGCTTTTGAAGAAGCCAGGATAACGCATGCAAGACTCAAGAGATTTAAAGAAGAATGTTACAATCAAGAAGGTGAATCACAACGACCTCTTTGTGTGTCTGGCTAGCAGAGTCACATGATTGATAGGTTACCAGGTGATTGGCTGGCTTCTTGAAATTGGTGTTCCAAATCAATAGGTTATTTGCATCACAGAACTCCAGGTGCCTAGTTCCCTCTTCATTTTGGGAGTCAATTCCATGGCCCCCATGTGTACCATGGAAGATACCAGGCTGCCATCCGATATGCCTATCAAAATCTCCAGTCACAAATATGAGATCATTGTCACTCGTCTTTGAGGTAGTCTGCAGAAGAATATCATAAAAGTGATCCTTCTGATCATTTGGTAGGCCTGCTTGTGGTGGGGTAGGCAAAGATAACTGTAGCTACACTATTCTGCAAGACTAGCTTGAGTTTAAGCCCTCTATCGCACACCCTGACTACCTCTATGACCTTATCCACCAATTTCTCTGCAAGAAGTATGCCCACTCTGTCACTGTTACTTTCCCAGAAGAGTTTATGCCTATATGCTTTGCTTGTGAGGGCCCTGGCTGAAGCTCCTCTCCACCTCTTGTATGCAACATACATCAACAAGCCTCCATTCAAGCACCTCTACAATCTCACACACACACACATATGCAAATTCATTAGAATATACTGAATCTCCTTTAAATTTAATTCTGACTTCAACACAAATATTGTATGTTTACCAAAACTGTATAAAACAAAATTATTTAATGACTAGTGACGGAATATTTTATAACTTTATATGATGTTTCGTGAGAAGATATTTAGTTTTGTTCATTTCATTTAGAAGTTTCTTTCAAAGAGAATTACTAAAGAATCCAGTAGTTTACCTCTCTCATAGTTAAAATATTCAATATCAGCCGTTTACTTCTCATCTTGACAGTTCGCTGCAAAATAAAAGATAGGGAGAAAAAAGTTTGTAATGCCTACGAGGCAAGATGTGGAGAAAAAGGCAAAACTGACCATTAAAAGTTTACACTGCTCTACATTATTTTAACTTTGGTCAAAATAAAGCAAAAACTGAGGGATGGAATGCAAGCTAATTTTGCTTATTATTTCAGATTTATTAGCTAGACAGACAGAGTTTTTGGAAATGACATAATAGTGACCACTATCGATGCCTGTAAAACTTAATATTTTCCCCTTTATTAGTATTTTCAGTTTATTTGGGAAAGAAAAAAAAATGTAAAGAATATTTTTGTCTTTAAGATATTTTCATTAATACAATAAAAATGAATGAATTTGAAAGACAGTTATCATTTGAAATACTCAAGGACTAAGTTAAGGAAAAATACAAGTGTATGAAATTATCAAAATTAGGTGGAAATAATGCCATGAAGGAAAGTACTTTGAAAGTTGTGAAAAGCAAATGATCTTATTGAAAGGAAATATCTCTAGGGATAAACATGTCTTTAATGCATTATGAAAGGTTACAGCCCAGGCAGTCTGTATGATTGGCAGTCAAGGACTTAATTTTTATCAGAACAATGTATACACATAATTTTATGAATGGGGGTTGTCTATGAAGTGTAATAAAAAAAAGACCTGGTTTACAAATATGGTATCTCTAGGGTAAAATAAAATAACATTAAAAAAATATTAAGTCTATAAAGAAATGAAATAATAATGGTAGATGAACATTGTATGTATGTATGTATGTATGTATGTATGTATGTATGTATGTATGTATGTATGTATGTATGTATGTATGTATGTATGTATGTATGTATGCATGCATGCATGCATGCATGTATGTATGTATGTATGTCACACTGAAACAGCTGACATTCTACTGAAGGTTTTTATAATAATTTTTTACCTCTAATTTTCATGAAATAAGTATTTGCAATACAAACTAGTATAGATGATCTGTTGGGAGTCTCATAGATAGATTAATGTCATTTAATAAGTCCTTTCCAGTAGTTCAATATTGTCTTGCTTTTCCCAAGAGAGGGATTCTGGTATCAAAACAATTCAGAATTTCCAGTGAAATCTGTCAAAGCTAGTATTATGATGTAAATAATTGACTATATAACATGAATTTGATGTTTCAAAGTTATTTAGATAAACACAAGTGATGTTTTACTTAAGAGTTCAGCTCTCTGCTTCCATAAACAATTCCCAACATGACATTTTTTGTTTGGTTCAGGATTAAAAGTATTGAAATATCTGATATAAATATCCTACAGATTTGGGTTTACTATATAGACATTATATGATGGAAAAGTAACTGAGTAAAAATAAAAACTTTAGTATCTGAATGCTAAAACTTTTCCTAAGTGAAATTATAAAACCTACATAAAAAACCCTCTACAATTAAGGGACCATGATGGCTCCATCTATTTAAAATAGTTTCCAGGTCTCTTTAAAATTATACCATACCATCATAAAGTGGAAGGGCACTTTGATCATTAGTGGTTCTCAACCAGGGTCTTTACTCTTTTACTTGTTTCAGTCATTTGACTGTGGCTATGCTGGAGCACTCCCTTTAGTCAAGCAAATCGATCCCAGGACTTATTCTTTGTAACCCCAGTACTTATTCTATTTGTCTCTTTTGCCAAACCACTAAGTTACGGGGACATAAACACACCAGAATCGGTTGTCAAACGATGTTGGAGGGACAAACATATACACACAGAGACATATATATATACACATATATACGACGGGCTTCTTTCAGTTTCCGTCTACCAAATTCACTCACAAAGCTTTGGTCGGCCCAAGGCTATAGTGGAAGACGCTTGCCCAAGGTGCCATGCAGTGGGACTGAACCTGGAACCATGTGGTTCGTAAGCAAGCTACTTACCATACAGCCACTCCTACATAAGATTTTTGGGGTCCATGTAGTAAGATAGTAAATTGGGGATCCACAATAGTATTTTAAGGGCTACTGAAAAAATTTTGCTTCAAGTGTATATATTGGTACGTAGTGCAAGAAACAGCTAGGTTTTACTTAGTTCAACCTACACAAGTTAATGTGTGAAAAATAAAATAGGAATTTTGAAAGAAGTTTCTTTAAAACTACTTTTTAAACATTAAACAGCTATGGGGGTCTATTAGAATAAAATAGTAATCAAAGGGCCCATAGATAAAAAATAGATGCCTTTCAGGGATGCCTTTCATCTTTTGGGGTCGATAAACTAAGTACCTGTTGAGCACTGGCTCACTGTAATCGATTTATCACTTTCCCTGAAATTGCGGGCCTTGTGCCAAAATTTGAAATTAATATTGGCAATCATGTGTGGCAGCAAGATAGCAAAATTGTTAGCACACTGCAGAAAATGCTTAGTGGCATTTTGTCCATCCTTATGTTCCTTATGTCAAAACTATAATCTTATTATAATTTCCAATATAAAAGTTAATATTTCTAAACTAAAGTTTCAATAGTAAATTTTAGGCTATTAGAAAAAAATATCTATTTTATTATCATTACAAATTCTTTAAAGGTTGAATCTGTTTCTAGTAGCACATGAAATAAACTAAGACACAATTAAATAAAAAGGGCCTCCTTCAAACAAATGCATACATGGCTATGCCAATTTCATCTGATACTACATACACATACATTCACATGTGTACATATGTGTGAATATAGACTAACATGTACTCATATATATATTCTTATCAATGAAATTTATTTAATTGACTGTGTTTGGTTTCTGCTAGAAGACATAAAAGTTGCAATCTTCTTAAAGAATTTCAGCTCTTTTAATATTTCATTTAATTATTGGAAAAAATTCATCTTAACTTTTCCTCTTGTCCTCCATGCTGTAAGTAATTATTTTTACGCGTAAGCATTAACGACATATCTTCCAGCAAGTTAGTTTAATGTTGACATGAAATTTAAGGAATCTGTACCATTTACACACATTTCAGTAGACAGGAAGACAACCATATGTACTGAAATCTTAAAATTAATGAAAGTCTTAAGAATCCTTTAAGTGAGCCAGGAGTAATTTCAATATTTTTCAGAAAATGAAAAATCAAGCTTTTTCAGCTCAAATATTGAGTGGGAATCAAGGGTGTGGGAGGATTTCTTAAATAATGAATGTATAGGTCTCACCAAGGAAATGACTAGAGACCGAGACCTTTGGAAATATGCTGTGCGCCGCCCCAACTGGCCTCTGTGCCCGTGGCACATAAAAAGCACCATCTGATCGTGGCAATTTGCTAGCCTCATCTGGCACGTAAAAAGCACCCACTACACTCACGGAGTGGTTGGCGTAAGGAAAGGCATCCAGCCGTAGAAACATTGCCAGATCAGACTGGGCCTGGTGCAGCCTTCTGGCTTCCCAGACCCCAGTTGAACCGTCCAACCCATGCTAGCATGGAAAGCAGACGTTAAACGATGATGATGATGATGATATATCACTAATACATTGGCTTCAAATTTTAGCACAAGGCCAGCAAGTTTGAGGGAGTGGATAAGTTGATTACATCAAACCCCAGTCCTCAACTGGTACTTTATTTTACTGATCCCAAAAGGATGGAAAGTAAAGTCACACTCCGCAGAATTTGAATTGTGAATGTACGGACAGATGAAATGCTGCTAAGCATTTTGACTGACATGCTAACAAGTCTGACATCACTTATATATTAGTAATGTATACAAGATAACAAGTAATATCCTAAGGTGTATATGGTTGGGATCAAGATCATTCCATTTTAATGTATTTTCCAGTGGTAAGAGACTACCTGTTAATTTTCTTAAATCAACTTTTCAGATCTGCTATCATACATCATCATTTAAATGTTTACTTTCCTATGCTTGCATTGGTTCCAAGCATGATAATATTTTGCCATACACAGGGATGTTCTTGCAGAAACTGGAAATGAATATCACTTCTTGTATGACCATGACAATGATTTTACAGCTGTCACACAGTATCACAAGGAGATACATACACACACACACGCATATATATAATGTATGTATAAATAAGGTGGTGAGCTGGCAGAAACGTTAGCACACTGGGTGAAATGCGTAGCTGTATTTCGTCTGCCGTTACATTCTGAAATTCCACCGAGGTCGACTTTGGCTTTCATCCTTTCAGGGTCGATAAATAAAGTACCAGCTACACACTGGGGTCGATGTAATCGACTTAATCCGTTTGTCTGTCCCCTCTATGTTTAGCCCCTTGTGGGCAATAGAGAAATATATATGTATAATGTATTTGTGTGTGTGTATTATATATACATGATGTGCTTCTTTCAGTTTCCCTTAACCAAACCCACTCACAAGGCCTGGGGTTATAGAAGGTATCATGCAGTGGAAAGGAATCCAGAATCATATGGTCAGGAAGTAAACTTCTTACCACACAGCCACATCTGTGCAGTGTTTTACAGACATCTGTTATATTTGGTCCAATCAAATCTCTACATCCAGATGTAAAAACCCTGCCAAAACAGATACAGAAGTCTGGTGCAGGTTCCTACCTGACCAGCTCCTGTCAAACCATCCAACCCATGCCAGTATGGGAAGTAGACATTAAATGAGGATGATGATGAATGACAGAATATAATAATATACAGCTTGAAGTCTCTATATATAATAATCTGCTTGTTTGTTCATTGTTATACTTTAGTTCAGTTTGAGTGGTGGAGGTGGAGTGAATGAGAGGTGGAGTAAAAGTGAGAGAGATGGGGAGGAATGTTAGTTGAGAAGAAAGAAGAGAGGAATATAATAATACGCTAAGGCCAAATGCATCATGTGGTTAATTGAAGGGGGAAGTGAAAAGCAAGAGAAAAAGACAGTGAGAGAAAAGAGAGAAAGAGGCTGAGCGGTGTTGTAGGGTAGGGAGGGAAAGGTAAAGAGAAAGAGATATGTTTAAGATACAATATCTAGCAGAGAGTGATATTTTCATTTTTAAAGTATGCCTATTTCTAAACCTTTTAACACTACTTGAAATGACTTGATTTCTTGTCTGAAATCTTAATCAAAAATATCTAGCCTTATCTATTACCAGCTGAGGCACTTGGTATTACTTGGTTGCAGAGATATCAGCATTTTATTATATGTATTGTATATATATATATAATCAGCCGAAATTGCGAAGATGATCCGGTTCTTGACTGATGACTGAGAGCTTCGAATGTCCCGTCCTGTGGTTCTTGTGTCGTCTTCTAGGTGTTTCACATTCTTGTCCCAGTTTGTATATATTTTTTTACTTTTTACATATATATATATATATATATATAATCATCAGTATTAGTCACCCACCATTAAAATTATGCATACTAATTTCTCTCTTCTCCAGAGTACAAATATCTTTTCTAGAGATATTCAGTAAAATAGATAATGCTAAAGTTGTTACTGTTTAGCTTCAAGTAACCTTTGACCTATAATTAGGTCCGTAGCTTAGAAATACTGGGTTGACATCCAGCGGGAACAGCTTTGTTTCATGGAGGAGGAAAGATCTTCTTTAGTACTTGGTTGTACAATGCTTTCCAATGTGTGTAGTAGTGGTGCGCGCACACATTATTAGCCATTTGAAAACACTATGGAATTTAGTCTCGACCACGGTCGACCAATAATAAATAATAATAAAGGTATTCCTACCATAAAGATCCTTTCTTTTTTCTTCTTTTACCAAATTACATTTTCTAAGATAGAAATTTTTTTTTTTTAAGAGAGAAGTATTAGTTTTAAAGAAGAAGGAGTTTATTTCTATTAAGACAAGTAACCACAAAATGGTCCCTAAATTCCTTGAAATAACCATATGATTAAAATGTGTAATGGAATCCAGAACATTAATCTTTACTGAGATTATTGCCTAAATGCTTTGTTGAAAATGAACCATTACTTTTATAATGTGAGTTTTATCACACTTTTGCTAGAGCAAATAGGATTACCATGAGAACCTTATTTGCAAGAACAGCATGGCTCTCCATAGTAAATACTAGCAGCATTTTGAAAGTGATGACTATTTAATTAGCTTGTAAGACTGAATTCAAGACCTGTTAACGTTATAGGATGCTGCTAATAGTATAATCCATTATTTTTTTCATCATCACCAATTGAAAAATAAAAGTTAATTATTGTGCAGTCTGTTGATTTTTATTAAAAATTAAATTTCACTTGAAATGAATTTAAAAAAATAATAACTTTAAATCTATATAATTTTCAAATAAAGAAAATTTTATATATGAGCAATAGTTTTTGTCATCACAGTATATCTTAACATTATGTGCATTAATGCTTGAGCTCTATTTTTACAGTTGACTGGATTGTATCAGTATTTTTTCTGCAGTTATAATCCTAATTGTTCCTTGCAATAAACTTCACAGCCATAATTGATGTTTGAGAAACTGGAGCATAAAATTACAATTAAAAAATTCCGATATGTTGACTATGGAAAACACTCCCCTAAAGAGTGATTATCATTAACTACAGCATTGAAATTCCTATGGATTCTTACCAGGCACACAAGCGAAATCAATTTTAGCTGATGCATAATTTTTTGTGTTGCAAACCATTTACATCACATTCTTCATGCATTGGCAGTTTCTTGGTAATTAATATTTTGAGAGAATAGAAAGATTATGTTATAGTATCATTACTGACATATTGGTTCAAGAAATTGATATTGTAGGTTATCAGTGAGGAATAATAATGTATCCTTTTGGGAAAACATTTCACACCATTCCAATCATGTTATTTAAAAACCTTCATTTAGAAACCTTAACCTTTGACAGATTTTTTCCCTCTGGTTGATTGGGGAACTGAACCTTTTTGCAGCTGCTGAATTTTTGTATTAATTAAAGGCCTTTATTGATGGTTGTGATCTTAGTGGTTATGTTGGGGATATGGCAGTTGTAGCAATTATGTAATTTTAGGGATAATGAGTTATAATGGTTTGGCTGTTTCTGTTCCTGAGGTATTGCAGCTAAGCTAATGAGGTTGGTTAATGAATGGTTTGTGTAAAGTTGAAAATTACAGCATTACTAATGATAGCAATAAGGATTAGAATGTGATTAAGGGAAAAAAAAATGGTAGTTATGATTATCAAGATTAGGCAATGCAGATATTGATGATAAGGCAGCGAAAAGTTGAATGGCATCTGCCTCAAAACCACTTTTTACATGAGTAAACAGCTAACTGAAGATGTAGTGTCATGTATCTAGTAGAAATTCTGAATTGTGAGCAAATACAGCAGAGTATACAGCCATACAAATTGAAAAAGATGAGCAATAAATTAAAAACTAAAGCTCTGTCTGGCATATGATCATGATTACTCTTCAAGCTTAACAATGTGCCTCCATTCAGTTCTTAAGATGACAATATTTAATTTAAGAGAAATTTGGCTGATATTTCTAGCACATTTAATGACCTTATTAGCTCACTGCATAGTTTGTTAGAGAGTCAGGAAGAACTAATGGTAGTTCTCCAGCAGAACCTACATTTTACATATGATAGGGGTCTGCCCTCATTAGTAATGTCACATGAAGATGTCTTATTTATTGGCTGGCCTACTTCTTGCTGGGTTGCTTGCAGCGATTAAAAGCAGCAATTAGTAGAAACCAAGAGATGTAGTTTCTTCTTGCTTTTCTCCGATCAGTCTCAAAGTACTACTTCTCTCTCCTCTAATGTCATAGTCTTGAAGATTACTTGCTTACATTCTAACATACACAGCTAACATTTCAGCAATGCATACAGTTTCACACAGTACACTATATTTCTAATTATTCTAATTACAAACTAACTTAAATGAACTTCTCTGGATAGCACAGAGAAATTTGTAGTATTCATATCCACATGGGAGAAGTAGGTAGAAGTAATAAAGACAAAGCTAAAAGCTCTTATTATGATTAATGCTTTGAGATGTATAGTAGATGAAAGGTAACAATGATAATGATGACCGTAGAGATTGTTTTAGTTAAATTTTAAGTTTATATATTTGTACTGGGAAGATGTTGAATAACGAACTTAAACAAGTTGTTCAAATTAAATAGATAGTTTGGTGAGAGCAAAGAGACTGACAGAAGAGCAAGCTTTGCTCAATTTGTAATTGGTATTCATTTAGTCTTCCAGATTAACTCTCTACATTGAATTACTCAAATTTAACTAATTCCTTGAACGAATTATACCTTGCTTTAATGCCCTTCCTAATGCTGAAGGGATTAGTCAGGTAATAAAAGATTTACACCAAACACTTGTTTAATGGTAGTTCTCCAAAATTTATTTCACCTGTTAGTTTTTTTTTATTAGCTAGCTACAAATAAAGGAGGAAAATAAAATCTGTACCCCTTATTCTCAGCACCATATATGTATTTTGTATATAAGCTCTATGTCTCTAGTTTATAACATCAACATGTTTGAAATAATTCTGCAATGAATCAATAAGATTCTGTATCAAACCAATCCATTATTCAATGATAAAATTATCTGCTATCAACCCTGAATGGATAAATAATCATAACCTTTTGAAAGCAGGAGGCAGATATATCTGCTCAAAATCTTATTCCATTAACTGTGGAAAGCAGTTTTACCCAACAGCTTTGGAAAAAGAAACAAAAAAACCCACAGAGATACCATCAATGATACATTTTACAAAAGCCAATTTTTTAGATTTAATTTTCTTCGCATTTTTATAAAAAGCAATATACCATGCTTCAGAAGACCTGTCAAGCCAAGTGAGATTGCAGTCATGACTGATGTTGGTGTTTTATAAGTGGCACATAAAAAGCATCCAATACATTCTTGGAGTGGTTGGCTTTTGGAAGGGCATCCAGCTGTAGAAGCCATGCCAAATCAGATTGGAATCTGGTGTAGCTCCCCAGCTTACCAGGTTTCAGTCAAACCGTCCAACCCATACCAGCACGGAAAATGGACGCTAAATGATGATGATAATGATGATGATCTTCTTACAGTGCAAGGATCAAATAATTTTAGTAGTGGGTATGAAAACTGTACCTAAAGGAGATACTGAAAAAGTATTGCTGAAGCAGAAAATACCAATTCTATTTTTTGGTGGATAATTGACATTATTACAGGAGTGACCATGAAATTTAACTATACTGTTAAAGGAATAATGAGATTATTTAGAATCTGAGTTATAGAACAGGAAGTTGAAATCTTTTGGCTGTCACATATCAATCCTGCTCCTACTTCAAAGATGATACCAAAGTTAAATTCTTTAGATTTATTATTACAACAATTCCTCGCAAAAATAATACAGAGATATCTTCACAAATGCTTTAAGGTTAAAGGCAGCTTTTTCCTTTTCTTTTGAAGATGATAAACTATATAAAAATGCATCTTTAATTAGTTAGCAACAGCTGTTGACCAGTGATGAGTGTAGTTTTCTCTTTTTTTGACCTCTAATTGATGTAAGAGGACATTCAGATTTCTTTGATCAGTTTTCAGAATTTATCTTGTAGGTTATCTTATTGATTCCGAGTGGATGACTCAGATAAGCATAGTTCATGCTGCATAATAGTGTTAACCTTTTGCTCGTATCTGTAGTAAGAGAGTAAATCTTCAGAAATGATTTGTTATTATGAATTTAGTTTGATAAAGTACAAAGCTTTATTTAATTTCAATGGATTTAATAAAACGAGTCTCTGCTAGAGACATAATGAAGAAACAGCTTATGAATTATCCAAAATTATGCTTTAGCCAGCAGTTTGATGATCTCAGTATTCTAGCAATAATTTTGGTATTCTAGAGATTATTTTAGTAATCTAAAAATACCCCTGTTCTGGAAATTAATTAGTTTTTACAGAAATGTTTTCTAAACACTTAAAATTGAGTACTTAACCTTTTCGATGCCAACTCGACTGAAACCACCTCTAACTCTGTAATACAAATGTCTTGTTTTCATAAGTTTTGAACTAAAATCTTCCACCAAACCTTAGCCACAATTTATGTTCCTAACACTGGCTTACTGATGGCTAAGTTATTTTACTAAATTCTTTATAATATTTAAAATTAATTGGAAGAAACACAGAGCATCTCAAATAAATACGGTAACAAAAGGGTTTATGTGTATAGAACTTTTGGTTGTCTTTTACTTCTAGAAAAGCCTTGGAGCCAAGAAAGTGAATGAATCATATGAACGACATAACTAAATAAATAGATATATGCATTACAGATAGACTAACCTTAATTTAACTTTCATAATCTCAAATTCATGGTATTTCCTTAATAATAATCTGAAGTTTGCTTAGGTTATAAACTAGAATTTTAATCTAAAATCTATCATCTGTAATTCTTGGAATATATGTTTATATAATTCGTTGTTCATGCAATTTATTCTAAAATTATAAATGTCAAAATGTCAGAATAATATTTGTTCTTTATATATGTAATTATTATTATGAATATTGCAAAGAATCCATTTGAGACAAAATGGAACTATCCCCCTGTTACCTATATGTAATATTGTGCTTCTGAGACATTCAGCTGATCTTTAAAACCACACAGGTTATTTCCTATAGATTTCCCTTGTGCAAGCAAGGAAATGACTTATACAGTGAAATTCGTATTATGAAATCAACGTCACTGAATTTTTTTTCATCTTTTCTCCAATATCTGTTTTATATTTTCTATGGTGTTTCTGGTTTCTAACCTACAACTGAATCTATACTATCATATTATTAGTATAACCTTAACTGATTCACGGACTTTAATATCTTATTCCAGAGTTGGTCATAATTGGTAGGCCTCTAGAATAATAAATTATCATTAAATATTTATAAACATGTTTGCACATTTCTTTTATACCAGTTTACCCATGGTCTGGACAAATATTTGTTAGTGAGGCATTATTTTAAGAGTTAGCCTTTCTGTTGTTAATCCTTACCTGTTATTCAAGTATGAGACTTTTTAAATTCTACTTTCAACCACACAGTGCCATCGGATAATTTGTTAGCAATGACAAACTTCCCACACACACAACTGATGTCCATATGGTTTTTGTCTATAAATTCTATTCACAAGGCATTGGTCAGATCAAGGGCTACAAAGGAAACTCTCCTGTGAACACAGAATCAATATAGCTATGCCTGCAGCTCTACATTCTATGAAAAAAAAAAAAAAACTTTTAGAAATTAATAATATCTCAAATGCAAGAGAATAGCTGTGAAAACAACTTTAGAAACCTAGGTAAAGTACCCTACCTCACCCAAAAGGAAAAAAGTTGCCAGCAGCTGCTACAGGGGATTGAACTCTGTACTGCTTGAATTCCAGCTGAGCACTCTACTACTGAGCTAAATGACAATAGAGACTCTAATCTTATAATTAAAAAAAAAATATATAAATATAACTGAGAAATATTGGTCCTTGTGCTGATGCCATGTAAAAAGCATCCAATCCACACTGTAAAGGGGTTGATGTTTGGAAGGGCATCCAGCTGTAAAAAAAATGCCAAAACTGACCTCACTTATGCTTGTGCCACATAAAAAGCACTCAGTCCATTCTGCTGGGTGGTTGGTGTTAGGGAGGGCATCCAGTCATACAAACCCTGTCAAAACAGACACAGAAGTCTGGTGCAGGCTCTTACCTGGTCGACTCCTGTCAAACCGTTTGACCCATGCCAACATAAAAGGCAGACATTAAACGATGATGATAAGGCTGATGATGATGATTCCTTAATATATGTCTGTGACAAGGCTCTGTGTTGATTATAACAATGAATGTCCCCGTTGATCCAATCAATGAAACAGCCTGCTCATGAAATTAACATGCAAGTGGCTGAGCACTCCACAGACATACATACCCTTAACATAGTTCTCAGGGAACACAGTGTAACACACTTAATATGACAAGGCTGGCCTTTGAATTACAGGCACAACATGCTGCCAGGAATTGAACTTATGACCTGACAATCGTGAGCTGAAACCCTTAGCATTAAGTCATATGATTTCTCTTAT
The DNA here is from genome assembly GCF_006345805.1 of Octopus sinensis. Classification (NCBI taxonomy): domain Eukaryota; kingdom Metazoa; phylum Mollusca; class Cephalopoda; order Octopoda; family Octopodidae; genus Octopus; species Octopus sinensis. The sequence continues at coordinate 53,986,650 of NC_042998.1, read as the reverse complement.
TTGTCTGTACAAGGACGGTGAATGGCAAGAAATAGCAACTTATTGAAGTAATTGCTTTCATGTGCTTAGTTAGTGTTCTATCATTTTAGTCAAAATCATGTAAGAGTTAACCTCCGTTGTGTGGACGCCCCCAGACGATGAAGTAGGCTAGCCCAATACGTAGGTGTAGAGGGAGAAGCCTAGATGTCAAGACAGTAGAGTAGTAGGAGAACAGCACAGAAAAGCGGAGTCGAGTTGAGTAGAGGTCATCCGAATGTGTGACATAAGCTCACAAGTCATCTTCCCAGAATCTGTACAATCAGTATTACACTGAAGTATATCTAATTTATTATATTTTGTAAATTTATGGCCCTGCACCAATATAAGAAATCAATATTTGTTCATATTTTTAGCTTATTTAACTGTATTTCAAAGGTTTTGTGTGTCATTTGGTATGATGAACAAAGTTGGTGCACAAAAGAAGTGAATCTGCATGCAAGAAATTCGAGTATGCACCTAAAATAATGTAATGTTTAATACCTACATGTTCAGTGAACACGTGGTTATTAAAACATTGGCAGAATCATTAGCATGCTAGCAAAATGCATAGTGGCATTTCGTTCATCTTCTGCAGAGGTTGACTTTGCTGTTCATCCATTTGGGGGTTAATGAAATAGGCACTAGTTGAACCCTGGAGTCAATGTAATCGACTTATTCCTACCCTGAAATTACTGGCCTTATGCCAGAATTGGAAACCAATATTTATATGTTCAGTGTAACAATTTTGTCACAGAATGATAACAAAAACTGGTCACCTGTTAATTTTTATAATATAGGATATATACGAGGTGGTATCAAAAAGTTCCCAGACTAGTTCTCTAGTGCTCCAACAGATGGCAGCATACGGTTGTGAGTGCAGTGAGAGCTAGTAGTATCCTTCGTGAGGCTGTGTGCTGAACGATATCACTGAGTTTACTTTGTGAAATTTGTGCAAGTTGTGAAATTTGCGTGTTTGTGATCACATGTATAATGAAGTCTGTGCTTTTGTCAAGGACAGGAACAAAGAGCCAATGTGAAATTTTGCATTAAACTTGGGAAGTCTGCTATAGAGACATTGAGCATACTTTGGCAAGCTTATGGTGATGAGGCAATGGTCGTATGCAATGTTTTGAGAGGCACAGGAGATTGAAAAGTGGAAGAACATCCCTGAAAGATGGTGAGTGATCTGGAAGACCTATCATGAACATCACTCTTGGAAATATGGCATTGTGTATCAAGAATTTATCTCCCAGGGCCAGACCATCGATCGATTGTTCTACTGTGATGTTTTGAAACATTTGAGGGAGGGCATGCAGCAAAAGTGACCGGATCTGTGGAGTATGAAGAATTGGATTCTTCATAACGGCAGTGCACCCTGTCACTGAGTTCTCCTCACTTATGTGTTTCTCACCAAAAACAACATGGTATCGCTTCTGCACCAGCCTTTTCACCAGATTTAACACCTGTGGATTTCCATCTCTTCCCCAAGATGAAAATGCAGCTCAAAGGTTGCCATTTTAAAACTGTTGTTGAAATCCAGAATGAATTGCAGAAGGTCATCAATTTGCTTACGGAAAACGACTTCCAGAATTCCAAAAGTGGAAGGAACACTGGAACCAGTATATTGTTGCACAAGGTGACTATTTCAAAGGAGATAATGTCAAAATTTAGGTAAATAAGTTATTTTTTATTGAACATAACTAGTCTGGTAACCTTTTGATACCACCTTGTATGCTGTACTTCAATTGACCTATGCAGGCTCATCCAGACTGAAAGGATTGATGAAGCTTAATGATGATGCCTAGCCAGCTCCAACATCCATAGGGTCACTATCTGCAAAGGAAAACGTGGATGAGAAGGGAATATTATTCTAATGTTTGCTCCAGTTGATTGGTTGACAAATTGCTTGGTTAGTTGTTTGTTGTTTACTTCTAGGTCAGAGCTGACTGATCATCCCAGCTGTGACCATATTGCCTTTTTCCTCTGTTCCAGAGATCTAGGAGTATATTCAGATTTTTTATTTTTTTATTATTTTGCTTCAGATAGTAGAGTGTAATTTGAAGAAATTTGGTTGCTAGTTCCATACATGTTTCCTCTTTGACAGTATTAACCCTTTCGTTGCTGTATCTATTTTGAGATGTTCTGTGTTTCTCACAATTATTTTGGATACAACAAAAAATTTTGTAAAATAACTTAGTTATCATTAAGCTAGTGATAGGAACAGTAATTGTGACTAAGGTTTGGTGGAAGATTTTAATTCAAAACTTATAAAAACAAGACATTTGTACTACAGAGCCAGAGCTGGTTTCAGCCGGGTTAGTAACAAAAGGGTTAAACATGTGACATGTTAGGCCTACCATCTCAGTGTATGTATTCTGCCTTTTAACCCTTTGTTACCAGCCTGGCTGATAATGTCTCTGGTTCTATGACAAGCTTTCTATTTTAAAGTGATTTAAATTAAAACTCTCATCAAAATTTCACTTTAATTTATGTTCCAAGCACCAACTTAATGATGATGAAGTTATTTTACCAAATTTGTTGTTATTTTCAAAACTGGTTGAGGCAATGGCTGTGTATTTAAATGGAAATATGGTAATAAAATGTTAATATTTAAGAAAAAAAAAACACACATTAAGATGACACAGTTCTAGTCGATGGCTATTGGTTGTTCACTGTACAAGCACATCACAAACTGACTATTTCCAAGTCCACCTCCACAAAATATAAGTGAAAATTTTTGACACCTCTCCTTCCCACCAACTATTTATTCACAAGAAGATAAAATAGTTTGTATCCATATAATTATTCTTTTTTCATCATGGTATCTGACAAGTTTAAAAAGTGTAAAACTGTCTAATTTTGTTTAAATATGGCACAGGTGTGACAGTGTGGTAAGAAGCTGGCCTCCCAACAACATGGTTCTGGGCTCAATCTAGCGGCATGACACTTTGGTTGAGTGTCTTAACCTCAGACCAACGAAAACCTTGTGAGTGAATTTGATAGATAGAAACTGAAAAAAGATCATTCTATATGTATATATCTATGTGTGTATGTGTCTCTGCATCTGTGCCTGTCCCCCATTACTGCTTGACAACTGGTGCTGTTGTGTCTACATCCCCTTAACTTAGTGGTTCAGCAAAAAAAAAAAACTGATACAGGAAGTAACTAACTGGCGCTCCATTGGTTATGACAATGAGGGTTCCAGTTGATCGGATCAGCAGAACAGCCTGATCGTAAAATTAATATGCAAGTGGCTGAGTGTTCCACAGACACATGTACCCATAATATAATTCTCAGGGAGATTCAGCAAATCACAGCGTGTGACAAGGCTGGCCCTTTGAAATACAGGTATGACTCATTTTCACCAGCTGAGTGGACTGGTGCAACATGAAATAAAGTGTTTTTCTTGAAGACACAATGCGTTGCCAGGAATTGAACTCTCGACCTTACAATCATGAGCTACTACACCACACACTTTTACAATAGACTAAATACCAGGCTTAAATACAATGCAAAACAAAAAATACTGGGATTGATTCATTCAATAAAAATTGTTCAAGGAGGTGCCCTAGCATGGCTACAGTCTAATAACTGAAACAAATAAAAGATAAAAGATGACCATTTTTCTACCCCTGTCCTACTATATAATCCTCAAAGCTTGTCTTCTTTCCTCTTCATGAGAGACACTGCTTTATGTCATTATACAATTAGTAACAGTTTCTCATTTATCAACTGTCTGCTCCATCTCAAAAATGAATTATTCATTTTGTTAACTTGGCCTCACAGCCATTTCTTTTCAATCTTGCACTGATTACTCAACTCTTGAATTAGTTACACACTAAACAATTTTGTGTTAAGGTGGGAAGAGTGCACTAACATTTCATTCTAAATCCTCTGACAAGTTCTCAAAAACATGTGTTTCTTGCATGCAAACAAAACCGTACTTCTTCTCATTGTGTCAACAGCTGTTCATGATGTTTGAACAGTAGTCAAGGAAAGTTACAAATTTTATAAGGCTTCCATTTTTGTTTCCAAAATTTGAAGTAGATTTAAGCAAATATTGAACAGGATTGCATTTCCTTTTGTCAGTGCTTGAGAAATCAGCTGTTTAAATAATTCTCATGAGCTGCAAATGGTTTGGCTTGATTGAAGCAAGTCTCTATTTTTGATTAACACACTAAACACATTTCTATCGCTCACAATCCATACTTCTATTAATATTAACTTTGAAGTTATTGATTTGAAGAATTTCCTTTACTCCTTGTGCAAGTTAATTGTAGCATTAAATTCTATTTTGGTTGCTAACAAGAGAGAAAAAGAACAAATAAATTAAAACAGAACAGTTCACTCTATTTTGTTTCAATGAGTTTTGCATAAAATAAAATTACTTCATTTGTATTCATTTCAAGATGTTTGGAGAATTCAAACTTATTACAAAATCAATTTTAAAATATATATTAATTATTTAGCATTCACATTATTTTGTAACTTTGGGAGTTTGATGAGGTAACTGTTGATTTTTAGAATGATAACATAGCGTTGGCATGAGAGGGCAGATTCAACCAGTTTGAACATAAAACATGAAGAATATTTTCGTCAGATATGACTGGTTTAACCCTATAATTTCCAAATTATTCTGTCAAATGTAATGGTTATTTATTCACATTGTTTTGAATTAATCATGCATTATCTTGTAGGTTTAAGATTTCAATGATGTGATTGTTTATTTTTTAGAATGACATTGTAGGGTATGTTGAAAAGGCTGGAACTGTTCAGGTGATGGCGGGATGGGGTGTTGAGTATGTTTGTTGAAGCATATCACAGACAGGTATAAAAAATAGCATGTAAATACTAGGTTGAAAATCCCTTTTGAATAGAAAAAATCAAAAGTAGCCTTTGAATTTTTCTATCCAAAAAGTTTTTCAAACCAATATTTTTATGTTATATGTGTTTGTGTGTGTGATATATGCTATATATATATGTATGTGTGTAAATAGAATTAGCATGAAACTACAATAGGTACTGAAGTTAATATGATTGACTAAAGTCTGAGTTCAAATTCCGCCGAGGTCGACTTTGCCTTTCATACTTTTGGGGGCGATAAATTAAGTACCAGTTATGTACTGGGGTCGATATAATCGACTTAATCCATTTGTCTGTCCTTGTTTGTCCTCTCTGTGTTTAGCCCCTCGTGGGTAGTAAAGAAATAGGTATCTTTACACAACTGAAGTCTAATAACTGAAATTAGCAAAGTCATAAAAGAATGCAAAAATATATTCCAGGGAAGAAACATCATGTCAATTTGTGAATAAAAAAATATATATTTATGAAGACTAATTAAAATTACAGTCAACTAATTTTTATATGTGGAACAAAATATTCCAGTCAGTGTCTGACTTATTTTGCAGTTTCTAAACAAGGAAAGCAATTATTCATCTAATAATAAGATGTTTTTCCTGGGATAAACATAACAATTCCATTGGATATTATTATTCAGAAAATAAAACAGAAAATATTGGTAGGAGATGAAACGAGAAATAAATCAGATATCAGACAGGAAATTGAGAATTATCCAGTGTGAAAGCAATCTCTGTGTTTATACATTGGTTATGGAAATAGAGATAATAATTCAATATTAAAAACAGAGCCATTCGGTAAAGTAATTAACCAATAAATACTAGTATGTATACTATAAAAAAGTTGGAGATTTTGAACTGTTGACAAAGAACAAAATACTTTCATGTTTAATCAAAGCAAGATGTTTTTTTTTAATGGAAACAAAATGGTTAGCAACATTCTAAATAGGTAAACATTAGTCTAAAACGGTCGTTCGTTTGTTCAAATGAAAAATGAGACTTTTGATGAAACAGATTGACAATGTTAATGTGTTTCATCCTGACTTTCTTTTTGTCTTATAGCAAAGAAAGAAAGCAGTGTCTATGATCTTTTACAGGACTTCTAAGACTGGTGAAATGGGGTGAGGGAGGGATCTTCAAAATGAATACCTGAGGTGTTTAAGATGTCAGGAGGTTGTGTTAAACTGAGTGTTAGATTAAGTCAGCTGCTTAAGTAAGCAATATTAGGATTTGAACACAGAGTGTAAAGAACCAGAAGATATACCTCAAGGTGTCTGATCTAACATTCTTACAGATCTACCAATCCACCACTTTAGATTGGTAATTTTTTTTTTTTTTTTGCTATCTGTTCTGACAAGATGAAAGGCTTAGCTGACCATAGTAAGATTTGAACTCAAAGTGTAGTGAGTCAAGAAATATTTTATTTGATGTCCCAACAACTCTGTGAAAACTCCAAGAACTTTCTGACAATTTCATTTATTTGCCTGAATGAATCATTTTTTTGGACATTATTTGAACTCTTATTAAGGAATTTGTTTGGAGTTGATTGAATGAGCTGCTCTGATCTTGATAAATACTTTACATTCTCAACAGTGGACAAATGTGTAATAGCTTCTAATTTGGGAAAAATTATTTTGATTTTTAAACTGACAGATGGCAGAGATATTTACATTTTCATTGCAAAAATGTTGCTCTTGACCAAGTGAGCCCTATGATTAAAGACAGTCCAACCATGATCATCCTGTCTTTTCTTGTTGCTTTAGACACAGTGTGTATACAATAACATTATTCTACATCTTTCTTGAGACAAAAGCCAATATGAGAATTTCTTTTATGATAATTTTTATAGGTTGTCATAAAAGACCATTCACATTTAAATGTTGGAGAATATTGCCTCTTTATGTTAATACTGCCTCTATTGCTAATATATATTTTTTAATGAGCTCACTGGCTAATCACAACACCAACACCTGTTCTGGCACTGTTGGTTTATATGTCACTGGTGGGGAGCTGAATCGTTGCTATCACTAGCTGTTGAGCATCCATCATTGTCAAGACCAAGGAAGGTCGAAATCATGTGATCTGGTGGTTTCTGTATTGGAGGTGGTGGGAATTTATCTCCCCACTAGAAATATAAACAAGAGAGCATTTTGCATTTAAAAAAAGCCAATATGAGAGTTTCTCTCATGATATCTACTGCAATGAAATTTGTTCTAACAGATTATTCCCATTCAAGTCATCATCATCATCATCTGCTTTCCATGCTAGCATGGGTTGGACGATTGTGACTGAGGGCTGGCAAGCCAGATGGCTGCACCAGGCTCCAATCTTTATCTGGCAGAGTTTCTACAGCTGGATGCCCTTCCTAATGCCAACCACTCTGAGAGTGTAGTGGGTGCTTTTTATGTGCCACCGGCATGGGGGCCAGTCAGGCAGTACTGGCAACGACCTCGCTTGAATCGAATGGGGATAAATATTATCTGTTGATATTAATACTGCCTCTGTCCCTAATATATATATTTTCAAGACGGTGAAATATAATTTGATGAAGATTTGGCTGCTATTTTTAGCTATTTATAGTGATATATAAAATTCTCATATTTCTTGTTTTCTGAGATTCTGTTACTACACTGTTGTTTTTTTTTAGAAGAATATCTTATACTAAGGTTTTTAATCTAACTTCCAGTTATTTTAATATCATAACTGTGGACATGCTGTGGTTGAAAGTGGGGAGAAACTTGAAAAGGAACGTGATTTGAAGCTGAAGCTGATCAGAGACAACTTTGATTCCCCAAGAAATTGACAGAGATCATGGGTGATAGAAGACATGCAGCACACCTTATGCATTTCACTTTGCATAAAAGAAGTGAAATAATAGTAAACATGAATATATAAAACAGATTTCATAACCAAACATTTAAAAAGGTTTCCAATTCTATTCCACAGAGCAAAAACGTTGAGATACTACAGTTGTACAGCATAGATAATTCATTATCATCATCATTATTTAACATCCATTTTCCATGCTGGCATGGGGGGAATGATTTGACTGGAGCTAGCAAGTCAAAGAGCCTCACCAGGTTTTATAGTTTGTTTTGGCATAATTTCCACTGCTGGATGCCCTTCCTAATGCCAGCCATTTTACAGAGTGTAACGGGTACTTTTACATGGTACCATCACCAGTCGTATGTGGCACCAGAACCAGTGCTTTTTATATGGCAACAGCACCTGTACTTTTTATGTTGTACCAACATTGACAGAGTCACTAAGTACCTTGCAAGACAAGAACCCCTCAAGTAGGAAGTGGAGAATAGTATTTGGGCCAGTTTAAAGATTTAATGTAAATAGGGGACAGTCATAAGTGTCTTGCAGTAGTGTAGAAACAGGGATAATCCAGTTGGAAAACAAAGAAAAGTGAGTAGGAGAGTAAGATAAAGGCAGTGACAGTGAGAGAGATGATGGTGGAAATGTGTTGGAACATGCCCTCAAGGGACATTAGGGTCAGTGAGAATAGGTAAGGTGATATAGAGGCTTGGGCTGCATGAGTGGGCAGGATAGAGGTGACTGTAGCAAATGATGGAGAGAAATATAGGAGAGGATTGTGGGTGGTGTTTGAAGTAAATATGTGAGGGCAATGATAATTGATGCCATTAACCATTTAGCATTTAAACATGCCATATCTGGCCCAAATATTCTACCTGTTTTATGCACTAACTGTCAAAATTTGGCCTCTTACACCTACCCTATGAACTTATTCTAAAAAATATACAGTAACATTATCAACATCTTACAGCTCCAAAATATTTGCTTGATTAATTCAAAATAATGAGAATTAATAAACATTACATTTGACAAGTAATCTGAATTGCTAAAGGGTAAAAGTACTTCACAAAGATATAACATCTGCCATTCTTACACCTGTGGATGAAATGCATTCAATGTAATTCGTCAAGGTGATAACGGCAGACAAAATACGGCTACGCATTTCGCCCGGCGTGCTAACGTTTCAGCCAGCTCGCCGCCTTTTTCAAAAGAAAATATAATTGTGTGGCACCTTGGGCAAGTGTCTTCTACTATAGCCTCAGGCCAACCAAAGCCTTGTGAGTGGATTTGGTAGACGGAAACTGAAAGAAACCTGTCGTATATATGTGTATGTGTTTGTGTGTCTGTATTTGTTCCCCCAACATCGCTTGACAACCGATGCTGGTGTGTTTACATCCCCTTAACTTAACGGTTCAGCAAAAGAGACCAATAGAATAAGTACTAGGCTTACAAAGAATAAGTCCTGGGGTCGATTTGCTTGACTAAAGGTGCTGCTCCAGCATGGCCACAGTCAAATGACTGAAACAAATAAAAGAGTTACAAATTAAATTCTTAAGCAATATTTATCCCCACTTATCCAAAAGTACATGTTCTGTTAGAACAAACTATACTGAAGTAGTTATCATGAGAGAAACTCTGATATTGGCCTTTTTTGGTGCAAAATACTCTCTTCAGCCACCTCCAGCACTGAGACCACCAAATCATGTGATTTCGACCTTTCTTGGGCTTGTCAATGAGGGACATTCAACTGCCTGAGATAGCAGTGATTCCTCTCCCCACCAGTAATATATAGAATAACAGTGCCAGAACAGGCGTTGCCACTGCAATATCTATTAGTGACAGGCTATATTAGTACTGAGAAGTAATATTATTATCCTAGATTTAATGTAGATGATCTGTCAGAACAAACTATACTGTGGTAGTTAACATAAGAGAAACTCTCACATTGGCTTTTATGCAAAATTCACTCTTGTTTATATTGCTAGTGAGGAGAAAAATTTCCACCACCTCCAGCTCTGAGGCCATCAGATCCCATGATTTCAACCTTCCTTGGTCTTGTCAGTGATGAATGCTCAGCTGCTAGAGATAACAGCATACCTAGGCACATATGTGATAAAGTTAGAAAAGTATTTTCTTATGTGAAAAGTGATAGTATGTTAAGTATGCAACAAACTAGCCAAAATATGGACATCAGATTTAAGTCAGTCCTTTAAAATTAATATCTTTCATCTTCTCATTGCATCGATTCTTTTTATTGACTCAGACATACTTCTTCTATTCTCAAGTATACTTCTTATAAGGCTTCAAAAATGAATAGACAGTTGTTACACTTAATTACTGCATAGAATACAAAATTTTTCAGGGAAAATACATCCAATACCAAACAAAATTTTGGTGACTGAAGCTCTCATCACAGAAACAATGAAGCAGTATGGAGTATAATTTGTTTAGCACTTCTTTGGAACAAAAGACAAACGAGCACTTTTATCATTTGTTCTTTGGGAACCTTAATGAGATGGTATAAAATGTTGCAAAGTCTCGCATCCACATGTCATCAAAGATTTGAGATATGAAGTGCATGATTTTGATATGGCAATGTAGAATTGAGAGCTCTGTCAAGGAGTTGGTGGGGCCTAAATTGACTGGGGTCACCAAATGATGATAATGTAGATTTTCTTACAAGGATATTTAACTTAGGCATATTTACTCAAATTTATAAAAGAGAATAAACAGGTACAGAGAAAATACTATAGATTCACCAGAGATCAATACAGTGATTTCACACAATTCAAGAATAACACTACGATTTCAGAATACAGCAAATGCAATATAATGATATCAAATTTAAAATTACATTATTATATAATGCAGTTTTATTGGAAATATTGTATCAAATAGAATAGATTTGTTGGAAATGAAATTGGAGAAAATTTAGAGATTTCAAAAGAAAAGTGACTGGGAAACGATTTGTGAGAGAGAGAGATCTGATTAGGGAATTGATAAAGATCAGAGATAGCAGAAGACATGTAAAACTCCATATTTGTTTAATCTTGCATGAAAGACATGAAATAGCGATGAATATGATACAACTTTCATATATAATATAGTTTTCATGACCTAATGTTTGTTCAAATATAACAGTTTTATAAATATTAGTGACTGTTTTAGCTGTGGTAAGAAGCTTGCTTTCTGACCACATGGTTCTATGTGTCTTCTACTATAGCCTTGGGCCAACCAAAGCCTTGTGAGTGGATTTGGTAGATGGAAACTGAAAGAAGCCCATCGTATATGTGTATATGTGTGTGTGTATGTATGTATGTGCATGTCTTTGTGTCTGTCCCCCACCACTGCTTTACAACCGGTGTTGGTGTATTTATATCCCTGTAACTTAGTTTGGCAAAAGAAACCAATAGAATAAGCACTAGGCTAAAAATAATAAGTCCTGGGGTCAATTTGTTCGACTAAAACCCTTCAAGGCAGTGCTCCAGCATGGCCACGGTCAAACGACCGAAGCAAGAAAAAGACAAAAGGTAACAAATAAATAAATAAATAAATAGAGGCTGATTGGATCAAGGTATCAACTACATATCAGAACTATATACAAAAGCCGTATGCTTTTTAGTTTTCAGTGGGTGTTTTGTGGGTATGTTTTTTTTATCTTGTGATAATGATACAGAAGCTATTCAATAGCAGATATCAGATTTACAAAGTATATTGTGAATGAAATTGTTAGATAATAATTAATAGAGTTTCATGCTTTGGGCCAAAGAACGAGAATGATTTGTAAGGAATCAATAAAATCCATTCTACTATTGGATGTCCTAAAGAAAAATAATTTATAAAGCTTCCGATTAATTTCCTATCATCATTATCAGATTCAGCAAAACATAAGAAGGAAATGGTGGTTAACTTTCAGATAAATAAATAATTTCTGTTCTTTGGTTATCACAAAATCTTTTGGTTGAGAGTTCAAGTTCTATTTTGTATGGCTGCAATTGTACATTGCACAGACACACACATGCATATGCATCTAAACATTCACTTAATGCTCTCTCTCCTCAACATTTTCTTTCTCACAACACACATATGTATATCATAATAATAGACACACTTACACTTTTACATACATTCATACATAGATGCATACATATATATGAATATGTTTTTAGGGTTTCTAAATGCACCTGCATCTCAAAATGTGTAGTCATTTTAAAATTGTGTAATATTTATTCAAATACCAAACAGGTTTCATCGGTTTTTTGCTTATTAATGGTACAAATTATAAATAAAGGGTTTCGTAGAGTTTAAAGTTACAAGGTAAAAATCAGAAAAACATGTTTAAATGATCGCCCTCCCAAAACCTGAGATTATATTTGAATAGATATCTATGTATACATAACACACATTCATACATACATACATGAATACAAACATACATAGACGCATAATATACACACAAACATACATACGTATATATATATATTATATAGATAATATATATATTATGTACATAAATACATCTACATATATATATATACATAACAACATACATATATATATACATTATATGCATATATATATATATGTACATACATATATATGATATAAATATAAACATATATATATATATAATATATATATATACATACATATATAATACACACACATATACATATATAATATATATATACATACATATATAATACACACACATATACATATATAATATATATACATACACACACACACACATATATATATATACACATATATAATACACACACACACACATATATATATATATATATACATACACATATAATACACACACACACATACACACACACACGCATAAATATATATATATAATACACGCAGAAGTGGCTGTAGGTGCAGGAGTATCTTGTAGGCCCAGGAGTGGCTGTGCAGTAAGTGGCAGGCGTTTTTTATCTTCTCCCATTAATATCATCCATATCATCATTCACCTCATGAATGTCTTTGTCTAGCCTGCAAGCTACTCTGTATCATGCCTTTATGGCAAAATTTTTGAAATAAAGTAGATTGCTTACCAACCACATGGTTCCAGGTTCAGCCTCACTGCATGGCACCTTGGGCAAGTGTCTTCTGCTATAGCTTCGGGCCAACCAAAGCTTTGTGAGTAAATTTGATATACGGAAACTGAAAGAAGCCCATCATATATATATATATATATATGTGTGTATGTGTGTGTATATGCTTGAGTGTCTGTGTTTTCCTCCCAACATTGCTTGACAACCAATGCTGATGTGTTTATGTCCCTGTAACTTGGCAGTTCGGCCCTAATGGACCAATAAAATAAGTACTAGGATTACAAAGAATAAATCTGGGGTCGATTTGCTAGACTAAAGGTGATGTTCCAGCATACCCGCAGTCAAAAGAGTAATATATATATATATATATATATATATATATATATATATATATATATATATATATATATATATTAATACAAAATAACCAGCAGTAAATTACTTGGGTAGTATTTACATCTGGGGTTTTAACGCGCCAAAATGAGGGCATTTGAATGTAACTGCAAATATAATTGGCTGTACCGTTCGTCTCTGTTCAACTTCGTGTGGATTTTGCCATTCGGTCTGACAAATTATATTTCTGATGTACTCTACTGATGATTCGAAAATAGTTATGTAAGTAAAACTACATAATCTATTAACGATGAAACAATTGTATAGAGTTAATCAATTTTTTCATTATTTTTCATTTGTCCTGCTCACTTACATTCTTGGCGCGTTGAATTAATTCTTGAGAACAATTCTTTAGTGGCGGATTCCCTTTGCGGATCTATATCTAGCGTTAGAGTGACCACATGGTGGACTCTCTCTTATTATTTTGTATTAATAATTTTTGCTGTATCCCAGTCTTTTATACGCTAGGCCACTTGGTGTTTTGAATTGATGTTATTAATTAATATTCAATTTTTTCACCCTTATTGTGATTTTAAATATATATATATATATACACACACACATATATCTCTATATATATACATATATATCTATACATATACATATATACATGCATATATATATGATATATATATACATACATATATATATCCTTTTATTCTTTTATTTCTTTTGGTCATTTGACTGTGGCCATGCTGGAGCACTACCTTTAGTCAAACAAATCGACTCCAGGACTTATTCTTTGTAAGCCTAGTATTTATTTTATTGGTCTCTTTTGCTGGACTACTAAGTTATGTGAATGTAAATACATCAGCATTGGTTGTCAAGTGATGGTAGGAGGACAAACACACACATACACTTTTATATATATACATATATATGACGGGCTTCTTTCAGTTTCCGTTTATCAAATCCACTCACAAGGCATTGGTCAGCCCGAGGCTATAGTAGAAGACACTTGCCCAAGGTGCCATGCAGTAGGACTGATCCTGGAACCATATGGTTGGTAAGCAATCTACTTACCACACAGCCACTCCTACGCCTATATATATATAAAGATAAATAAAATAGAGAGATACTAATGACAATCCAATAATTTATCTATATTATAGTATTACATGATATACTATGAATGTAATATATCATAATATTATATAACATAAACAATTATTAAAAAAACCCATAAAAGGCCAACAAAGTGTTTTGACTTATATACATTTTCTGATATACATACTTAATAACAGTTCCCTTATATATAAGTCACTTCAGGGTCTTATAGATGAAATTCCGTGTGAAAGGACGGCTGGATTGTAAAAATTAATTCAAATGTCTATGTACTAAGAGTGTGACCATTAGCTATTCAATCATAAGCTAATTACAATTAAAAAAACAACACACTCAAATGGATAATTCAACCAAGTAAGTACTATCTACAACGATGGAAATTCATTACATTACATCTCAAACACATACCAATTGAAACCTTTTAATCTTTAAGATAGTCCCTTGTCACCACAACATACAGCAAGATAGGTGTATGTATGTATATATATATATATATATATCAATAATACAGTGATTGTTTCTTATCAGGAACAAAATGTCTAATAGGAATGCTATAGAAGTGCTCAATTAAATGAGGCAAATATATCAAACTAAGGTTGCAGAACAAACAAATACAAGGTCATCCACGTAACATTTCATATCTCGAACATTTAATCACATAATGCTTTTTCTTTCACATAGAATATATATGTATAACATCACGGAAGATGAAACATATAAGCATATAAGAAAATACAAGAAAAATGTGTGAATACAGTTCATCACGGTTAAAAGTTAATACTTTAGCGATTAAGAAATATATATATTTTTTTTTAAAAAACATTACAACACCTAGAATAATAAATACGTAAAAATATAAAGTAATATATAAATATATAGATATATAAAAAATATATAAAAATACATATATATAGGAAGCATATAAATAAGTAATATATAATATATAAGGTAAGATAAAAGTTCATCGTTTAGAAATTTTTTTCATTAAAAATTACTTTTCAGATAAGGGAAACTTATAGTTAAAAGCCATTGTCCAAGCAAAAAAGAAGAAACCATATTTACATTCCCTATGGCCATTTCAGGGGTACATCACTGTATTTAATGCACGAGGGTGCATCACAATGATTACTCCTTCGTCAGGGGAAAAAATAGAGAGACAGACATCACATACCAGGGCGAGACCTCCTTAACCAGACCTAACACAATATTGTGTGGTTTCTTATTTAAGAAGTCATGATGAGTTATGTTTCATCTTCCATGATGTTATACAGATATATTCTATGTGAAAGAAAAAGCATTATGTGATTAAATATTCGAGATATGAAATGTTACATGGATGACCTTGTATTTGTTTGTTCTGCAACCATAGTTTATTATTATTATTATTATTATATATATATATATATATATATATGTATATAATTAAGCATCTAAGTTTTTCCCTGTGTATAACTGCAACAAAAAATATAGAAACAGTTACATCTTCAATACAACAGCTCTTGTATTTATTTAAATTAATTGATATAAAAAAATTATTATTTAAATTAACTAATAATAATCTTCTATATTTATTGTTTTCTTGGAGGGATAATTCCATAGTAGATATGAATAGAAAGCTAATAACAATTTTTCTTATTTACTTAATTTATCATAGGGAGAATTCCGTAATAAACTTTAATATAAACTCAATGCTGTAAATGCAATAATCAAAGTACTCCATAGATATATATTAAGGCTATAGTAATGGAATTTAAATTAACTAATTTTTAAGGGGTAACCAGATTTGAAATGACTTAAATAATGATTGTTATCCGTATATTATGGAAGGGAGAATTCAATAGAAATCATTAATATAAACCAGACAAGTAATAAGGACTGTTCTCGATGAACTAATCAATATTATTATTTACAAAATGAGGGACCATACATAGTGCATATCCAAACTCTGTCAATACTTTCAGAAGTAACAAGCAACATTGTTGTAATAAGAATACAATTTATAAACTATACAATACTATAATTATTATTTTGGTTATTAGATTTATTTAGTAAGTCAAATAAAACTATTTATTATTATCATTATTATTATTATAGTTATCATCAATTAATCAATAAATGAAATAAATGTATTTATACATCCATTCATTTAGTATAATGAAGGCATCTTATTTGTGATATGTAATTAATATTAAATGCTAGTATAATGATAAATTTAATAACTACAAGAATATGCACTAAAATGAAGCAATTCAGAACTGGGCCACTAATAATCAATTTTCTAAATTAAGTTATTATATAGATTGAGATGACAAAACTCAAATATACACATATCTACACACACAGACACACAGACCCATACATACATAGATACATACATACATATATATGTATATATATATATATATATATACATACACACACACACATACATGCACATATAGATATGAATATAGAGACTTCCATAGGCATACGTGTACACATACATATAGATTCACATACCCATACACATACACACATATATATATACACATATATACATTCATACATATATACATATAGTATATACACATACACGCATATACATGTATATATAAAACTACCAATGCATCCCAGCATTGCCTAGGTGTTATAATCTACAGCCACATTGTATTATTTATTTATTTATTTCTTATGGGCAGAATTAGCACAAGTGGAGTGTGAAGTAAACGACTCTTCTTTATAAACATGTTTTTCAGTCATTTTGTGATAAACATTGCAGAAATTGTTGACACCAAAAACATGTAGAATAAATATACAAGTGATCTGCACTGATAACTGGAGAGCATGTGTCATATAGTTGTTCATGAGAAAAGCAGGGTATTTGGAAATTGAGACCCACAATTTCTGAAGTTTGACCTGGGCTTTGCTGATTGTCACAGTGAAGCACAATTGCACTGGGAACTGGAGGTGCTTGAATTGAAATGACACATTTGAGGGCATAAGGGGCATGTGGGGAATGTATACGATCTCTCTATGACAGCCAGCAATAATGACTGCTTGTATGATATGACTTGTCATTGTAGTTATAATTAATCTTGTACCATTGCATAGTCGTGGTGGGTCCAAATTCGTCAAGAGCATGATAGGTGCAGCTTTTTTTTAAGGAACAACTAATGCAGTGACAGTCTTGTAGGTCGTAGAGGGTTGAGAAATTCAACTGGATACTCAACAGTGGCATTTTCATCGATGGAGACAAACGTTGAAGCATCTCCAGGTAGAATGTGGAGGAGTTCATGGTTTACTTTATCAATGCTTTCATTCTGAGGTGGTAAAATAGCTTTCTCTGCGAACCATACTGTGTTTTTGAAGTTGTCTTGCAATGTGGGAAATACCTTTTCTTTAAGCTCGGCCAATATAGACACCATGTGCCCACATTACAAAGGTACCATTTCCAGTTTGTAGAAGTTGATGAAAAAATTCTTATATATTTGCTTAATGAAAGCTGATGAACAAATCTTCACAGAGATGAAGACTTCAGACATGCATAGATGACATATTTGACAGAAATCCCCTGCGAGGACAACAGGTAAGCCCCACCATAATGGTTGTATTGTTTTAGTGACCTAGCTAGAGCTTTTAGCGCACCATGGTGTGCCATCGCGCATTCATTCCAGACAATACGTGTAGTTTAGAATAGAACTTCTGCTGTCGGTGATCGTTTTGAAATTTACACATTTGGGTATCACTGAAGTGAGTTTTCTTGAGCACGAATAGAGGCGGTTTTCTTTGTAGACAGAAACTGAAAGAAGCCCATCGTGTGTACTTTTCTTGCATGAGTTCAAGCTTGGGCACAATGCCTCCCAAACTGCTGCCAATATCAACAGGGCAGGAGGAGAGGGGTCCACAAGTGAACGCACAGTACAAAGGCAGTTTCAGAAATTCCATAGTAATAATGAGAGCCTTGAAGATGAAGAAGGTAGAGGACGGTCATACATTGTTTTTTCATGGTATAAAAGATGGGCCACAGCAAATATTCTGCTCAATACCACAGATTTGCTTGTCAGTTGTTTGACCTTAACCAGTTGAGCAAGTCTCTTGATAGCTGACGATATATGCATCTCTGACCATGAGCAGAAGTAATGGGGGAACATCATAGCCGTGTGTTGAAAGGAATTCTTGAAGGTTTGGATAATTCACCTTTGGAAACATGGGTGGTTCATTCAACATCCTTAAACAATCCTTATTCCGGGACCTTTTGAGTGGGATGGGTTACTCGACAAGAAGAAAATTCTAACTGGGCCCCACCTACAAGGTCATGCACTGTTTATCTTGATATGAGATCACCATATCGCGCACATGTGGTTGTGTACCCTTATCAGATGGGTAGTCATGATGGGTATACTGGGCTTCGTATATTTTACCGCAGTGTCACTTTGATGGTATGCACTGCTCTCTCACTTAATAATAATAATAATAACCCTATGGAACTTTGATATCTAGACAGACTAAGTGAACTTTGTAGGCAAGGTAAAATTATATGTGGCATGAAGGAAAACAACAATGCATCTTTCCAGACATTACAGTTCCTTCAGACAAAAAAAATTGTTGACAAAGAAGTAGAAGAGAAAGAAAATATCTCAATTAAAAGTAAAGATACCAAGAGTGTGTGGTGATGCCCATCAGCAAAAGTCATACTTGTTAGAAACATAGCAGACTGTTTTATCTTTGTCTTATCTTCTATCCTGAAAAGATGAAACATATCTCTTCTACAAAGAATGACTTTGTCTAGAACAATCATCACCCTCCATTCACAATGGTGGTATGTCCTCTAGAATATTTTTCGTTTATACCAATAAATGTGAGTTTTAATAATGCAGACAACCACCAGTTTTCTTGATATATATATATATATGTAAAACAGAACATAGCACACACACACACATATATAAACCAGAACATATATTTATATATACTTATAAAACAGAACATAACACACAGACACATACACACACATAAGAAAATAGAACATATATTACAACAATAGAGGATAAAACTTATTTTAAAAAACTTTTATCAGTGGTCAGCATATAAAATGAAACCAGATTTCTTTGAGTGGTGAGACAATTTAGCATCTGTTTGTCAGCATATAGGCTAGAAAATTTTTCTACACCCTTAATATAGTTATAAATATATATATGTACATATTGTTGTATTTGGGAATGCTCATTTTGCCAGTTTAGCCAATAAAAATGCATGCATTATATATTTGGTGCATGTGTTTTTATTGGCTAACCTGGCTAAATGACCATTCCTAGATACAACAATATCTGTTTCAACACATGATTTCACTTCAAAAATCTTGCAAAACAAATATATAAATGTATATACGTACATATACTTATAAAATAGAATATAGCATTTATGTATATATATATATATATATATAACAGAACATTCTTACAAAACAGAACATAGCATATATGTATATATATATGTATATATGTATATATATATAAAACAGAACATACCATATATATGTTTGTGTGTGTGTCTGTCTGTTTGCTTTTTTATTTATTAAAATTCTTAAGCCAGTGAGTTGGCAAATTCATTAATATGTGTTCTGTGTTCAAATGTTACTTGGGTCGACTTTGCTTTTCATCCTTTCAGAGTCAATAAAATAAGTACCATATGAGCACTGGGGGTCGATGTAATCAACTTACCCCCTCTATCAAAGTTGCTGCCCTTGTGCCTAAATTTGAAACCAATATTAATGTCCTCTTCAAGTTTATAGAACACATATCCATGTATAACCTTCTTGTGGTATACAGAATATTTCTCTTCAGGTCTTTAATGAGATATGCAAGCACTGCATTCAGTGTCTCTATAGGAAAGTTTCTGGAGGATTTCACTACCGACCCACATGACCCACATGATGTTCTTCCCTTTTGATCACTTTGTTGTATTTATGTTTGCTGCTATTGTTTCGCAGGTATTGTCTGAAAGATATCAGATGACATTCAAAGCCTCTTCCATCCTCTATTCTTATGAGACAAAGTCTGTCAGTATTACTGTTTATGTGGAAATTTGCTATTGATTTCAGGAACTTGTGTGAAATTTAATGTACATGGATCAGATTTCCTCTGTAAATCAGTCAAACATTCCAGATGTTCCTATCGGCAAATGCATTATGGGTTATTGTTTTGTTCTAAGAAGAAAGCTGTGACTGCTATATCTCTTTAACACTTTAGCATTTAAACTGGTCACAACCAGCCCAAATATTCAACCTGTTTTATTTTCAGACTGTTCAGATTCAGCTTCTCACACCTATTCTGCATGGTAGTTCTCAAAGTAAAAAATCACATCGTTGAAATCTCAAGACTACAGGAAACTGCATGATTAATTCAAAAACCATGTGAAGGATTATTACATTTGATAGAAAAATTTGAATGCTAAAGGGTTAAATATGTTATATTCTTTGGTTACTCAATCTTTATTCACAGCACCTTTTTATGTTTTATTTTCACTAATATTTTGTGCTTGTAGCACTCGTTTTGTAAAACATGGTACATACAAGTAATATTGATGTAATAATTTGAGGTTTGGGAACATTTCATGCCCAGCTTTTAAATACAAAACACTTCTTTTGTTCACATTCCATCCCTATTATATGTGGAATATGTTCTCATTAAATTCAGCTGTGATTCAGTATTGTAAATATTTTGGGTATAAACCTTTGGCTCATCCACAAAGAAATTATGAGTAATATTAGTAACTCTTGTAAGAAAGCAAGCTCACAGAATCATTAGCATTGGTGTAGGAGTGGTTGTGTGGTAAGTAGCTTGCTTACCAACCACATGGTTCCAGGTTCAGTCCCACTACGTGGCTCCTTGAACAAGTGTCTTCTACTATAGCCTCAGGCCAACCAAAGCCTTGTGAGTGGATTTGGTAGACGGAAACTGAAAGAAGTTCATCGTATATATGTATATAAATGTATATCTGTATGTGTGTGTATATGTTTGTGTTTGTTCCCCCAACATCACTTGACAACTGATGCTGGTGTGTTTACATCCCCTTAACTTAGCAGTTCGGCAAAATAGACCGATAGAATAAGTACTAGGCTTACAAAGAATAAGTCCTGGGGTTGATTTGCTCGACTAAAGGCGGTGCTCTAGCATGGCTACAGTCAAATGACTGAAACAAGTAAAAGAATAACAGAGATACAAGCCAAAATGCTTTGTGACAATTCGTCTGTTTTTATGTTCAGAGTTCAATTTCTTCTGTGGCCAACTTTGCCTTTCATTCTCTTGATTACTAGGGTCAATGTAACTGTAATTGTTGGTCTTGTGCCAAAACTTGAAACCAAAATTAGTAATATATTCTGTTGAACCTTGTGGTGCATTGATGTTTCCCCCCCCCCCTTTTTTTTTTTCTTGTTTTTCTTTTGTCAAATATATTCCTGTTTATACTTAGAAAACTATTAACTCTTCATGTTGTAGATCTTGGGACATAGCTAGTGGATTTTGATAAAAAAAATTGTTTGAAACAGTTATAAAATTCGAAGCAAATCTTCTTTTAGTTTGAAGTATGAAGTTTGTGAACTAGGTCTTTGTGAGCCTTCCAATAACAGAATAACAGTGTCTAATGCAATTAATGCAACAGTTTTCCCAGGTATGGTGACTTCAGAAGCCATGAATAGGGAATGAAATTGGATGCCGTTTTGTAATCAGACTCTACTGCATCAAGGTTTTTAAGTTGTCTTCTTACTTTTGACAGAACAGCTTTATTTACTAAAATTGGTTCAGTGCATTCCCACACTCCATTCTTTCTACTTGCCTGTTCATTACTGACTATTTCACTAGATTCTCAGTGGTCTTTGCAGAATTAATCCATGCAGCTTGTGTACAGCTTTCACAGAGGTTATGACAAGCTATGGCCATGGAGTTTTTCACAAAATTTTTTCCCCCATTCTTGTCCACAAAGTTTGCATAAGCCATGGCAAATCAGTCTGGTATGTCAGCCTGGCCTGCCATTGTTTTTAAAAGATTTGTAATAAGTGGCCTTCTATAAAAAGTCAACTTCTTATGCTCGCCATCTATGAGATCTCTTTCTGATATCTTTCCATTATGTAGCTTTCTCACAACATAGGTGAAAGTTTCAACATTGATTTTGTAAGTTTCATTGTTGAAGTTGGTACACAGTGTCTATGATTTATTGTATCTAGTCATGTTGCATTCCAATTAAAATGCTTACTTTCACTCTAGATCTTAGACGCGAATGAACTTAGATCTTTTTAAGGAGGTAAGGTCTAGATGAAAACCTTTCTGTATATAAACCTATATATAAAGACTTTTCAAGAGAAAGAAGTTCTCTATAGATCAGAAAATGTATATACATGTATATGTAAGAAATTCTAAAGTGTATTTACACATGTATAACAAAAATGAAGGTACAGAAGAAAATGAATTAATTTGAAAAAATATTAAAGCTGTGTTTATAGTTTAATATACGTGGTGGTGTAATTATTGCTATATTTTATTTTTATATTATTTTATTATTTTAGTTAGCATAAGAGTAATAACATATGTTAGGTCAGAAAAGACAAACTTAATGGTGTCTGCAAAGAACTAAATTATTATTTTTTTATTTGATCCTTTGTTTGAGTTGATTTTTTCTACAAAGTAGTTGGCAACCAAACAACAGGAATGAACAATTGGTGGCATTATTTTTATACATCTTAAATTTTTTCTTCATTTTTTTTGCTGTTTTATTTCTTTTTCCTTTACTTTGTTTCGTGGTGGCGCAATGGCCCAGTGGTTAGGGCAGAGGACTCACGGTCAGAGGATCATGGTTTTAATTCTCAGACTGGGCATTGTGTGTGTTTATTGAGTGAAAACACCTAAAAGTGTGTGTGAATATATGTGATGCTGTCATCATAGAATTATATAATATTATTTGTAAATTTTGGCACAAGTCCAACAGGCGTGGGGGAGGGGCTAATCGATTAAATCAACCCCAGTGTTCAACTATTACTTATTTTATCAACCCCGATAAGATGAAAAGCAAAGTCAACCTAATATTGACTGAAAAATATTTAAGCTATGGTGAGTTGAAGTTTATATTGACATATGTAGATCTAGTAAAGAAGAAGCAAGATCCTTTGGTGATGGGTGTAGGTGAATAAGACATAATAATGTTGGAGGTACGGAACATAGCATGTAAAAGCTTGTAATGTGTAATGGAAACATGACGTTTTAGTATGAATGCAATGAACTTTGAGCTGGAGATGTTTAGGCATCTCAACTCTTTATGACAACTTAGCACCTAACAGCTTCATGTTATTCTTTCAGATCACTTAACATCTAACACAAATCCATGTTATTATACCTACATACACACACACACACACATAACTTTCTACAGTTACATACATTCAATAAAATAAGTAGAGATGTATCTAGGAAATCCACAAGACAACATGAGAAAAATACAAACCTAATTACACATCAGAATAAGATAACCCATAGAAGGAAACAGCAACCTCAAACTTGATACATCAACGTTATGCCCTATTAAGATAGAACTCAGTATCAAACAACTAACCAAGGAAATAATCATAAATATAAAACACAAAAAAAAGAAACAAGGCTGGAAGACTTTTGTATTCAACATAAACCATGAAAATAACACAAAATACCTGGTATAACAAAAGCAATTTTAAATAATGTACCTTTACAGCATCATCAAGCTAATGTACTTTTCTGATATTTCTGTAAAATTAACCACCAAAAAAACAATACCCTAAAGACAAGATTACAATATGTAAAATGCATACATTCCAGATAAAGTACCATGTATACTTGCAGAGAGGTCACACTTTTTTTACCAAAAATTTCAATAAAAATCAGGATTTGTGACCTATCAACTTGACATCACAAGGTCAAATAAAAAGAATGTCTGACAATGATGATAATGAAGAATTTTGAGCTTTCAATTTTGATGAAGTTTAATAATTATATCTAAATCACTAAACACTTTTCTTATGTAACATTTTTTCTCTTTTGTTCGTAATTCAAGACATTTTTCTTGCTAAGTTTTTACTTCTTGACTTTTTTTGCTGAGCTCATTTATCAATTAGACTACTTTCATAAAGTCACTTTCGCAATAATGTTTACATTTTTGTAAGCAAAGTTTTGAAATAAAAGTGAATATTTGATTATATTTAAGAAATATTAGCTATATTTATGTTAAAAAGGGCTATGTAACTCCCCAGATTATAGTGCAACCTATCTGCAAGTCAACCACAAATACCTACTTTGACAACCCCCTAACTAATGGTGCAACCAATCTACGAATATATACTCTTTACTCCTTTTTACTCTTTTACTTGTTTCAGTCATTTGACTGTGGCCATGCTGGACCACCGCCTTTAGTTGAGCAAATCGAACCTAGGACTTATTCTTTGTAAGCCTAGTACTTAGTCTATCAGTCTCTTTTGCCGAACCGCTAAATTACGGGGACGTAAACACACCAGCATCGGTTGTCAAGCAATGTTGGGGAGACAAACACAGACACATAAACATATACACATACATACATACATATATATATATATATATATATATATATATATATATATATATATATATATATATATACATATATACGACAGGCTTCTTTCAGTTTCTGCCCACCAAATCCACTCACAAGGCTTTGGTCGGCCCGAGGCTATAGTAGAAGACACTTGCCCAAAGTGCCATGCAGTGGGACTGAACCCAGAACCATGTGGTTGGTAAGCAAGTTACTTACCACTACTTACCACACAGACACTCCTGTGCCTATATATATATAGCATATCCATTTTAAAGTCATACACTTTATCCATTATCTAGTTTAACACCGTTTGGCTCTTGGGTGATTTTAGTACAGTTCATTTTATTGACAATACTTAGACTAAGTCTCTGCTTTGAAGATAACACAATAGCTTGATGATTCCTGCCCCTACCCCACCACCTACTCCCGATGGCAGAAACCCATGAACTATAGTATATTCTTTCTTTTATTTCACCAATCTTGGAAGGTCTGCAAAATGACATACACTCTGCCCTTCTCTTCTGTGTATATAAAAAAAATGTTAGTGGCAGTAAAAAGAAATGGAGAAACTTTCTTGACTTTTATATCTAATAAAATATACTGTTTTAATTAACTTCGAAAATAAGTAGGAATTTGAAGAGATTTAGTAAAACAACTAACATCTTTTAATATTAAACTGTTGTTTAAGGCAGTGAGCTGGCAGCATGTTGGGCAGAATGCTTAGCAGCATTTTGTCCATTTTTATGTTCTGCATTCAATGAGTGCAGTCTGTGTCTCCTCAGGTGTTTCTTATAAAAGATATCCTACTATTTACACTGAGTTCCTCCAGGCATGTTGTACTCTCTTGTAATATCTAGGTACACTGACAGAGAGTAGAATAATTCTGGGGTTATAGCCTGCAGATGGATCTGGCTACATATCTCTTTTACTCAGTTACTTGTTTCAGTTATTTGACTGTGGTCATGCTGGGGCACCACCTTTAAGTCGAGCAAATCGACCCCAGGACTTATTCTTTGTAAGCCTAGTACTTATTCTATCCTTCTCTTTTGCCAAACTGCTAAGTTACAAGGATGTAAACACATCAGCCTCGGTTGTCAAGCGATGTTGGGGGACAAACACAGACACACAAACATATACATACATACATACATATATATATATATATATTTATATATGACGGGCTTCTTTCAGTTTCTGTCTACCAAATCCACTCACAAGGCTTTGGTTGGCCCGAGGCTATAGTAAAAAGCACTTGCCCAAGGTGTCATGCAGTGGGACTGAACTCAAACTATGTGGTTCGTAAGCAAACTATTTACCACATACCCACTCCTACGCCTATAAGATAAATTAAATCAAAGTAATAAAGGATAGAAAGCAAAACCTGTCAAATGATAAGACTTGAAAGTTAAACGGAAGAAGGATGTGTATACATTCATTGACATGAACACATATATACCGTAACTGTAGTTGACATCAGGTAGCTCACAGTGAATATGCTTTAACTGACATATACCCAAAGTCCAAATAGTCATATATATATAACCACACACAAACATATATTTCTCTCTGTTGATTCACCAGAAACAATAAATTAATGACACAATACAAATGTACAGTATTCTTTAATGCATTATAATTCAAAAAACTCTGATTTCCAGCATTCAAAGTTATTCATTTCCAATCAACTGCTGCTAAATAGGACCCGGTTTCCTTTTGAAATAACCTAGCATGCCGGGTGAAATGCTTAGAGGTATTTTGTCTGTTGTTACGTTCTGAGTTCAAATTTCGCTGAGGTCGACTTTACCTTTCATCCTTTCGGGGTCAATTAAATAAGTACCAGTTACACACTGGGGTCGATATAATCGACTTAATTCGTTTGTCTGTCCTTGTTTGTCCTCTCTGTGTTTAGCCCCTTGTGGGTAGTAAAGAAATAGGTATTTTGTCTGTTGTTACATTCTGAGTTCAAATTTCACCGAGGTCAATTTTACCTTTCATCCTTTCGGGGTCAATAAAATAAGTTCCAGTTACGCACTGGGGTCAATGCAATCGACTTAATCCCTTTGTTTTCCCCCTCTGTGTTTAGCCCCTTGTGGGCAATAAAGAAATAAAAATATGTTTTGAAATATGAAATGAAAGTTTGAAGAAAACTCTTATCTCTATGTTCTTTTGTTTAAAAGTTTTAAAAAACCTTGCTCATGCTTTTAAATCCATTTCTGGTTCTTGTGGTAATATTATGTATGTATGTACGTATGTATGTATGGGAAGGCACATGGTTCAGTGGTTTGAGCATTGGGCTTACAATCACGAGGTTGTGAATTCAATTCCCAAGTAGGGTTGTGTATTGTATTCTTGAGCAAGACACTTTATTTCATGTTGTTTCAGTTCACTCGGCTGTAGAAATGAGTTGCAACATCACTGGTGCTAAATTGTATCAGCCTTTGACTTTCTCTTGGAAAATGTCAGTGGCATAGAGAGGGGAAACTAGTATGCATGGGTAACTTCTGGTCTTCCATAAATAACCTTGCCCAGACTTGTGCCTCAGTAGGGAACTTTCTCTGTGCAAACCCATGGTCATTCATGACCAAAAGGGATCTTCACCCTCTTTTACTTTATGCATGTATATTTATCAAAATAATAATGGATATGGCACAGTTTCTATACACCTCACTACTTTTATACATCATTCATATTAAACATAAGATGTGTTTCTACTGTCTAGATAAACCTTGTAACTAATAGAAAATGACTGATCGAGCGTAATGATGATAACCAATAGAAAATGACTGATCCAGAATAATGATGATAAACAATTACAGATAAGGCATTGGCAATTTTGATACCTGAAATTAATTATCTTCTGATTAACAGACTGATGATTGTCAACTTTTCACATTCGAAATTTACAAGGAGGCACTATTTTCTCCATTAAAATGACTAGTTGCCTGAATTCAGAGAAATTGTGATTTCAACAGAAAGGAATTAAGGAATAACAAGCCAGCTTGTTAATCACTATGAAGGCAATGCATTTTGTTCTTGCACTAGAGAAATTTCAGGAGCAAAATTATTTAGTGGAGCTTGAATCTCTATGTGGTCATTCCATCTGCAAGAAATAGCAGCCAAATTTCCATCAATACACTACCATCTTTAAAAATTAAATTGAAATTATTGCATAACACGATAGCAGAATATGATTTTTTCTGGATAAAAAAGGTGATGGCCATGGAATAAACACTTTTAATCATAGATTTGATCTGTTATAGCTAGTCTAGGGCATGGGTGATGGAACTAACATATTAGGAATTTAATTACTTTCATTTTAAACGATAATATCTTTACACGGTGATATCTTTTTGTTACAAATATGCAATATGTTGAAGATAATAGAAAGTATGTCGCTTTATTATTTTTTTTTATCCCTAAGAATTTAAAACAATTTTAACAATCATATTGATGTCAGTATTTATGTTAAAGAAATCAATCCACTCAGCTGTAGTACAACCATGTGTCAGTTTTGAACTTCAAAATAATTACCACCACCCCTACACTTACAATTGGTAATCTCCCCTCCCTAATATTACTTCTAATAGTCTCCTCCTGCATCCCTCTTCATCTAATTATTACTGGTTCTGCTTTCCTCCACCCTTCCTCCTTCTACTGCATTAGATACCTTCAAACATAATTTCCAGCTCATCTCTTCTATGTTCTATTTACTAACCACATACTTCTTGTAGGTTAGTTTTATCCCATTGATGCGCTGCATGTATGCAGTTTCCTGAGTCATTTGGGAGTCTGGTGCATGGCAGTAATGTACTTGTACATCATCCAACACTGCTGACGATGACCTAAGATGGTCATTGGCAACATCAACTTGACTATGGCTTTCCTGTCCAGTATGAGAGGACCACACTATCAGAGCAATGATTTGTGTACTCACTCAACAGTGGTGGTGCCCGGCTGCCTCTGAACAATAATGGCCTATAGCAAGTCAGGGAGAAAACTTGTTTTATGTATATGGATATCATTCATTGCTACATTAATACAGAAAGTGTTCATGCGATACAAGTAGAGGAATATTCAGATAAAACAGCAAATGTTGTAGTTGAAGAAAGTCTTCATCAGAAATTCAGCATTCAGGTGAGTTTTTACACCAATACATATTCATGTTGCTGTGTTGCCATGGTGCATTTTTCATCAGCTATCATGCCAGGCTGAATATGTAGCTGTGAAAATAGCAATCTGCCGAAAGTGAACTCCACTGAGGACTAGAATCACTTTGAGGTTTCCAAGTTCGAATGAGCTGTATTTGTAGGTTCTGTTAACAGAAGGGCCTAGTCATGTCCCCAAACTATCACATGAACAACAATTATAAATTGTACCAAAATTGGGTTTGCACAGTTGATCAGCTAGTGATTTCTATGTGGTGAAACATGGGATTGAATCCAACTGTTATAAGCTGAACACTCCTAAGCCAGAGTCAAAATGATCCATCACATTACTTCAGATGACTCAGGATGACTCAGACCAGCTCTGATTGATTAAACAACTGCAACAAGGAACTGTTCACAAATTCAGAATGTGATCTACTGAGAGTTTTAGTCATCCAGACCACTAGCAATGAATTATGTGCATTTTGCTGTGATCCAATAGTAGAGTGACAAAGATTTGGACTCAGAAATGAAATAAAGCAAAGAAAAAAAAAATACAGTATGATTTTATTTACTTCTTTGTTTTTCTTTTTTTATATATTTAGTTAAATGTGTTGGTTTAAAGGATTGGCATGCTTAAGACATCATTTTATTATCAGTAAGTTTAGTACTTGACTTACCATTATCTCAGACAGGGAATAAATTAGTTATCGAATACAAGTTACTCAATCACATTTTGCAGAGAATTAGAACTGATAATTAAAAGTAATTGCAATCTGATTCAAACTGACAATATTACTAAATATCTGATGCATTAAAACATTAAAAACAGAGAACGTAAAAACAAATCAATGGCTATTGCACTCTCTCACTTTCTCACTCCACTCTCTCTCTCTCTCTCTCTCTCTCTCTCTCTCTGTATATATATATATATATATATATATATATATATATAATTTGTTTACTAAGTGTGCAGGACTTGAAAGTCTCCTTGTGCTCTTCTCCTGCCAACTGGTATTCTGCCATAGAGAGTGATCAGCTGAAATATTTGGGCACTTGCTTAAGGACTTTCCATAAGCTCACAAATATGTGCACACACATGCACACGCACACACACACCTATTGATGACCATTCTAATTACCAATTAGCATTGCATAAATGCTTTACGTACAATCACATTTTGGCAAAATCAGAAATGGTAATGATGGTGGTAGTGAGGCACCAACCTAATGATGCTTCTTCCCAACACATTGAGATTGTACAAGGTTAACCCACTTAAGAAGAAACTAAACAGCTGTTTTCTTGTTCATTTCTTCCATTGTCTACTTGAACACTAAATAACTCAGGAAGGGGGTTTCTATTATTTAACCACTTTAAGAGTCTGGAATTTGAAGAGGAAATATTTCTTCTGCAATTTCATTGAAATGGTTTTCAGATGAAGGAAAGCTCAGTTAATAACTATGACTCTAGATCGATCGCCTGTTCAAAGTCTTACAATAAATTGATCAAAATGAGATCATGTTGAAATTCTTCATAATAGACCTCAGAAGAAATTAAGGAGAAATGACATTTAAATAAATTTCAGGATCCTTTCTGAAATAATTATCATTCTGTTCTTAAGATATTGGCTCACATGAAATTTTCTGATCTAACAATATTGGTCTACTAAAATATCAAAATCTGCCAATGATAAAAACGGGCTAAGTTTATAAGCATTGTTATCCTGGTGAGTAATCCCATTATAAATTCCATTTCCATTTGTCTTGAAATTTAGTTTTTTTACCTAGAAAAATTCTTCAGCACAATGTTGAGTTTCAAGGTTTGTTTTCAAATTACCTTATTTACAGATCATCATCATCACAAAAGAAATAATTCTTTAGAACACCATCACCACCATCATCATTTAACATCTACTTTTCCGATGTTGAGCCAGATTTTCAACGGTTGGATGCCCTTCCTGTCACCAACTCTTGTTTCCAAGCAAAATAATATTTCCCCATGACTGGACATGTTCTTCATGGAAGCCTAGAAATGAAAGATGTTGCTTGTATGATGGTGATACTTACTCTTTTACTCTTTTACTTGTTTCTGTCATTTGACTGTGGCCATGCTGGAGCACCGCCTTTAATTGAGCAACTTGATCCCGGGACTTATTCTTTTGTAAGCCCAGTACTTATTCTATCAGTCTCTTTTGCCGAACCGCTAAGTAACGGGGACATAAACACACCAGCATCGGTTGTCAAGCAATGCTAGGGGGACAAACACAGACACACAAACACACACACGCATATATATATATATACATATATACGACGGGCTTCTTTCAGTTTCCGTCTACCAAATCCACTCACAAGGCATTGGTCGGCCCGAGGCTATAGTAGAAGACACTTGCCCAAGATGCCACGCAGTGGGACTGAACCTGGAACCATGTGGTTGGTTAGCAAGCTACTTACCACACAGCTACTCCTGTTTACAACCATCACATATCACGATGGGGGTACAGGCACACACACACACATACACACACATATGGGTGTCTTATAGATTCCATCTACCATATTCACTTGCGTGGTTTCAGTTGAACAGACACTATAGAAGACACTTGCCCAAGGTGCTGTGCAATGGGACTGAACCTGAGACTAAGCAATTAGGAAGTAAACTTCTAAACCACATAAATAAAACTTAATTAATACTTATCTGTGACCTATTTATGCATACTCTTGTATTTGTTTGTTTGTTTCAGTCATTTGATTGTGGCCATGCTGGAGCACAGAAAGGAAAAGGAAAATCAAATAAGATTTTGAACATATGAGTGCACAATATATGTTTTTGCATTATGTCACATGGAACCAAGGCAGGAAGCTGGCAGAATCGTTAACATGCTGGGCAACATGCTTAATGGTATTTCACCCGTCACTACATTCTAAGTTCAAATTCCACCAAGGTCAACTTTGCCTTTTATCCTTTCAGGGTCGCTAAATTAAATACCAGTGAAACCCTGGGGTCAATCTAATTGACTAGCTCCCTCTCCACAAATTTCAGGCCTTGTGCCTTTAGTAGAAAGGATTATGTCTCATGGATCCAATACATGGAAAATGGATGTTAAATGATGATGATGATGATGACAATCGTAATAAAATTATGCATCTGAAGAATATAAAGATTATGGTAAGAACAGGTTTGCAAGTCTACTGTTTTAAATAGTTTTATAGAAGTAATTCTGTTACAAGTGGAGGCACATGGTCTAGTGGTTAGAGCAGCAGACTTGCAGTTGAAGGATCACAGGTTCGAATCTCAGACCGGGTGATGCGTGTGTTTATGAGCGAAACACCTAAGCTTTACACGGTTCTAGCAGAAGGCAATGGCAAACTTCTGCTGACTCTTTTGCCACAACTTTCTCTCACTCTTTCCTCCTGCATCTTGCAGCTCCCCTGCAACAGACCAGCGTCTCATCCTGGTGGGGAATCTATACATCAAGGAAACTGGGAAACCGGCCCTTATGAGCCAGGTGTGGCTCGAAAAGGAACAAACAATTCTGTTACAAGATGGTTAATCTATACTTAAATGTTAGGGTGCAATCAACATTATTATTCTGCTTGTTCATTTGTTTACATGTTACACTTTAGTTAGTTAGTGAGAGGGAGAGGTGGAGTGAGGAAGAGGTGGAGTGAGTGAGAGGGAGAGGGAGAAGGAGTGAAGGAAAGAAGTAGAGAAAAAAGAGAGAAAGCTCTATACATGTGTATGTATATATATATATGTATATATGAGTGTGTGTGTGTGCATTCTATATATTAATACATTAAGACCAAATGCACTACACTGTTATATAGTTAGCTGAAGGGAGGGACAAAGGGGGAGAGAGAAATGTTAATGATGTGAGGAAAGTGATAGCTATTTTGTGGTTAAAAAGTTAGTTGAAGGGAGTGAGATAGAGAAAGAGAGTTAGAAATACAATGTATTGCAGAGGGCTGATGCTGTGGTTGTGAGGTTAGAGAGAGAGGGGGAGAGAGCGAGAGAGCGAGAGGAGGGCTGATGTATTAAGGGGAAGAAGCAGATAAAGTCGGAGATGGTATGCCAGCTGATGCATTATGCTGTCACATGGTTAGTGGGAATGAGAGAAAATGAGAAAGAGAGAAATGAAAAAGAAGAGAGAAATGACATTGTTAAAAAGTAAGAAGGAAAGAAAAATATGAAGTCTTTAGCAGAGGGAAATTTTAAGCATCATATAATATATTATTGTGCCGGACAAGAAAACAACATTTTAATATTCAATTTTTTTATATCTTCTGTCTGTCAAACTATCTGTCAAACCAACCAAGCAACCAAGCAACCAAGCAACCAACCAACCATCTATCCATCTATCTATCCATCTATCTATCTATCTATCTATCTATCTATCTATCTATCTATCTGCATTGGCATAGATGCTGGAGATAAGGTTTTCATTAGATAATAATAATCTTATCATTGAAGGAAAGATAGATTTTTCTACAAAAGTGACATAACTTAGTAAAACAGATGTGGAAGTTTTTTGCTTTTATTTATTTGTTACTCGAAATTCATATTGTAAGAGTAGATGGATATGTCGAAGGAAAGAAAAGTAGATATAAACAAACAGCTGAACTGAAATAAAATGAAATGAAAATATTCTCAGTTGGCAAACAACTTAGACTGAGCTTTGTTACTGGAAACTATAATGCTGATGATGATGGTGAAAACTGTAGTTTTTTTTTTCATTGAACTAAATTTTTTTATATTGCCTATCACTTAACACATATGCATAAGTACAATTATTTATTGTTTGCTCACTTGAGAATTAGTATTTCTTTATAAAATATGGATGACAGATGATGTAAGCTAACAAGAGAAATAATGAGACAGTATAGGCAACATGGTAAAGAAAAGCAAAGAGTTGAATCACTAGAACAAGTATGGGAGCATTAGTGTGAAGGGAAAATATAAATTGAACAGAACACAGTGAGTATTTACAACAAGTAAGAGAACCTGTTCAAGATAAAATATAAAATGAAGATGAGAGAGAACTTACTAACAATAACTCTGAGCACCTTTTCAAACTCCACCCGTCTAACACCCGTGGACATTTTTAAAAAGTCAGAAAACAGCACAGCTCCCATTTCTTTCGGAAACAATTTTTCACGCTAAGAGTTGCTGAAGTATGGAACAAACTGCCAGCATCAGCTGTTAGTTGTCGGAGCACTGCATCCTTCAAAACTTCCATGCTTCCTGAGATTCGCCAACACTACACCTGATTTTCTCCCCTCCATACACACGCAAGCATGTATCTGACTCATACACTGTTCACTTCCCAGACATTTTTACAATACTGTATATGCTTTATACGCACTTTTGACAAGTTGTGGTGCACCTGAGTGCTGTATACAATAATTTCATTATTATATATTATAAAAAAATTCTAAACGTATGATTTAACCCCTCAGCATACAAATTACTCTGTTAAATGCAACACTTAATTATTCACATTGTTTTGAATTAATCATGCATTATCTCGTAGCTTCATGATATCGATGGTATGATTGTGTACTTTTAGAATGACAGCGTAAGGTATGTGTGAGAGGTTGGATCTGATTGATCTGAGTGTAAAACAGATAGAATATTTGGGCTGGGCATGGCCAGATTAAATACTAAAGGCTTCAAGTTACAACATAAGTGATCTGAACATTCTCTGTATTCACTGTGAAGCTTTCACATTTATAAATAAACTAGCAGTATCACCCGGCGTTGCTTGGGTTTGTTTTGACCCTTTAGAATTGGAATTTTTGAAAAGTAAACATTTTGCATTATGTAGCTTGTTATTCTCTTTAAGTGAACATTTTTCTGGCTGAAATACATCAAAAAATAGTGGCACAGCAGTCAAAAAATCGTAAAAAAATAAGGATTTTCATAGAAAAAAAGCACCTTTTTGATGTAAATAATTTTTGGTGTTAACATGGTCTGTTTTGAATTTTTTCTTCTACAGAAGGAAGAGTAAGCCTTCTTCTATCATACTGTCAATTTTGGTCAACTTGTGCCGCAGGGTCTCGGAGGAGTTAGTATTAGTTGAAGGCTACCAAACCTGCCATACATAGACAACTTCAGCTTTATATATAGAGAGATTTGGAAACTGCTGTGAGAAGGGGAAGTCATGCTCCCTCAATAACAGCCTTCTCCAGAAGATCTGAAAGGTTTATTCAAATGAAAATAATGCAGAATATTCAATTTCAAAAGAAACACTAATTTTTATGGTTCTGCATAAACTTCCAAACACCTAAAAGATTTTACATTTACCATGGAATTTCCATAGGTACTGCAAGTAATGTAATTATTATTTAACATTTTAGCATTCAGATTATTCTGTCAAAAATAATGCTTTTTTATTCACATAGTTTTGAAATAATCATGCATTATCACGTAACTTTGAAATTTTGAATTACTTCTATATTTTTAGAATGGCATTGAAAGGTAAGCGTGATAGGCTAGATTTGGCTGGCTAGAACATAAAGCAAGTAGCATATTTGGACGAGATATAGCTGGTTAAAATGCTAAAGGGTTAAGCTTCAGTTCAGCTTTGATCAAGCAGTTCTATAGCATGTATGCAGGCCAAATGATTAGTGTGACTCTTACATCCAATGTTTCAGTCATACACTGTTTACCTAGCTTAGAACTGTTCTCTGTTTCGTATTTATGAGTTTGTATTTTTTTAGGATGTTCTGGTGGTGGTATTCCATTATAGGAGTGTTCTGGTTGTTTTGATTATTATCTTTTATTTGTTTCTATCATTTGACTATAGCCATACTGGGGCACTGCCTCGAAGGGTTTAGATACCAAATTGATCCCAGTACTTATTCTGTCAATCTCTTTTGCAGCACTGCTAAGTTACAGTGGTGTAAACAAGCAAACACTGGTTGTCAAGCAGTGGTGGAGGTAAAACAAACATAAAGATACACATACACACACACATCGCACACAAGCACACACACATCGCACACACACACACACACATGCACACGCATCGAATACACATGCATGCACACGCACACATACACACATAAATATGACAGTCTTTCACATAGCCTTTGTCAACCAAATTCACTTATAAGTCATTGGTTCAGCCTAGGGCTATAGAAAACAAATGCCCGAGAAGTCACACAGTAGGAATGAACCAAAACCATGTTACAGCAAAGTAACATGGTTACCACTCAACCATTATATCTAGATGCTTGAAGGTGATTTTTCATGTCGTTTAAGCAATTGTGACAGATAAAATTTAAAACTGGGGAAACAAACTGTGAGCTTCTTATGTCCAGGAGGTCCTTCATATTTAATATTTGTTTCATTGTGTTGGTGGTCTGCATATGGTGTTGGTATACCAGTATACCACCTGTTATGTGGTGAGCTATTTTGTATTCTTTATACGATTTAGAGGTTTATTTTAGAAGAGATTCAGAGACTGGGTAATACCTGAATAGTCTACGATCTACCTGATATACTGTATGTATCTTGTATCTGTTATCTTTTACTAGTTTCAGTCATTAGACTATGGCCATGCTGGGGCACCACCTTAAAGAATTTATAGTCGAATGAATTGACCCCAGTACATATTATCATTATTTTTTTGAACCTGGTTCTTATTCTATCAATTATGCTGGACTGGCCATGTCATCAGAATGACTGACAACCATGTACACAGACAGCTGTTGTATGACTGACAACCATGTATCCAGACGCAAACAAGGAAGGCATAAACTGAGGTACAAATGTAAATGGTGGGCTCTTTTGAATTGCATTTTGGTAACAACGTGCTTATTCAGAATAAAAATTCATTATTGAATATACTCTGGTTAAATTAATAATTTACATAGATGTGTAAGGGGTGAACAGTTTGAGATACTACGGTGTATGTGACAGTTGTTCGTCTGGTATGTTATTTTTGTTCATTCATTATAGATCTTGAATTATGCTTGCACCAATGAGTGAAGAGTGCATATAACTGCACTAATTACGAAATCACTGGTGATCTGCAGCTAAATTCTGTTTTTAAATGATTTGCTTCAAGACTTGCTTTCGGTACGATATGTTTATTTTAGTAGTTTTGACTCCTAGCTTGTGGCATTTATGTGTAATAATACCCTCTATAAAATAAAAATGAATACATTTAAAGAAAAAAAATTGATGGCTTTTTTTTTCTCTTAGGTTTTTCACGCTACTACTTGATAAATTCTTATAAAGATTTTATCCTATCTTAAAATTATATATATATATATATATATATATATAAAGACAGGGTGGTCACTGTTGGAATGCCTTTAATCTACTCAGAGGTGACCTGAAGCTAATCAACAACTATATGATTTCTAAACAAAAAAAAAAAAATCAATCTAGTTTCTCTGAATTCTGAATTTAGCATACTGTTTGTCACAGCTTTGTAGTTTATCAACCAAACTTAAAATACAGGACTGGATTTGAACAAAACAGAAGTATGAAATAAAATCAAAGTAAAATTTCTTCAAAGATATTATGTCTGTTTAAAATCACCCTTTATATGAAGTTTGTGAATTGCTGTTCACACAGACTATGCTGCATCAGAAATCTCTACATGGGGGCTTCAGAAATCAATAAATCTTATGAATATCATTTCCAGTCTACGAATCAAAAGTGAAATGATTGTAATAATCTGGATGCTTTTATTCTATTTTAAATACCAATTCTTTGATAAGTGATACAACTCAAGAAACTATAAATTTTGCTGGAAAATAAGAGTAAAATGAAACAAACCAATGAAAGAGTTCCTATGTAATCACATGACATACTACAAATAAACTTGGTTCTCACCTTAAGGTCTTAAAAAAAAGTCCATGTCAGGTAATGTAGTAGTATTGAGACATAGTAGAAACGTTTTTGATTATAAGTTTGCTTGAAGATGGCTGGCCCATGGTTACACAGCAACAAAAATAATAATAATGATTTCAAATTTCGACACAAGGCCAGCAATTTCGTAGGAAGGGGTAAGTTGATTACCTCAACCTAAGTACTCAACTGGTACTTATTTTATCAACTCCAAAAGGATGAAAAGGCAAAGTTGACTTCAGCAGAATTTGAACTCAGAACATAAAGAGGGATGATGAAATGCCACTATGCATTTTGCCCTGTGTGCTAATGCTTCTGCCAGCTTGCTGCCTGAATGATGATGATGATGAAGATAATAATAATAATAATAATAATAATGCTTTCTAATATAGGCACAAAGCCTGGATTTTTGTGGGGAGGAGAATAATGGATCTCATCGACCCCAGTACTTGACTGGTACTTAATTCAGTGACTCTGAAAGGATGAAAGGCAAATTTGACCTCAGTGGAATTTGAACTCAGAACAATGACAGACAAAATGTTGCTAAGCATTTTACCCGGCATGTTAACATTTCTGCCAGATTGCTGCTTTAATAATAATTATGGTTTCAAATTTTGTTACAAGGACAGCAATTCTGGGGGAGGGGATGTGCTGATTACACCGACCCCAGTGTTCGACTGGTAGTTATTTTATCAACCCTGAAAGGATGAAGAACAAAGTCGACCTGGTCAGAATTTGCACCCTGATCTTAACTGATTGGAAGTGTTTTCATGTACATTGTTTTGTCTTGGTATAAAAGATGGTCTACAGCAAATATTCTGCTCAATACCACAGATTTGCTTGTCAGTTGAGCATGACCCTTAGTGGCTGACGATACGTGCATCTTTGATCATGAGCAGAAGTAGTGGGGAGCATCATAGCCATGTGTTGAGTGGGATTCTTTGGGGTTTGAATAACTCACCTCTGGAAACATGGGTGTTTCGTTCAACATCCTTAAACAATCCTTATTCAGGGACCTTTTGAGTGGGATGGGCTTCTCAACCAGAAGAAAATTCTAACTGGGCCCCACCTGCAAGGTCATACGCTGTTTCTCTTGATATGAGATCACCATGTTGCACACATTTGGTTGTGATGCAAGTGCCTAGTGTACCCTTATCAGATGGATAGTCATGATGGGGATACTGGGCTTCGTATATTTTACCCCAGTGTCACTTTGATGGCATGCACTGCTCTCTCACACAACAACAACAACAGCAACAACAGCAACAACAGCAACAACAATGATAATAATAATAATAATAATGCCATGTTTTCAGAAGCCAAATATTATCAACTAATCTAAATTCTAAAATTACATAATTATTGTGTTACTAAGGAATTAGACTATTGACCATGTTGTAGTGAATCTAAATCATGCTCCATTTGTTGTATTACACTTTTATATACAAAAGAAATTAAAACAAGAAATTAACCCAAATTCTTTCACCTGAATGACGAGGTTCTACAAATAATTTGCAGTTTAATGGCTGCAATTAACATTTCATCATCAGTCATTAGACTGCGGCCATGCTGGGGCATTGCCTTGAAGGGTTTTAGTCAATACAAATCGACCCCAGCCTGGAACCTATACTATTTTAAGCCTGGTACCTATACTATCGATCTCTGCGTTGCCAAACTGCTAAGTTATGGCTGTCATGCAGTGGTGGGAGACAAACACACACACACACACACACACACACATTATCTGAAATGCATAGTATTAATTACCCATTATGGCTGATTTTACCAATTGGTTTCGCATAAAGAATACAATGGAGTGTTAGGTGACGAGCCTTTTTCATAGCAGCCACTAACTGGTTGTGCTAATCCACCTCTGACAGTAGAGAGCATTCCCCATATTCCTTTCCATATTGGCTAACTCTGATGAGCATGAAGTTATATAATTGATTTGTTACCTAACACTCTTTATGTAAAATCAATTAAGAAGACAAGCCGCGATGGATATTTAATACTATACATTTCAGATAATATACCCACTTTACTGACAGATATATGAGTGCATTTTTTCTCTGATTTATGCTTTCTTAGATGGCTCATGTGCATACACACACACACACACACATATATATATATATATATATATATATATATACCTATATATGTACATATATATATATATATATACACCTATATATGTATATATATATGTACATATATATATATATATATATATATGACTAAAGCCCTTCAAGGTGATGTTCCAGCATGGCTACAGCCAAATTACTGAAGCAAGTAAAAGAATAAAAGAAAGTACATTAGATTAATGTTTAAATGTAATTTTACTTTAGGTATTCTTAGCTTCATTGATAAAAAGAAAGTTTATATTAAAATACCATTGTTTATATTAAAATACTATCGTACAAAGCAAGGAAAGTTGGTTCACACATATATGCCCAGAGTGTCCCGGAAGTTGCACACCATCCTGGTTTTTTAAAAGAATACATCCTTATTGATTTCAAAAACACTTTATTGAAATTAATTGCAACAAATGCTCAAATTGAGTACCCTCATCAATAAAACATGCTGAAAAATATAATAGAATAAAATGCTTTATTTTAAATGAAAACCAGAATGGTGCACGACTTCTGGGACCCCCTGTATATTATCAACACTTCTAATAAGTCGCAGTTGTTTGCCTCCCGTATTATTTAAATTTTTCAGAAACTTGAGAGATGTGGTAAAGATCATTTTGGTGGAGATGATTTACTGGAGGAACTCACTAGCTGAACTCTGTGGCATTTATGATTAATGGTTAAATTTAGCAGTTAAACCAAATGGTAGCATTTAGAGTATAGAGATTTAGCTCTTGGAGCGTGAGAGTAGACTAATTTAAGATAAAATCATTGAAAGTGAATTTGGGGAATTATCAAAAGTTGAACTCTGCAGTTCATCTTAAATAGACTAATTTACAATCAGTTTAGTAGTAGCTCCTTTTAGTTACCCAACTTCATTGCTTAACATACGATTGTCCATGAATTTAAACTAGTAGCATTGCATTTGCTGAAATTGAATTAAATCTCTATTTTGGAAGCTTATCTAATGTCTTCACTCAAGCAATACTCACTGTCAAAAATATGAGAATATGATTTGGTGATGTTCTATGAAGTGAAAGTCTTTTTCTTACTAATTTTAGGCAAGATAAAAATATAAAAGGGAAAAAAAATTGGGTACAGCAATATATGCATTTAGAGAATCACTGTCACAATAAAAATCAAATTTTAGCAGTAAATCCATTACAAGTCACTGTGTGTGTGTATGTGTGTGTGTTGTGTGTGTGTGTGTGTGTATATATGTATTACAGATATGCACCAAAGTGCAGGAGATAATTATAGATATGCATTGAAGCCATTTTGTTGTGAATACTGTTGACATATCAAGAATAGAAAGTGAATTTCTATAATTTAATGCTTTGAAATTATCTCATCTTACTGCTCAGCTTTTAAGGTATATGTTGACATGAAGACATTCGAAGTGTTGATGTTAAGACTATAGATAAAACTATCTCTAGTGCTGCTGTCGATGCTTATGGTAGTGAAAGGTGTTCTATATCCCATTATTTGGGTGGCATCTATCATTCAAGAATCTTATATCTTTGATCTAATATTGCTTTATTTTCCTTTCCTTCTACTATTGCCTTGAAGAAGGATTACTGTCTAAAACATTGACTTAGCCTCCTTTTCCTCTACAGCATTAAACATACTGATTTTGTACACTGTATTTTTGTTTCATTATCACTCATGTCTTATCTGGATATTAATCACCTGGCTTGCCTTTGCTACACAGACTTAAGCCAGATTACTGATAATTTTGTTTTTATTTCATTAAAACATTAATTAAATTATGGGATAGTATAAAATATCTATAGATTCAATTAGTTTAATATCAAATAACACTAATTTGTGATTCCTAAAGATAGCTTAAATATATCTTGTCAATAGCACCCTATTGGATGCTAGATGTGTTGTTTCCTTGAATAGTAAGAGTCAATTGATATAAGGTACTATAAACAATAGCTAATGAACAGACTTTTAAAAATTAGAAGGTTGTAACAGATTTAAGCAAAATGGAAAAGGCTTGTAGAGTGATACCATTTATATTGTGGTATAGTGTGAGAATGACTTAATGGCTAAACATGAAGTTTACCATTTTCAAGTTAAATGTGTGGCTATTATTCAGAAGCAAAACACCCATATGTT
Organism: Octopus sinensis; assembly: GCF_006345805.1. Classification (NCBI taxonomy): domain Eukaryota; kingdom Metazoa; phylum Mollusca; class Cephalopoda; order Octopoda; family Octopodidae; genus Octopus; species Octopus sinensis. The sequence goes on along the minus strand of NC_042998.1, from coordinate 53,944,590 downwards.
TGGAGAGGGACTGCACTGGAGATATCCATCTGTAAAATATACATCCTTGGCTAACTACAATGTAAGACTGTCGATATAAAAGAAAAAGCTGTGTGAGTAGCCTATGTGAAGGTTAGAAAGAACTAACTGGAAACTATTACAACTATATGATCTGATCTACAAAAAGTTTTTTAGTTTTTTAACAATGGTTTTATTAAGTGGTAAAATTTTTCTTCCGGTAAATCTACTAACAAAATTTTGCACACAAAGCCTTTTTTCATACTTTTGCTATAATCTGATGAAGGTTGGAGGGTATATCAGCCGAAACGTGTTAACAACAAATAAGAAGAGGACAAATATCTGTCAAATGTAAATAATGCAAATAAGGTTGTTTTTTATTATCGCTGAGGTGAATTCAAATTCCATTGAGGTTGACATTGCCTTTCATTCTTTCTGTGTCGATAGATTAAGTACCAGGGAAATTCTGGGATCAATGTAATTGACTAGTCCCCTCCCCCAAAAGTTGAGGCTTTGTGCCTATAATAGAAAAGATTATCATTTATTTCTTTCATTTTTTGTATGTAATTTTAAAGTTAATTTTATATTTTCCTCTAAAGTTTAAGCCCTTTTATAAAATATTAGTCTTAACTTTAAAATCGACTAGAAAATACTTGAAGATATTTCTTAAATCTTAAGTCCAATACCTGAATGATATATTGCCTATGTCATTTAAACATTCTTTTATATTGATATTTATGACACTTTCACTGAAGTTAAAGATCTCAGTACTCAGCAACTTTTTTCTTATTAAGTAAATACTATATCTGACCTTTGCTGTTTTTATTTATTATTTTGCTTGTTTTTTGTTTCTTTTCTTCAAAGTATTTAGGAATGCATTCCTCAAAAGTTTGAGGTTTGAAATCTTATTTAGTTTCAATATTTTTCTTCTACTTCCATAAAAATAATGTTATACATATATATATATATATATATATATATATATATTGATATTTATCCCTTTTGTTACCACATTCCTTTTGACATGCTCTGTGTTTCTTTCAATTAATTTTAAATATAACAAAGAATTTAGTAAAATAATATAGTTACCATTAAGCTAGTGTTAGGAACAAATTGTGATTAAGGTTTGGCAGAAGATTTTAGTTAGAAAAGCTGGCAAGCTGGCAGAAATGTTAGCATGCCGGGTGAAATGCTTAGCGGTGTTTTGTCTATCTTTACGTTCTGAGTTCAAATTCCACCGAGGTTGACTTTGCCTTTCATCCTTTCGGGGTTGATTAAATAAGAATCAGTTACGCACTGGGGTCGATATAATCGACTTAATCCGTTTGTCTGCCTTTGTCTGTCCCCTCTGTGTGTAGCCCCTTGTGGGCAGTAAAGAAATAAGAAGATTTTAGTTCAGAACTTTTGAAAACAAGTACAGCAGAGCCAGAGGTGGTTTCAGCAGGGTTGATATCAAAAGGGTTAACACAGGGACCAAAGCACTGGTTTAAGGAGAGAGAGTACAGTTGATTAAACTAACACTGGTACTTTATTTTATTCCTTCTGGAATGATGATAGGCGAAGCTGATCTTGGCAAAATTCTTTAGTCATGGCTTATAATATTCAAAGGGCTTTCTCAGAGTCATTGAAAGTTCCTACTGGAGAAGATGCTATTACTTTTCAAGAAAGTTGGAAAATTAGCAGAAAGGAATGTGTGTAGGTAAGCATTGGCATTGCTAGATCCAGGCATGGCTGGGTGGTTAAGAAGCTTGCTTCAAAATTCAAAATCCCATGTGGACTTGAGTTCAGTCCCATGGCAAGGCACCTTGGGCAAATGTTGTCCACCATGGTCCTAGGCTGACCAAAACCTTATTAGTGAATTCGTTAGGCAGTAACTGAAGCAAACATGTTGTGTGTGTGTGTGCATGCATGCAAGTATGTGTTGTTTGTAACTTTGTTTAGACCAGGCCTGGCCAACTTGAATTACATTGTGGACCACTTTAATCACAGAAGGTTTTTTGAGGGCCGCTTGTATACTGACAGAATTGAAAGCATTTTGCTTTCTCATGCTCTTATTACAATAATGAATGAATGATCGTTGATTCAACATGAAATATCATCGTTGCAAAAACAGTAGTATCATTGTTTTTCACTTTTCATTACAATCTTTAATTTTTGATAAAACCATTTCAAGAACGTATCAAAATAAAAGTCTGCCTCATGTTGGCCAGCCCCTAGCCTAGACACTACCTAATGATTGAAAAGGACCATCATCAAACAAGTGAGGCAGTTTCCAGTCCTCTGTGAAAAACAAGTCTGGCTGTGGGGAAATATTATTTTGCTTAGAAATTGGTGAGGGTTGGCAATCAGAAAGGGCATACAGCTGTAGAAAATTTGCCTCAGCAAATTCCATCTGACCAATGGAAGCATGGAAAAAAACGATAAACGTCACCCTTATCAAGCCTAGTCAGGCTCATGGGCATGGTTTTCCGGTTTCTGTGGCGTATGTGTTCCCCCCAGCTGGATGGGACACCAGTCCATCATAGCATTACTCAAGAAACAGAAGAGAGAGTGAGAGAAATTTGGAGCAAAAGAGTACAACAGGGGTCACCACCATCCCCTGCCGGAGCCTTGTGGAGCTTTTAGGTGTTTTCGCTCAATAAACACACACAACACCTGGTCAGGGAATCGAAACAGCGATCCTCTGACCGCGAGTCCACTGCTCTAAACACTGGGCCATTGCACCTCCACAAGCATGGAAAAGTGAACATTAAATGATAATGCTGATGATGAGGATTTAGCAAAGCAGTTGAAAAAATTCATGTGTCATGGCAAGAAGGGACATCCAGCTGAGTGAAAGCAGCCTGAAATATTCTTTTGCTGGAATGCGTTAATGATTTTAACAGCTTTAAAAATCCAGTAAATAAACTCATTGAGGAAATTGCTAGCATTGGAAGACAACTTGGCTTCATGGATGTTGATTTGAGCAATATTGGTGAATTATTTGACTTCACATTCAAACGATTTAATTGATGATTATCTCATTGAAATTGAATATTAACGTGCACAGAAGAAGGGAAGGGATATCCAAAAAAAAAAAAAAAAAAATTAAATAATGGAAAATGTCTCAAAAGAAATAACAATGAAAGAGCTTGATGAATTTTGGGAGAATTAGAGAAACAGCCAAAAAACAAACTAATGAATATGGATTTAAATGTCAACTGAAGTATGCTCATTTGCTGATGTTTAAATATTTAAATTGCTCGTTATGGCAAAATGTATGCAAGGAAGGGAAAAAGGTAAAAACTGCCCAATCCATTCTTGAAGATTTTTTTCTAAAAAGGGGAGAGAAAAATAATTCATGAATAAATAAATAAATGAATGAATTAAAGTAATTCCAAATTGTTTTTGATATTCTAGAATTAACTTTAATCATCCCAATTGATTATAAAATTTGATTAACATAGTTTTGATATACACAGGAATGCCAAGGGATTTCTTAATTGTGTTATGGGATAGCTATCCTAGAATAAGTTATGGGTTCAATATTATTGACTATCACCCTTGAAGTTAGTACTCCTGTAATTAGCACTGAAATCACAAGTTTTTTCTCTCCTGATACTCATTAATTATATATGCATTTACAAAACAACATTTCAATAACATCTTACTAGCAAGTACATTTAGAATGAAAATTACCTATATGCCTTATTCCTATTCTGCAAAGGATACAAGGCATTGGTCATTCCACTGCTACAGCAATATTCGTTCTCTGATCTTCAAAGTCCATTCAAAGACCACCAAGAGAATTGTGAATAAGTTTGAGAAAGAGGAAATAGCAGAGAGGAAAACTAAATCAGGAAGTCTAACATTCAGTTATATATATAAAAATAAAATTAACGAGGTAAGAAAATGAGATAATGCAACTTCCATAGTATTGTCTAACACTGGGTCAGTTCTAATCAAATAGACTTACAATCAAAGAAAGACGTTCCAAATGTGATCTTCCCAACTTTTTGGGGAACAAGTAATACTACATCTACCAATGTAGCATTGGCGGTGAGCTGGCAGAAACGTTAACATGCCGGGCGAAATGCTTAGTGGTATTATGCCTGCCGCTACGTTCTGAGTTCAAATTCCACTGAGGTCAACATTGCCATTGGGGGTCAATTCTGTCAATTCTGTCGGGGTTGATTAAATAAGTACCAGTTACGCACTGGGGTTGATATAAACGATTTAATCCATTTGTCTGTCCTTGTATGTTCCCTCTGTGTGTAGCCCCTTGTGGGCAGTAAAGAAATAAATGTAGCATTTCCTTTCCATACAATGATAAATTCATTTTTTAGGGAGATTTGGAGATCTGTGTGCTGTTTCTAGCAGAACGAGTGACCATGTAGACGTTCTATCATTGTCTCTCTTATGACAGTCATGTCATTTTGACAATGATGAGAAACAGAAAGCTGACAGGTGAAATGTTGGAACTCAACGTTTTACAACAATACAAGATATCCATTAATTGTCTCCCGGTTCAGTAGAAACGTTGTTTTAAACTGGAAAAACAGAATATGTACATATGTATATACAGAGTTGTTTATACATAACAGTATGGCGTGTAGATGTTTTATAGTAGAGAAAATGTGTGTGATGTGCATGTAATGTGACAGGGTAGGTGTTGTGGCATGTGTGCGCATGTATTGTGGTGTGTGAGTGTGTTGTGGTGTGTTGTTGTATGTGTTGTATATGTGTTGTGTGTGTGTTGTGGTATGTATGTGTGTGCGGTGTGGTGTGTGTGTGCATGTATGTGTGTTGTGGTGTGTTGTGTGTGAGTGTGTGTGTATGTTGAGTCTGGTGTGTGCATGTGGCATGTATGTAGTGTATGTCTGCATGGCCAGAGCTAAAGCAGTCATGTGTGAATGTGAGCATGGTGGTGCTGGTGGTGGTATTTGCATTTGTGTGTGCATGTGATTGTGTGTATGTGGTAGTGGTGATTTTATGTGTGTGTTGGTGGTGGGGTATACATGTGTGTGATGTGGTGGTGTGCATATGACATGGTGATTTGTTCATGAGATAGTGTGTATGTATGTTAGTAGTTTGTATAGTTATGTGTGTGTGATGGTCCTGTATTATGTATGTTGTGTGTGTGTGTGTATGTGAGTGTGTTTATGTGTGCGTGTGTATAAAGAATACTATTAATGTCTGGACTACCTTTCAATAAATCTATTTTATCCCTGAAAAGAATTTTTTTCAAATACTGAAAATAATTCATTGAGTGAAATTCTGTAGCCAAAAATTATTTGGGATAGTACTTAACAAAATTAGTGATTGTCTGTTTATCATCATCCTTGAAAAATGCTCTAAGATTTTAACCAAAAAGACAACGGAATTAAATTTGCTTGTAATCTGATACAGGGTAATTATCTTTTTAATTCTGATGGTTTCAGTCTTTTCTCAAAAATATAAGAGAAATGCATGGAATGAAGAATCAAAGAAGGGTGTGTGTTTTAGCATAGTAGAAGAGTAAAGCTACTTTTTAATGAAGTGTACCAATATAAAATGCCACCAAGGTGGCGAGCTGGCAGAATCATTAACATGCCAGGTGAAATGCATAGCAACATTTTGTCTGTCTTAATGTTTTGAGTTCAAAATTCTGCTAAAGTCGACTTTACCTTTCATCCTTTTGGGTCGATAAATTAAGTACCATTTGATCCCTGGGGTCGATGTAATCGACTTAACCTGCCTTCGAAATTTCAGGTGTTGTGCCAAAATGTGAAACCAACATCAAATGCCACCCATTTCAATGACTTGATAAGGTAATATTCATTGCAAAATAAGTGAAATATTGGTTACGATTTTTTGGCACAAGGCCAGTAATTTTGGGGGAGGTGGAACTCGATTACATTGACCTCAGTACTCAGCTGGTACTTATCTTATGGGCCCTGAAAGGTGAAGCTGATCTTGGTAGAATTTGAACTCAGAATGTAAAGATAGACAAAATGTTGTTGAGCATTTTACCTATATGCTAACGATTCTAATCAGCTCAACACTTCCTGTGCTTGATCTGTCCTCTCTGTTAGTAATGCCAGGCCATCAGCATAGTCAACTTCTGGATCCTTTGCAAGTAAGTTGTAGAATTGAGTGTACCACTTCTTGATTCTCTCGTCCTTTGATTTCCCTTTGATGATTCCCTGCTTTGCAGCTTTGTGACCTGTGATGGAATTAATCAGCCTCCAGCTTTCTCCGTGCTTTCTCTTTGCATCTGCATTTTCGACCTGGGAGATCATTTCATCCAGTTCCTCTTCTTGAAAAACTTGGGACACCTTTTTAGACCCTCTTTCTTAGAGCAGGAATTGGGGAAGGTAGGATTGTACTGTAATGCAAAGAAAACAGAACTGCAAGTATTCAACCACGAAATGCTTGTGTCAGTGAAAGTGAGAGACGGTAAGTCACTCAAGGTAGTTGAAAATTTCAAATACCTTGGTGTGTGGACACAAAGTACTGAAAAAGACATCGTAGCAAGGAAAGATCTTGCCTGGAGTGTATGCCATAAATTGAGAAAAGTACAGAGTTCAAAGTTAGCAAGGAAATTGAAAGTGAGGTTGTTTCTGGCAACAGTGGAGTCTGTTCTTCTATATGGGGCTGAAACATGGATGCTCACTAAAGCATTGAAGAAGCAGTTGGATGGTTATTATATGAGTATGCTTAGAATGGCATTCAATGTCTCTTAAAAGAGTCATACAACAAACGTCGACTTATACCAGGGACTACCAAAAGTAACATTAAAGATACAGCATAGAAGGATGCATCAGATATACCGATGAAATTGCTAACAAGCTAGAACTCTGGCAACCAACAGAAGGAAGAACCAGGAGAGGAAGGAAGAAGACAACCTATATCGACAACTTGCTGGAGGATACTGGTATGGAATGGGTACAGGAGCTGAGGACTATTATGGAAGATCAAGATGAATGGGGAAAACATGTGGAAACAGTCTTGGGGTGTCCTGAGGGACTTCCAAGACAGACAGACAGACAGACAGATAGATAGATAGATAGATAGATAGATAGATAGATAACGATTCTGCCAGCTTGCTGCCTTCAAGAGGTGAAATATTGGGTTTAAAATTTTGGCACAAGACCAGCAATTACAGGAGAGGGGTAAGTTAGTCACTTCTACCCTGGTGCTCAACTGTTATTTTATCAATCCTGAAAGGATGAAAGGTAAAGTCAACCTCAGCAGAATTTGAACTCAGAACACAAAGATGACTAAAATGCCACTATGCATTTTGCCCAATGTGCTAATGATTCTGCCAGCTTGTCACTTTCAAGAGGTAACATATTAACCCATTGCCTGCCATAAGCCCCATTTGGGGATCTGCTTACAACAGTCTCACTGCAGGTTGTTAGTTGTGTTTAAAGTGAATTGCTTATGTACATTGCATTTGCAGAGGTGTGTTTAACAATATTTAGTGGTTAAATCTGCCGAGGTCAACTTTGCCTCTCATCCTTTCAGGATTGATAAATTAAGATCGACCAGTTGCGTACTGAGGTCGATCTTATCGACTGGACCCCTCCCTCAAAATTTCAGGCCTTGTGTCTATCAGCCAAATCTGCTCACAGACCTTTGGTCAGCCTGAAGCTAAAGTAGAAGACAATTGCCCAAGGTGCTACGCAGTGGAATTGAACCTGAAACCACCTGGTTTTGAAGCAAGTCACACTTGCACTATAGTCACCTGACAAAATTGTATTTAATCAGTTTTTTATATATTTTAAGAACCAATTTGCTTAGATTTTTATTTTAAATATTCAAAGTAATGTAAGTATATACACAAAATGCATGTGTATGTATATGTATATATGTATATATTATGTATGTATTATGTGTGTATATGTATACATCAATACACACACGCACACACATACCCTTAGTACACATGTCTTTATCTTATGTATACATAAAGGATATTGGTGAAGAATAGATACTAATGATATAAAATATACATTAATGGTGATAATATTGATGAAAATTAAAATTTAAAAGTTTAGAAAATCGAATAATTCTTGTAATAATTAGAAAATTAATACTCATAAGTAGTAAAATAATACTTTTAATATCTAAAAAAATGAAATATTCTATTTGTTTTGGAAGTAGTTTTTTGATTTTATGCTATAAAATTGAAATGTTTTAAATAATGTTGAGACTCAGTTTTAAATTGAAAGGAATATGTAAGGATGTACTATGAAGAATTTTCACTCTTTCTGTGAGGATATACTATTTGTTTATAGTGTTTACATGTCTAATGAGTTTTATGTTTACATTCTCTTAGAAAGTGAATTTATAAGTGCCTCAGCGTGTAGAATTTCATGTTTCAGTCTCACAAAAATTGTATGCATTTCTATTTCCATTATAAGCCTTCGTTTTCACTATTATACTCTATTTTATATCATGGTTTTATTGTTTGCTTTTCAGTTCACTCACAGACACATGTGTACATATATTGATTGTGTCGCCTTACGAGCACTTGTGCTGGTGGCACATGAAAAAACATTCAAGCAAGGTAGTTGACAGTACCACTGGACTGGCTCCTGTGCAGGTGGCACATAAAAAGCACCATTTGAACATGGCTGTTGCAAGTACCACCTGACAGGCCCTCGTGCCGGTGGCATGTAAAAGCATCCACTACACTCTCGGAGTGGTTGGCGTTAGGAAGGGCATCCAGCTGTAGAAACACTGCCAGATCAGATTAGAGTCTGGTGCTGCCATTTGGTTCACCAGGCCTCAGTCAAATCGTTCAACCCATGTTAGCATGGAAAGCAGACGTTAAACGATGATGATGATGATGAAGTGCTGTGATTATGAATAGCTTTTATATGTTATTAGTAGCATATTTTATGAGTTTGCTTCGAGTGTTATACATATGTACTCTCTTTTACTCTTTTACACATTTCAGTCATTGGACTGTGGCCATGCTGGAGCACTGCTTTAGTCAAACAAATCGACCCCAGGACTGATTCTTTGTAATCCTAGTACTTATTCTATCGGATCTCTTTTGCTGAACTGCTAAGTTTCAGTGACATAAACACACCAACATCGGTTGCCAAGCGATGGTGAGGGAACAAACACAGGCACAAAGACACACATACATAAATATACACACACACACACACACACACATATACATACATACATACATACATACATACATACATACATATATATATATATATACATACATACATATACACACACACACACACACACACACACACACATATATATATATACATATACACAACAGGCTTCTTTCAGTTTCCCTCTACTAAATCCAATCATAAAAATTTGGTTGGCTTGAGGCTATAATAGAAGACACTTGCCCAAGGTGCCATGCAGTAAGACTGAACCCAGAACCATGTGGTGTGGAAGCTAGCTTTTTACCACATAGCCATGCCTAAATAAGCATATATTTCATCATTATTGTCTAACATCTGTCTTCCATGCTGGCAAAGAGAGAGAAGGAGAGAGAGTGAGTGAGAGAGAGAGAGAGAGTGAGAGAATGAATACACAAGTTATTTGCTGGGCAAGTATAGAAATATAAAACAAAATAATAATTATTACTTTGTTTCATATTTCTCTGATTATAATCAGAGATGTACAATAAAAATGTGTGCAATGAAATACACCAATGAAAGAAATGGAAGAAGTTCTAGTGTTTCAGGTTATACCTTTAATCAAAAAGGAGTAAAAGTAATAAGAGCTGTCGGAGAAAATGAAATAAATATGATACTGAATTTATGTCTATTTACATTGCAGACTTGGTACAAAAAGGAAGTTGGAGTGTGGAATAGTTAGGCCAAAAGTGGAGATAGTGACTAATAGTGGGTCATAGCAAGAGTAAGGAGAGAAAGAAGAGGAGGAGAATGAGAAAGAGATGGGGAAAGAAGAAAGGGGAGAGGCAAAACGCAAGAGAGAAAAAGAGAGTAGAGAACAAGTTGGGGAGCCCAAGATTCAGTGTCTGTATATGGTGAAATGTGTAATGTTGACATTTAAACAAATATTAGATAATCTGAGATGTCAAGGAATATAATACATTAGTGTTGCAATTAAAATGAAAGAAATTTCACTCAGTATTAACACCATAAAACAAACTTTTCTCTCATGACTCTTTGCAATAAGTTTCACATAATAAACCAGTAACTAAATAATAAAATAGAGATATATCATTGCATTACTTCTATTTCAATTAATATAATGTAAGTAATTAATTTTCTAATATAGCAACATATAATCATAAAACAAAATTCCAAGTCAGTTCTTTTCACAAAATTTCATGTTTCTTATTCCTTGTGGCAGCATTTCTCTTAAATATTTGAATCGATGTAAATAGTTTCTCAAATGCTCAACAAAGTTTGAAATATTTAAGACATGCTCCCTCTTGGAATCAAAATATAATTGATAAATCATAAATATATATGCATGCATGCATGTGTGTATGTATGTAATGTGTGTGTATGTGTGTGTGTGGAAACCTTTAAAAATAAATATTTTCTCTTTTGAAGATTTAAATTAGAATTGTAGAACCAATGAAAAGAAATTTTAACCTCCAAAATGTAAAAATATCCTATTATTAAGAAAAAGAAAAAATTCTTAGATTTATTTACGATTTAAATTGATGTGTTACAAAGCAAAGAAAAATGTGCAACAAATATTAGAAAAAAAATATAGCTTAAAAATGAAACAGCATTTATTAGAGAAAAGATGGAAATAGCTGAAGTTCAACCAAGGGTTGGTGGGTAGGAACCAAAAATGAAATGAAACTTAAATAAGTAATATCTTCAGTAAGGGAAGGCACCAGCTGTGGATTAATTTGTATGTGTTTTCTCTTTGTAAGTTTAGCCAATTTAAGGTCCTGCAAAACATATGGCAGCAAGCGAGATCAATAATTTCTAACCAGTCAGTAGCTTGTTATATTGATGGAAGAAGTTTCAATTTGATGTCTCTAAACAAACAAGTGTTTAATATTTTATATTATGTGGTGAAGTGCTTACTTTCCTTTTTCCTGTCTTTACGCACGTTCTTCCTATCTTTATGTAAATCTCATATCTTCCTCTATATCTGTCTGGCTGTCTCTGTCACATACACATGCACAAATGTACATGGCCCTCCACATACACACACACACACACACACATCTAAAATAACTCTTCCCACAACCATCAAGGGACTGTGTGTTGACTGATTTGCAAGAAATAGCAGCTAAATCTTTCTCATATTACACCTAACAAATTTGAAAAGAGGGCCCATTGAACAATGTAGTCAGAGAAATACAATGGTGGAGATGAGGATGGATGGTCATTGTTGGGAGCATAATAGGTTTTCACAATTAGGACTGACCTAGGACTAAAGAATCATCATCCTCATCATCATTTAGCGTCCGTTTTCCATGCTAGCATGGGTTGGACGGTTCAACTGGGATCTGTGAAGCTGGAAGGCTTCATCAGGCCCAGTCAGATCTGGCGGTGTTTCTATGGCTGGATGCCCTTCCTAATGCCAACCACTCCGTGAGTGTAGTGGGTGCTTTTTACGTGCCACCCGCACAGGTGCCAGACAGAGCTGGCAAACGGCCATGAACGGATGGTGCTTTTACGTGTCACCGGCACGGGGGCCAGGCGAAACTGGCAACGGACACAAATGGATGGTGCTTTTACATGCCACCAACATGGGGGCCAGACAGAGCTGGCAAACGGCCACGAACGGATGGTGCTTTTACGTGTCACCTGCACGGGGGCCAGGCGAGGCTGGCAACGGACACGAACGGATGGTGCTTTTACGTGCCAATTTACTTCTAACACTAACAAATCATCATCATCATTTAGCGTCTCTTTTCTATGCTGACATGGGTCTGATGTAAACCAGAGAGCTGCACCAAGTTCCATTCTGTTTTGGCTTGGATTCTATGGCTGGATACCTTTCCTAATGCCAACCACTCTATATCTCTTTCACTCTGATCTTAGGATGTTGAGGCTCATGGAAGAAATGATAGTGGATCAAGATATCTGGTGATATGAAGTTCTAGAGAAGACACATTCACGAAACAGTGTTAGAAGAGTTGTGTCTCCTCACCCACATGTAACAACACACTTTTCACCCACTCTATCCCAAGAAATTGAACTACAACTCCTCTTCTAACTTCATCTTTCTCTTCCTCACATTTCCTCTTTATAAATTATGGTTTTCCAATATATATCTATATATAAAATACAAGATGGGACAAGAACACAAAACATCCGGCCAGTTAGGCGATACAAAAATGGGACAACAAAACATCCAGATAGATGATATAACGAAAACAAGGATGGGTCATTCAAAGTTTTCTTTCCTCAATTAAGTACCAGATTATCTTTGCAATTTCGGCTGATTATACTTGAGATTGCTCCAATCTGCCCAGCCTTCCTTGGAAGAAAGCAGCGAATGTATACAAATATAGGATGGAAAAAAAGGACAATGTTACGCAAATACAAATACAATAAAAATAATAATATGACATAACAACATGTGTCTTTCAACTGAGGACGAATTAAATTAAACTGGTGTGTGTGGAAATGAAGCCTTATGGCAGGGATACAAGATTTCCCAAACAGAGGGAGGAATATCGATGTTGCACAGACAATGGCCAGACCAAGAAAGATCAGGCTTGGCCATATGTATGTTTGTATGCATGTATAAACGATGGGCTTCTTTGAGTTTCCATCTACCAAATCATCTCACAAGGCTTTGGTTGACTTGGGGCTATAGTAGAAAACACTTGTCCAAGGGGCCTCACAGTGGGACAGAACTCAAAACATGTAGAGAAGAAGCAAACTTCTTAATGACAGCCACATCTACATGTGTGTGTGTGTGTGTAACATGCTTTTTGTTAATACTTTTAGGTGCTTATTTTCTTGATGCAACGGAACATCAAAGATGAGATGGATAAAAGGAGAGAGGGTTGCATCAGTACAGAGCTTATACAATTTTTTTAGCTGAGCAGACTGCAATGATGTGAAATTAACTATTTTGCTCTAGAACAGCACATCACCTGATTCAGGAATTGAGTCTATATGATCATGAACCTAACACACAAGCCACTGAACCACACATCCTACATACACACACACACACACACACACACACACATATATATATATATATATGGGGAGAATTTACAAAAAAAAGACAAAGACAGGTGGTGTAGACAACAAACAGATGTATTAGTATAATGCTTGGGAAATGAAAAAAGTCTTTAATGTTTCAAGCCTATGCTCTTCCACAGAAAGGAACACAGAAAGAAATAAGAAGAGAAAATAAAGAATGTGTAGTGGCTAGCAATCTATCATGGCGAATCAATATATATATGTATACACACACACACACACATAAACTATAAGGATTTGGCATGCCAATATAATGGACATGCACTTTATATTTCACTGTCACTTTTTAAAACCTTGGCAAGAGAGTTTTAATATAAAAATTCAAGAATAATTGAATATTTCTGAGATAACATTTGAATATGATTGCTATTGTTATTTTTGATGTTTGATCTACTTTCTACATTGTTATGGCCTCCTGCAACATTGGTTTTCATACAAATGCATACATACGTACATACATACATACATACATACATACATACATACATACATACATACATACATACATACATACATACACACATACACACACACCATCTATGAGTACAGGCATGGCTGTGTGGTTACAATAGTTACTTTTAGTTCAGCCCTGCTGCTGAGATCTTCTATCACACTTGGCTTACCAATACCTTGCTAGGTGTGTGTGTGAGTATGTGTGTGTGTGTACACTTATGTGCATGCATCTGTGTGTGCATCTTCATATTTTTTTCTCCCTACCATTTGGCAACTACTGTTGGCTTGGGTCCCCATAGTACAGGGGCTCACCAAAAAGAGATTCATAGAATAAGTAACAATCTTAGAATTTAGAGCTGGGGTCAATTTCTTTGCCAAAACCCTTCAAGGCAGAAACTGTAAGAAGCCAGTCATACTTTTACTTGTTTCTGTCATTGAATGGTGGCCACGATAGGGCACCATCTTGGAGGGTGTAGTTGAACAAATCGGCCCCAGGACTTATTTTTTTCAAGTCTTGTACTTATTCTAGTGAGTTGTTTTTGCTGAACTGCTAAGTTACAGAGATGTAAACAAATGAACTCTTGTTGCCTGGCAATGGCACACACACACACACATACATTCAATGAGCTTCCACGCAGTTTTCTATTTAGCAAGTTTGTTCTCAGAGCATTGTTTGGCAGGGGTTATAATAGAAGATACTTGCCTGTGGGGTACTGAACCTGAAACCACTTGGCTGACATGATTACAAACAAGCTTTTTAACTATACAGCCAAGCCTGTATATCAATTTTCTTTTTTTTTTGTTTGACTAGCAGAATCTGCATTTTTGTTGGGCAAGTTTAATTAATTTAACCCTTTAGCATTTAGATTAATCTGTCAAATTTAATGCTTATTTATGCAAATTGTTTTGAATTAGTCATGCATTATCTCATAGCTTTGAGATTTCAATGATGTGACGGTTTATTTTAAAAACGACATTGTAGAGCAAGCAAGAGAGGCCAGATCTTGCTAGTTTGAAGATAGAACAGGTAAAATATTTTGGGCTGGTATGGCTGGTTTAAATGCTAAAGGGTTAATTGGCTTTGCTATTTTACCAGATGTTAATTCAATGAAAAGAGAGCCATGGATTGCAAAAACACCCTTGGTAGGATTTGAACTCAGAATGGAGAAGCAGTGTGACTTGATATGAAACATTTAATCCTCTTACTCCCCTCTACTTTAGATGTGTGCATTAAAGGTAGCTTTATAATAGCAATAAATTAAGTATGAAAAAAAAAATAGTTGTAAAATGTAGGTAGATAATTTATATCTTCTTTATAGAAATTCAGTAATTCTGTATACAATAACTATGTTACACAAGGCACGAGAGTTTGTATTCACTTTCTTGATTTGATTATATATAAATATTGATCTCTCAATTGATGAAAGTTATGAAGATGTAACATACAGGAATCTTTTTTTTTTTTTTTTAAATATCTTCATTTGCCTCATGAATACTATGTACAAATTCGTATTCTATTTCCAGAAATATCATCACCGTTTCACTTTGTCAGAATATTGCATGAACAATGTCATATTCTCTTTTCATTTCCATATTATATTTTTCAATATTCTATTCAACGTTTTATTGAAATGGAACTTTCATTATTCACAGTTTAATTCCTTCCATGGTGTGTATCTGAATCCAAAATGTGAGTATTACATTCTTTTTTTTTTTATTTTCTTTTGTTTTCCCCAGTTTTATGAAAGTTTGAGAAATTTATTCCCTACAATATCTATCGTGAATGTAATTTTGGCTTTGTAGAAAATATTTCCATTTCATGAATAGCATGAACAATGGATTTTGTCACTACTACTATAAAAAATAAAAATGGTGTTTCACAGAAATAAGTTTACCAACATTTAGCCAAAATCATTTTAAACTAGTTTTAAAGCTTAATTTCCCTTCAGCAATTAACTGCATCATTCAGATTGTTTCCATATTGAATGATGCTTTGATATAGTTGTGTGTGTAGCCACTTATCTGCAGGGTTTGTTGGTCATAGAAATCAGGTTCATTTTATCTTTTACTTGTTTCAGTAATTGGACAGAAACCCAATTGCCCAAGGTATGATGCACTAGGACTGAACCTGGAACCGTGTCATTAACGAGTAAATTTTTTACCACGCAACCATGCATGTTAAAAGATAACTTTGGTTCCATTTTAAATCATTCATAAAAAAAGATTTGTTACGCATAGCCAATGTCTTTTGTTATATTTGAGCTTGGGTAAAGGGTGAAGATCTCCTTTGGTGATGAATGACCATGAGATGGCACCTAGAAACTTCCCCTTTGAAGTAGAGGTCTGGGCAAGGTTGTTTGTGGAAGACCAGCAGTCAACCATGCATACCAGTCTCTCCTCACAATGGCACTGATGTTATCCAAGGGAAAGGCAAAGACTGATACAGCTTGGCACCAGTGATGTCGCAACTCATTTCTACAGCTGAGTGAACTGGAGCAATGTGAAATAAAGTGTCTTGCTCAAGAACACAACACACAGCCTGGTCCAGGAATTGAACTCACTGCCTCACGATTGTGAGCCTGATGCATTAACCACTCTATTTGATCATTCAGCACTCTATATCTTAATTTCTTCTATTTGTTCTCATTCCTGTTTCACAAATGAAAATGCATGACTATATTACATTTTCTGTATATCTATAATTTCTTGTCTGTATAATTTCTTTACAGACAGCTGTAAATAGAGAAATGTTCTCACATTCCAGGAGGAATTATTGAAATATACTTAGACATATTACTAATGAATTTACCGATTTCAATGTTGCAATAATTCTATGAATCATTGTATTCATTGCTGTTCAAAGTTTGATCAATGTCTTGGAAGACCTTTTTACTTGAACACCTTTTAATTGAATGAAAATAATTATTTTGCAAGAAGGTAAAATTAAACTGAGATGACAAAAAAAAAAAAAGGAAAAATAATGACTCCACATTGGATAACCCCCATGAAAAATTAAAGGCAGCAGCAACTCTGTAATCTTCAGTGTGATAAATGGTAATATCACATGTTAAATTATCAGCTAATTAATATGTATTCATTACTTATTTACTAAACTAGAACTTATAGTTTAATAGCCTCAAAGTCTTATTGTTGGAAAAGTTAATAGGGTGTTGGAAGGATAAACCATTTCCAAAAACCATAGCCAAGACCCTATGAAGGACACTGGTACCAAAATTGTTAATGGACTTAAAACACTGGTTTATGGACTTAAAACACTCAGTGCAAGTGCTGAATGCTTTTACATGGCACCACATGGATGCTTTTAAGGCACCATATAAAAGTATCCTTGTGGTGCCACAAAAAAGCACGCTGCAACTCTGTAAAGCAGTCGGCATTAGGAAAAGCTTCCAGCTATAGAAACCATGCCAAAACATATTGGAGTCTGGTGCAGCTCCCCAGCTTGCCAGCTCTGGTCAAACTGTCCAACCCATGCCAGCATGGACAAAGGACGTTAAATGATGATGGTGATAATGATGAGGAGAATGATATATCAAAGTGGATCATATTGCATTATCTATCTGGCTAAGGATGAAGACATTTACTGCACAGTGGTTAGTCTTCTTGATCTAACAGTCCAAAATACATGTTAAACTAAAAGACAAGTGGAAATTACCCAGGATCACTACCTATTTAGTTAATTATTTTAGCAAAACTAAACTACAAGGAGTCATGAGATTTAGTGGTTAAGGTATTGCACTCATGGTTGTAAGATTGTGGTTTCAGTTCCTGGACAAGGTTATGCATCGTATTCTTGGGCAAACCACTTTATTTCACATTGCTCCAATCCACTCAGTTGGCAAAAATGAGTAATCTTGCAACAGATCAGCATCCTGTCCAGGGGGAAAATATAGCCACAGAATCTATAAATCTAGCATTATGAGCCTACTGTGCAGAAAAAAACCTGTGATCTTGTTCAGAATCTAAACAACAACTATCATTCAAAATTAAGGATAGTTTGAGAGTATATTACATGCTTTTGCTAATTATTTTAGATGCCCAGAAAACATAGATCCCTCTTGTCCCTCCCTGCTGTAATTCAGGGGAACTCCAAGGGTGTGATAGCTGATGAGAAAGAGGAATATGCCATCACTTCATTGGCACTTCCTTTACTGATTCCAGAAGCATAAAAAGCAAAGTTGGCTTCAGTAGGATTTGAACACAGACCACAAAGAACCAGAATATATATTGGAACAAATCCAGCAATATCAAGGGAGCAGGTAAATCAATTACATCGACCACAGTGCACAACTGCTACTAATTTTATCAACTCTGAAAGGATGAAAGGTAAAGTTGACTGCAGGGGAATTTGAACTCATAACGTAATGACAGCCAAAATGCCACTAAACATAAACATTTTTGCTTTGCATACTAACAATTCTTCCATCTTGCCACCTTCAACCAGAATAAATATTCATTTCAAATTTTGGCACAAGGCCATCAAGTTTCGGGGCAGGGTTACATCAGGTTACATCAATTACATCAACCCCAATGTTCCACTGGTACTTATTTTATTGACCCCAAAATGATGAAAGGCAAAGTCGACCTTGGCAGAATTTAAACTCAGAACATGAAAATGGATGAATTGCCACTAAGCATTTTTCCTGGCATGCTAATGATTCTGCCAGCTCATCACCTTATGAACAAAAATATTAGAATGCATTTTATCTGATGTTCTTATTTCTTTATTGCCCACAAGGGGCTAAACATAGAGGGAACAAACAGGGACAGACAAAGGTATTAAGTCGATTACATCGATCCCAGTGCATAACTGGTACTTAATTTATCAACCCCGAAAGGATGAAAGGCAAAGTCTACCTTGGTGGAATTTGAACTCAGAATGTAACAACAGACAAAATACCTATTTCTTTACTACCCACAAGGGGCTAAACACAGAAGGGACAAACAAGAACAGACAAACGGATTAAGTCGATTATATCGACCCCAGTGCATAACCGGTACTTAATTTATCAACCCTGAAAGGATGAAAGGCAAAGTTGACTGCAGTGGAATTTGAACTCAGAACATAACAGCAGACAAAATACCGCTAAGCATTTCATCCGGCGTTCTAACATTTCTGCCAGCTTGCCATCCTTTTATCTGATGTTCTAATGGCTCTACCACTCAGCTGTCTTAAATATATTAATTCTTATTTAATTCTATTATAGAATGGTCCTGTTTACTACTTCAGACAGTAAGAATACTGTATGACTAGAGCCTGCCATGTTAATTTCAAGCACTCCTATGAATAAAAGCTATTTCTGAATGATGTGAATAATCAATGGGTGAAGGTGTCTCTTAATTGCCTCAAAACTTTAAACACCTCAAATAATAACCTGTGCATTATTACCTTGCAGTAATAGTGACAAACGAAAATGAATATAAATAAAAGAATTAATATTTCTCAAAAGATTCTTAAAATTTAATGAATTTTAAATTATGCAATTAAGAAACCCATTTTAAGTTACTTACCTACTATTATTGATCAAGTTTCCCTCAAATTAGATATTCAAAGAACCAGTATTTTCAGAACAAGTATATGTATGTGAAAATGGTTTCTTGTGTTTTCTTCAGGCTATTGGCAGCACCTTAAACTCAGTAGCACTGCAAAAGATAACTCCATTTATTAATTATTCAAGGCTTCTGCTACTTACTGCAGTAAGTTATGCCTTCTATGTTTCTCATTGGCAGTTACTGGACTGGGAAATTGAGTAAAATGTCCAAGCCATTGACAGAACATAATATGAGTGATAAAATACGATCCAACAATTTACTAGTTCAGCTGTAAATCAAGCTTACAAAGAAGATTCGACATGATTTCTCAACTTGCTGGAAAAAGTAGCAAAATCTCCTTCAAATTTTATTTTCTTAAAAATAAATGAGCTGGATCTGCTCAGTCAGGTCTAATCTGGATTAATAAGACAAGAATTGGGACTCAAAGATGAAAATGTTGACTAAAATCAAATAATTCAATAATATCAATTATGTTTAATGAAAAAATATCAAACATTAACTAATAGAAATAATTTAATTGCAATAATGTGCACATCTTTATAAATATAATTACTTCGATCAAGAGAGATATCAAAGCAACATTTAAGAAAAAATAATTTTAGTAAAAAGTGTATCAAAACAGAATTTAAGAAAATATAATCAGCTTCAAGTCTATGAGTAAAGAACCAAAGCATGAAGGTCTTTTTTTCATGCTCAGTTTGATGGAAGGGTAGTGCTTCTGATGTTTGCAAGCCCTCAGAGATAACAGAGATCAATACAAATTATATTCAATTAAAAAAATCTACAAGTGAATGCCTGCAGGGAATATATATATATATATATATATATATATATATATATACATATATACATATATACATATATATATATATATATATATATAGAGAGAGAGAGAGAGAGAGAGATTTTCAGAGGATTGATGTTCAGGGAAAGAGAGTGATTGGAGAATGTGGTTAATTTAGAATCTGGGAGATGAGCTGCAAAAGAAGTAAAGCATGAAGGAGAGATGAATGTCACAGAAGAACTGGGATAGAAGTTGTAAGTAACTGGGTGATTAAGATCAGCAGAAGTTACAGTAGTGATATGACTAGACAAAAATAATTGGAAACAGCTTATCTGTTCGTCAAAAGTGTATTGATAAATAAGTCTTTGTTGATCAGTCAGATGACTTCTCAAAGGTATGGTCTAGGATGGTTGCGTAAAGCTGCAGAAACTTTCTTGATATGGAGATAGTATTCCATAGTGATATTGAGGTTTGTGAAGAATCAACAACTGATCAAAGCTGAAGTAGTTCCTAGCTGTGAAGAAAAAAGTTTTTCTTTGGGTTACAGTTTTATCTATGCTATGTATATGAAACTGCTGTGAGCAGTGATTGTAGCTTTATGCTGCTGGGAGAGATTAGAGTTACATATCCCCATTTGAGGATGTTTCCAAGGGTTGTGTACAAGGAAGTGGCTTACTGTGAAGTATCTAAATTGCATGTAGATGAAGCCTTTGAATGAAATGTTTTAAAGGACTGAAGTGATGTAGAGAAGTGACATCGAGCATGTTGAAGAAGAGTATGAGGGATGTAACTGAACCTTGGGGCACTCCGTCGGTTATAATGACAATGATCAATGGAACAGCCAGTTTATGAAATTAATGAGCAAGTGGTTTGACACTCAACAGACATGTGTCCCCCTAATGTAGTTCACAGAGAGATTCAGTGTAACACAGAGTGTTACAAGGCTGGCCCTTTGAAATACAGGTACTACACCTTTTTGCCCACTGAGTGACTGGAGCAACATGAAATAAAGTGTCTTGCTTAAGGACACAATGCATCACTGGGAATTGAACTCATGACCTTATGATCATGAGCCAAATACCCTAACCACTAAGCCATGCACCTTCACTGAACCTTGGAGCATACTGAAGAAAAAGTATTGGTCAGTGACAGACACATCAGTACATGTTGTGATGGCTGTTTTGCCTGGAAGATTCCATTCCAGGTAATGGGAGAAGGCTAAAACCCACAGCTTGTGGATATTTCAATTATATCATTGTTAAAGGATTTGCACATATCAAGTGCAATATTTTCAAGAACTTCTCAAGAGCAAGAGACCATTGGTGTGTGGAATACATTGGCACACGTCCAGCAGATCAGGATCTTTAGATGTGGGACTGAAATTATTGATCTGAAAGATGGACTCAAAACTGTTGAAGATAGTTATTGCTAATGACCTTTGAATCACCTTTAAGATGTTAAAAATGAAAATGATAGATCAATAGTTAGCAATCTCAGAGAAGATGTGCCTTTTGACACACTGTAACATATTTTCAAATATCTGAATACCTGAAGAGAGAAAAATGATTCAAGGTTTTAGTGGAGTGCACCAGTTTAAGATAACGGAAAGGATACGGTCAAAACTGGCTGCCATGCTAGTTTGGAGTGACCAGATTTATTGTCTCAGATGGTGTGAATATGTACACTGTAATGTGGCTAGTAAAGTGCAAACAGAAAGTTTTGCTAAGTATATCAAATACGGAATCAGAGATCAAGCAAGCGCAAATATGGCAGGATTCTCTACCGAAATAATGCTTGTCAGGCTACCAAGAAGAATCTTTCAAGCTGGTCTAGAGCTTCTTGGAAAGGAATCAAAAAGGCAACTGCTTTTTGGGAGAAAAGAGTTTTCAGACTGCATCATACACAGAAAAGACTTTTGCTTGGCAGGCAAGTATTCTCAAAACTGCTTATATAATGACTAAAATCCATTCATTAGGGGGTGATTGGTGATTATATATTTTCGAGGTGTTATATATGCAGTGTCGTTGCATAAGGGCTTTGGTAATGTATGGAATGTGAAGGGCATGTCTAAGAGAAAGGTATTGGTTGGTTGCTTGTTAGTCTCCAAAGAGTGAGAACTGAAACATATTTGCACAAGTATACACAAAACCTGTGTAGGTTCTGATGAGCATTTATTTTGCAAATCGACCAAATTACCTACTCCTTAAATAAACATATAAATAGCTTTACATTCCACAGACATGTTTATCTATAACATGATTTTCAGGCTGGATTCCAAAGGCACCGAGAATGCTTGGACCGGTGTATTGCTGCAGAAGGTGACTATTTTGAAGGAAATGACATTAAACCTCAGGTAAATAAGTTATTTTTTTATTAAACATAACTAGTCTGGGAACCTTTTGATACCATCTTGTACACCTAGTAAACATGCAGTGCCAACTGGCTGACTGCCAAGCCAATTAAAGACAAACACATTTTTTTCTGAAGACATCACATTGTTGACACCTAAATTAGTGTGTATTTATTGTCAATTTACAATAGAGAAGGTTTCATGTCTGACAGTTTTGAATTTGCTTTACTTTTTTTTTGTAAATTTGAATTTTTTTGTAAATTTGAAAATAGAATGTAAAATTTTCATCAATAAGTGCTGACACTAGTTTCAAGAATATTTAAAATTTGGATTTATATACTCATTTGCCAATAAAATAATGTTTATGTACCTGTTATGGGAAAAAATGTAAAAACTTGTCATAATGATGCTATGAAGCCTGTAAAGATGAAAGCATATATCAAAAGGGGCTCACTCTGATAAAAACAAAGACAGGATCTCAACATTTTCAGTGTACTAAAAAAAAAATGATCAAATTTAATCAGATTTCTTTTAAACATCTCCAATGGTGATTATGAAGGAAGGTTAAAAGCATCATATACACCAAATATGTGAAATACTTATGTGAAGTATAACAGTCACATCTCAAAGTGCATTATCTTAAAACAGATGTACTAGAGGAGACAGCTGAATGCCGAGTGGATAATTTTATGCAAGCAATTTAGATGATAGGGGAATCAATAAGTTATCGATGAGTTCATGAAAGGGGTCATTGATATAGGAAGTTTGCCAACACTCACAGTCTAAGAGTACACTACTTCTTGACATATAGTCACAATTTTCAGGTAACTTACAGTGATCCCTCGTTTATCATGGTAGATTGGTTCTGAGACTGGCCATGATAACTGAATTTCTGCAAAGTAGGGACACCATATTTACAGTATTTATTTAACGTGTATTTGGACTTTTAAAACCCTCCCTGTACTGTTAACAACATACCCATTACATTAGTCTATTAATAACAAGGACAACTGTTAAGCAATAACACTTTAGATTTAAAAAAATAAAGATTGTTACTGTTACACAGGCTAGATTACAAATTAGAAAGCTGTAATTCGTTGTCTCTCTCCATTGCACCAATCACAGCCCGTCTTAAGCTCAAATACCCTTGTATATGCTTTTTTACTATTTTATTCTTGTTTTGTTGTTCCTAGACTAGGAAATAATATTTATTATTAATATTTTAATGGATTTAATGAAAAATTTTAGGCGTTCATATATATATATATATTAAAAATCCGCGCAGTTGTGAATCTGCGATAGTTGAACTGCGAAGTAGTGAGGGATCATTGTACATTCAAGTAAAATTTTGTTTTATTACCAAAACCATATTCTATCATTATGGCTGGATTGTAAGATTAAGAACAAATTAAATTCATTCATAAATTTAATACATTTCTTTTATGTTCATTTTTTTTTTGTACTAACAAACCTTGCATTTATTCTCACCCTTACCTCCTCAACTAAACTACATACACACATACAAACATCCATACACATACGGACAAAAGACTGGGTCTCAAACAGATTAAACCTGCCTTCAAAGCAAGTTAGGAGATCACAAGTCACTGAAAAGTTTGCAAATGGTAATGAAAACTTAGACAAAAAGGCAAATTGATTGACTATTTAATTAACACATTAATTAAGTGATTAGCTAGTTGGACAGACACTTAACCAACTGACTAATAATAAAAAAGTGGAATTGAACCTGTGCACATATTATTATTATTATTATTATTATTATTAAGGCAGCAAGCTGGCAGAATTGCTAGCATACCGGGTGAAATGCTTAGCGGTATTTCATCAGTCTTCACGTTCAGAGTTCAAATTCTGCCAAGGTCAACTTTGGCTTTCATCCTTTTGGGGTTGATAAATTAAATACCAATGAAATACTGGGGTTCACGTAATTGATTCATCTCCTTCCCCAATATGGCTGCCATTGTGGCATAAATTATAAACCATTATTATTATAATTATTATTATTATTATTATATTATTATTATTATTATTATTGGTGTAACGACTCCCAAGACTACAAATTCTTAAGATATTGTTTTAAAATATCATTGACTAACAAGTAACTGCTTAACCTACAAGAAATAAGAAAATCTACCTCAAAGAAATAACAGATTTGACAAGGTGGTCCTGGATATACACTGTTGTAGAATGAATGATGAGAAGGTGCTCGAAATAGCAAGCAAATCTTCCTCAAATAATACTCTTCACTCTAAGCAAAAAAAGATGCATTGCTAATGTAATCTTTAAGTTACTATCTAAAAAGACTATTAAAAAAAGGTAGAACGAACAACATTGGTTGGACTTTTTATAATAGATCTTCTTAATTGGGTGGGACTGACCTGGGACTAAACAATGACAATGTCTATGTGTTATAGAACCAGCTTTCTAAAATTGCCAAGATAAATTGTATTTTATCATGGTATAGTACACACACAGACATAGAGTACACAATATATTTTACCACAGCAACCAAAATTATAATCCTAAAAGCATAGTATAACACATATCAAAATTTTAAATGCTTTAGAACTGAGACGTTAATATTGGAAGCAGAATAATTTTATCCCGTCACTTTACCAAAAGTTATTACGTATATAAATAAGAAACTATATATATATATATATATATATATGATATATTAATGCAATTATCTCAGCAGTGAACTGGAATGTAAATTTCCTCAAAGTTAGATGCCATACTGAGAAGATTATACACAAATCAATGCATTTTAATTCATCATCTAAATAATCTATTCATTATATTCTTGGAATCTTCCAGAAATATTTGAATGAAATTGAACACTGGTTGATCAATAATAAATACACAATAGAAACCAACCAATAATTGATATTCTATATTGAATATATTAATTGAACAAAACTGATAGCATTATTGATTACAAATCTAGCAACATTTTTGTTCTTGTATATTTCTGTCTCACATTTCACACCTAGCATTTTCTTTTTTACATTCTTATGATTGATGTTTTTCATGATGTCACTATTTATGATGCTGGACTAATATTATTTTCTCAGAGTTGGTAATAGTTTTATTTATTTACATAAACTGATTTCATAAACCTGCAGACAGAATTTTAAGTTATTTCTCCTCTACTATATTTCTCTTCTTCACTTGCTACAGTTACCCTTATCCTGCCCACTCACCCAGCCCAAATTTCTGTACCACCTTGCTTATTCTCACCACCACCAATGTCCCTCCAGGTTATATCCCAACACATCTCTGCCAATATCACTCTATTTTACTCTCTGATTCACCTGCTCTCTTTATATTATTCTCTAACTTAATTTCCTTTCTTTTTTCAACCAGGGTGTCCATGTATTTCCTCTACAGCCAGACACCTAAATCTGTCCTTCTGTATCTTTAATATCTCATCAACTGGCACAAAGCCTTCCCAGCCACCTCAATTCTACTCCATACTCCTAGTTATGGGGCGGTTTTTTGTCATGCTGTTAGTGATG
Source organism: Octopus sinensis (assembly GCF_006345805.1). NCBI lineage: Eukaryota > Metazoa > Mollusca > Cephalopoda > Octopoda > Octopodidae > Octopus > Octopus sinensis. The sequence continues at coordinate 53,918,733 of NC_042998.1, read as the reverse complement.
GTGTCACATGGAAAGTATCAGCGTTGGTGATATGTAAAAAGCACTGGTGTTGGTGTCATGTAAAAAGCACCCAACACACTCTTTAAAGTGGTTGGCATGAGAAAGAACATGAAGCCATACAAATGAACCCAAAACAGACAATTGGAGACTGGTGGGCTCCCAGGCATCCTAGCTTCTATGAAAGTATTCAGCCATGCCAATATGGAAAATCGACTTTAAATGATGATGATGATGATGTGAACCATTTTCATACAGTACATTAAAATACTTGCTATACTGTGTTGAAAAATGGTTTATGTAGATTACATTACAGGTATCACAGAGAATTAATATTGTTTAATGTATAATTAATTGATTAAAGGACACTATGCTGTAACACAAGATTACAGAAAATTACTTCTAAATCAAAACTGAGTAAACAAATTAAATGTTATATAGGTTAAAGTATGGCTATGTGGTAAGAAGCTTGCTTCCCAACCACATGGTTCTGGGTTCAGGCCCACTTCATGGGCAAGTGTCTTCTACTATAGCATTGGGCCAGCCAAAGCCTTGTGAGTGGATGTGGTAGATGGAAACTGAAAGAAGCCTGTCATATATATGTGTGTGTGTGTGTGTGTGTGTGTGTGTGGTTGTCCTCCATTACAGCTTGACAACCAGTGTTGGTGTGTTTACATCCCCATAAATTAGTGGTTCAGCAAATGATACTGATAGAATAAGTACTAGGCTTGAAAATAAATCCTGGGGTTGATTTGTTCAACTAAAAACCCCCTCAAGGTGGTGCTCCAGCATGGCCACAGTCAAATAACTAAAACAAATAAATGAATATGTATATATATACATATACTCTTTACTCTTTACTTGTTTCAGTCATTTGACTGCGGCCATGCTGGAGCACCGCCTTTAGTTGATCAGATCGACCCCGGGACTTATTCGTTGTAAGCCCAGTACTTATTCTATCGGGGACGTAAACACACCAGCATCGGTTGTCAAGCAATGCTAGGGGGACAAACACAGACACACAAACCCATACACGTACACACACATATATATATATACATATATACGACAGGCTTCTTTCAGTTTCCGTCTACCAAATCCACTCACGAGGCATTGGTCGGCCCGGGGCTATAGCAGAAGATACTTGCCCAAGATGCCACGCAGTGGGACTGAACCCGGAACCATGTGGTTGGTAAGCAAGCTACTTACCACACATCCACTCCTGTGCCTATATATATATATATATATATATATATATATAATGATAAAAGTGGCTAGAGGCAATATAAAGCCAAAAAAAAGGAATTCAATTGTCAGTAATAATGACTGAGGTGCACCATAGCATCTATATTGCAAAAAATAAGAGCCAACGATTCTTATAGCCACAAATATAGCACAAATCTATGTACTGACAGCCATGTATGTGTGTGTGTGTTACTGAGTCCTTGCCTTAACATGATTGTTCTAAATGAGTGTCACCATCATGTAAGCAGAGAGAAAGAGAGAGAGAGATAAAGTGAGAGTGAGAGAGAGAGTGTGTGTGTATGTGTGTGTGTACGACAGGCTTCTACAGTCTCCATATGCAAAATTCACTCATGAGACATTGGTCAGCCCAAGGCTGTAGTAGAAGACCCTTGCTCAAGATGCAATATGGTTTAATTTTATAGAAAACCATCAGGCTGCATAGAAGGCTTTTTAACCACACAGCCATGTCTGTGCCTAATGGAAATATAATCAAAACTGTGTATCATGAAAATTATCCATTCATCATTGCATCATAATGGAGATCATTAAAAAAACCAAAAAAAATGTCAATGTTAAGCATTGAGGTACTAGCAGGTTGTAATATGTAATTTAAAACTACAAATAAAATTCTGCCAGTGGTTGGAAAATAATTATCATGAGTGATAAATCTCTGTGGGTGAAAGACAAAGCAATATTTTTTAGCACTTTTGTTTTTGATAATTTGAAATGGTTCCAAACAATTTTAGATGCCAATCATAAGTTCTGAGTTAATTAAAAATGTTCTCAGCAATTAAAGTTAGTAATTAATGTATAGATGCAGGTATGGATGTGTGGTGTATGATAAGAAGTGTGGTAAGAAGTGTGCTTCTAAATTACATGGTTTTAGGTTCATTCCCACTGTGTGGCACCTTGGCCCGACCTAAGTATTATGTGTGTTTGTGTGTGTGTATATATATATCTTCAATAACTACTTAAAAGCAGTTCTAGTGTTGTAAACATTATTGATCATACATACTCAATGCATGTGTTTTGTTTGTATGTCAGATTCACTTGGGGATGACCAGTCCTGTTAGCTGGTTCGTCCATAGTTCAATTCAGATACATGATGTTGATAAACCACAAAAAAGCAAAATATTGGTATCCATCACTCCTGAATTCGATCTGAACCAAGTTATTTCACCTCCCTAACTATGGATCTCAGGTATTTTAATATCCAGTGTTAACAGGTGTTGTCCCCAAACCCTATTTCACAGTGAATCTGGTGACCAGACAAAAAGACATACTTTGAATATGTGCAACTGATAATATATATATATCATCATCATCATCATCGTTTAACGTCCGTTCTCCATGCTAGCATGGGTTGGACGGTTCGACCGGGGATCTGGGAAACCAGAAGGCTGCACCAGGCTCCAGTCTAATCTGGCAATGTTTCTACAGCTGGATGCCCTTCCTAACGCCAACCACTCCGTGAGTGTAGTGGGTGCTTTTTACGTGCCACCTGTACAGGTGCCAGGTGAGGCTGGCAATGGCCACGGTCGGATTGGTGTATTTTATGTGCCAATCCGACCGTGGCCATATATATATATATATCTATATATATAGAAGACCCAGCAAGACAAGTGAGACCATAACCTTGTAGCCTATACCAGGGGTGTAACCAGCCCACTTATGCATACCTTTCCTTCGTTGGACACAAAACTCTGCTTGCAAAGACCTGTTGAGGCAAGTGAAATCGAAATCGAAATCAAATTCGATGACTGGCATCCGTGCTAGTGGAGCGTTTAAAGCACCATCTGAGCGTGATCATTACCTGAGCAGCCAACTGGCTTCTGTGCCAGTGGCACGTAAAAGGCACCATTTGAGTGTGATTGTTACCAGCATCACCTTAATGGCACTTGTGCTGGTGGCATGTTAAAAAAACATTCGAGAGAGGTTGTTGCCAGTACTGCCTGACTGGCCCTCATGCTGGTGGCATGTAAAAGCACCCACTACACTCTCAGAGTGATTGGCATCTGGAAAGGCATCCAGCTGTAGAAACTTTGCCAGATCAGATTGGAGCCTGGCACAACCATCTGGTTCACCAGTCCTCAGTCAAATCGTCCAACCCATGCTAGCATGGAAAGCAGATGTTAAACGATGAGGATGATGATGATGATATATATATATATATATGTATGTCTTTGAATCTGGCCCAACCACCATCACCACCATCACTACTTGATAACTGGTCCTGGTTTGTTTACATCCCTGTAACTTAGCAGATCAGCATAAAGACCAAAGTATAAGTACTAAGCTTTGGAAAATAAGTACTAAGCTTTGGAAAATAAGTACTGGGGTCAATTTATTCGACTAAAACCCTTCAAGACAGTATTACAGCAAAATCTCAGCCCAATGACAGAAGCAAGTAAAAACTAAAAGATTTTGTACAGATACATAAATGGATAAATAAACATATAAATAAATAGTAATTTATTTGTTCCTTGAGGACCTGTTGGATTTACCAGCATCTGATATTGTTGAAAGTGAAATGATGAATTACCTTGAGATGATGATAGATGAGAAGTATTGGGCCATAGATAATGGATTACAAACTTAATTTTATACACGGGTCACTAAACACATCTGCGTTTATATGATTTATAGAGTTGTTGAAAATATGATTTTAATCAATATATCTTTTTACTCACCATTGTCTGCTCAGTATGGTTATTTTACTCTATAGCTTTCTCTCCAATTTACTTTGCAAGGAATCTGGCCACTGGCTGTCAGAACCAATAGTATAGTAATTGTCACACGAAATGAAATGAAGGAGCCTCTGCATGGCTGGTCATTTGATTGGCTAGAATTAGCAGCCAAATGTCTCTCAGCCATTTCCAACCATTTTATTAGTAAATGGAATGGGAGAATATATTGGATAGATTTGTAGTTTTTTAAAAATCTTTTAGTCAGGTGGGAGGACAGCATCTAAAACACTTTACAGGGCCTCTGGATCTGGTAGGCAGAAGGAAAACATATCTTCATATTTTCAAACCAGTGACCTATTTTAAATGTTTGCAACAGAGTAAACACAGATGTCACCTGAAATGGCAAAAGTGAGAATGCATAGAATTCTCAGAATGCATAGAATTAGAACAAATGCTACAAAGCATCTGGCTCAATGTTCACACAATTCTGCCAGTTCATTGTCTTGCATTAATGCTTTTTTTATTGATGCCAAACTGGAACAAATATGCTTAATTCTGCCAAATCAGTTGTACATACAGTTTATTTGAAAAATGATGGAATGGTCATGTCTGGAAAGGTTTGGTAACAATAATAAACAACACTTCCAACAATTAAAAACTCGTCATGACCAACACCAGTACTTCCTCAATATCATTCCTCTTTTTTTTTTAAATCTTTTTATCTTCTATTTGTTTCAGTCATTGGACTACGGCCATATTGGGACATCTCTTGAAGTGATTAGTTGCACAAATCAAATCAAGCTTTTATTTATTTATTAATTTATTTATTTGGCAATCTGGTAGTTATTTTATTAATCTCTTTCGCAAAGTTATGAGGATGTAAACAGACCAACACTGTCAAGAGGTGTTGAAGAAACAAACACAAAGAAACACAGACAGACACACAGACACACACACACACACACACACACACACACACATACACACACACACATAAATATATGACAGGCTCCCACATGGTTTCTGTCTACCAAATTCTTTCTCAAGACCCAGGTGAGCTTTAGTAGAAGACACTTTTCAAAGACCTGTACAGTGGGACTGAATACAAAACTCATTGTTGGAAGCCAAGTTTCTTAACCACAAAGCCATCATTAACATTATCATGACTTATTCAAAACATCTAACGTATTTATTATACTATTCTTTTACTTGTTTTGGTCATTTGACTGTGGGCATACTGGAGCATTGCCTTGAGGGTTTTAGTGAAACAAATCAGCCTGAGGACTTCTTTTTTCAAAGCCTGGTACTTAATCTATCAATTTCTTTTGCTGAACTGCTAAGTTACGGGGATGTAAACACACCAAGACCGGTTGTCAAGTAGTGATTTGGGTGGGGACAAACACAGATACAAAGACACACACATATAAATATATACATATATACACGACAGGCTTCTTTAGGTTTCTATCTACCAAATCCACTCACAAGGTGCCATGCAGTGGAACTGAACCCTGAACCATGTGGTTGGGAAACAAGCTTCTTACCCCACAGCCATGCCTGCACCTGTAACAAAATATTTCTTACCTTTTATAGAGATGAGTGTGGAGGCATAATGGCCCAGTGGTTGGGTAGTGGACTCATGGTCGGAGGATTGCCGTTTCGATTCCCATTCTGGACTTTGTGTGTGTTTATTGAACGAAAACACTTAAAGCTCCATGAGGCTCACGCAGAGGGGGGGGGGGCAACCCCTGTTGTATTTTTTTGCCCTAACTTTCTTTCACTTTTTCTTCCTGTTTCTTGAGTAATGCTGCGATGGACTGGCATCCCATCCAGCTGGGGTGGGGTGGGGGGAAAATATATGCCATAGAAACTGGGAAACCGGGCCCATGAGCCTGGCTAGGCTTGAAAAGGGCGCATAAATAAAAAAAAATAATATATAGATGAGTGGAGGAAGGATTACTCTCTTTGAGAATAATTTTCCATTCTTTATACAATTGCCATATTACAAGTGCAACATTGATGAATAAAATGAGAATTGAATAAATTCCTATCTCTCAAGATGTCTTTAGAGATAGGAGTGGCTCAAGACATCTTTTGAGTCACTCCCATGGTACCCACTGTTCATACAGATGATTCCCATCAGGCTGTACCTCCACTCCTGTTCATCAGTTACTACATTTGCCTCTACTCTCATCTCTGACCATCAGGTACTCTCTCCCCTCACACCTTCCCACATGTATCATTTCTTGCTTCTTTAGTGTCTTGCTCTGGCAGCACATCATTAACGTCTTGTCTTTTCCCAGATATTCCTTTCCCACTGCCTTAAATAAAGGCAAAGTTGCCATGTATTTTCTCTATTCTTTATACTTTTGCTTGTTTCAGTCATTTGATAGCAGCCATACTGGAACACCACTTTGAAGGATTTTAGTCAAACAAATTGACTCCAGGACTTTAATTTTTCAAAGCCTAGCACTTATCCTGTCAGTTTTTTTTGCCAAACCACTAAGTTATGGAGATGTAAGCACTCCAACACTGGTTGTCTAACTATGATGGGTGGGGGGACAAACACAGACACACACTAAGGTATACACACAAATAACCCCCCATACACACACGCAGGCACACACACACACATGCATGCACACATACACTACAGGCTTCTTTCAGTTTCAGTCTGCCAAATCCACTCAGAAGGCCTTGGTCAGCCTGAGGATATAGTAGAAGACACTTGCCCAAGCAGCCACACAATGGGACTGAGCCCATGACCATGTGGTTGGGAAGCAAGCTTCTTACCACACAGCCACGTCTCTACCTATATATATATGTGTGTGTGTATGTGTGTGTGTGTGTGGTGTGTGTGTGTATCGTTATAATCCTTAAAATGCTGGATTGTTATAATGCCTGCTTTGGTATACAGTACACTTAGTAAAACCAGTAAAGACACGACTATCTCTGACTGCCTACTATGTACTCTTGTAATTCATGTACTTCTCTTTACTTAGAGTGACTAGGTTATTCCATTCATCACGTGGGAGGGGTGTACCATTATTATCAATTCGATACAACCCCCCCCCCACACACACACACATTGTGCTCCTTTCAGTTTCCATCTACCAAATCCACTCATAAGGCTTTGGCCAGCCTGAAGCTAAAGTAGAAGACACTTGTGGGATTGAACCTAGAACCATGTGGTTGGGAAGCAAGCTTCTTACTGTACATCAATTCTACTTCTGCTTATCCCTGGCATAGAATCACCTCTTCACCTTCTTAGATAATCCCTCCACTTAGTTAAGAGGGTTTTCTTTTTTCTTGTTTGTTCCTGTCTTGCAACTTACTTGGCAACCCCATTGCAGCTGGTGATATAAAAGAGCACTCATTACACACTGTAAATTGGTTGACATTAGGAAGGGCATCTAGTTGTAGAAACCAGGCCCAAACTGACATGGAATACAATGCAGTCCTGCGGCTCACTGGATCCTGTCAAACCATCCAACTCATCCCAGAAAAGAACATTACCATTAAATGATGATGATAATGATGAGGTGTAGGAGTTGCTGTGTGGTAAGTAGCTTGCTTATGAACCACATGGTTCTGGGTTCAGTCCCACAGCATGGCACCTTTGGCAAGTGTCTTCTACTATAGCCTCGGGCCAACCAAAGCCTTGTGAGTGGATTTGGTAGACAGAAACTGAATGAAGCCCGTCGTATATATATATATGTGTGTGTGTATGTTTGTGTGTCTGTGTTTGTCCCCCCAACATCACTTGACAACCGATGCTGGTGTGTTTACATCCCTGTAACTTAGTGGTTCGGCAAAAGAGACTGATAGAATAAGTACCTGGCTTACAAAGAATAAGTCCTGGGGTCGATTTGCTTGACTAAAGGTGCTGCTCCAGCATGGCCACAGTCAAATGACTGAAACAAGTAAAAGAGTATGCAATCAAAGGTTAAGAAGTTTCTCCACAGGAAAAATAAAATGAAAGAATGACTAAATGAGGTAACAAGTAGTGACATGCGGATGGCAATTTACAAACAGGAAGAAATGTGTTATCTAGCAGCATGTGCAAACAAACAAGAAACATTAGGAATACAGAACAATAAAGATGATTAGATATGTTCACACTGTTGCTGTCAGGATGTATATCCATTGTGGAATTATAAAGATGAACTTTCTGTTGTCAAAGAAATGATATTTAAAAGTAAAAGATTATGCTTCCAGCACCAATCAGATAAAAATAATTATTTAAAGAATACCTGAGGATCACATGTAGTAAATATAGAAAATACATGAAGCAGTCTTTCTGGATATACATCAATGTACAAACATAGTTTTACTTGTTTATTCAGCCTTCGTTAAGCAGATGTATAATCAAAAACATGCCAGCCATGGCCATCCAATCTTTTTGTATATATAATCATCATCATTTAACATTCACTTTTTCATGCTTGTCTGACTCGGAATTTGTAGGTGTAGATGTTCCAATGGCATATGCACTTCCTACTACGACCATAACTTACCTGTTTCCAAGCAAAGTAATATTTTCATACAGCTAGACATGTTTTTCACTGAAGACAGGAAATAAACAATCTTGCATGTATGCCAGTAATTCTCTTGTGGAGCCATCATGAGATGTCAGGACAAGGACAAGCATACCCACAAGCACACAAAAACCATATATATAGATATATATGTGAAGTATATTTGCCACTTAAATGTGGCTAACCACTAAGGGTAGATGCTACTGTAGCTTGTAGCCCCAGGAGAACATCTTCTCCAGTTGGCTATTGACACATTTTCTGTGCGCTATCAGTATTTGCAAAGGGAAGCCATCCTTCCCATCATCGACCTGACGTGATACACACGGACCTGGGTTTCTGAGTATTTACCTGTCGTCGGCACATGACAATCACCGGTCTTCGATGTGTAGGGGTCCCAATGCAAATACATATATCCTTTTTCCAGTGGTGAAAAGTCACTGATCTCGAAAAAGTGTAAGCAAGCAATAATAAATCTCTGAACGAAGTATAAACAGTAGCTGCATGACAATGTGCAAATGCTGAAAGGGCACAGAAAGTGTGTCGGTAGCCAACTGGTAAAGATGTTCTCCTGGGGCTACAAGCACAGGTAATTTTATGTGGTGCCAGCATGAGTGCTTTGTATGTGGCACCAGTACAAGCTCTTATATATATTTATACATATGAGATACAAACATGCAGACAACTGGTATAAAGCCAGAATATGACATATATATATTTATACACAAATATAACTTGAGAGTAGAAATGAATATTTCAGACATTTAGGTCACAAGAGATCAATAAAAGATCAGTTGATTTTCAATTTAATTTAATTACATCTGTCATGCACTTTATACCATGATTATTATTTATAATAATCTCTAAACGTCTTCATTTACATATCCTATACTACAACCTTCCATAATTATATCACTATACATTTTGCTTAAAATTTCAATGTAAGGATTTATCTTAGTATTGTATAATCGAACATGTATTTATTGAGCAGGCCTGGCTGTGTGGTAAGAAGCTTGCTTTCCAGCCATATGGTTCTGGGTTTTGGTTCAACTGTAAGGCATTTTGGGTAAGTGTCTTCTACTCTAAACTCAGATTGACCAAAGCCTTGTAAAGGAATTTGGCAGACAATGACTGAAAGAAGCCTGTTGTATATGCGTATATATATATATATATATGTGTGTGTGTGTGTGTGTGTGTGTGTGTATATATATATATAGATGTATAGAGTAAAGTGTAACTGCTATATTTTGTATATAAAAAATACAAAAATGGGACAAGAATGCAATACATCCAGATAGACAATACAAGGAAAACAAGGATGGGTCATTCAGAGTTTTCTATCCTCAGTTGAGTTCCAGATGACTCAATGTCTGGACATCCTGCAACTACCCCCATCAAGGAAAACATTGAATGTGTTCATCACATGGTGATGCATGACATGTGATTGATTATAAACCAAATAGCCATTGCTATTAGCATATTCTGTGAGAGAACTGAGAATACTCTGCACAAAAACTTGACATAACGAATGTTTCTGTTTGGTGGCTGCCACAACTTCTGACACCATATCAAAAGTACACCACGCTGATCACATAACAGGAAAATCTGACATTTTTGAGGCAGATCCAGCTAGTTTCTTTGTATGTTTCTTCAGTCAGGATGAGTGTTGGGTTCACCACTTAGAGCTTATGTAGTGGAAATACTCTTCCTCACCTGCTCCAAAAAGGCCAAGTTCGTTTCATCTGCTGGGAAGAGATGACCTTAGTTTTTGTGATGCTAAAGACATTATGTTTACAATTATCTTCAAAAGGGCAACAGCATCAATGGAGAGTGCTATTTTGTTACTTGCTGAGGCAGTTACAAAAGTTCATCAAGACCAAATGCTCAGGAAAACTGATGAAAGGGGTCCTTTTTTCATCAAGACAATGCTCCAGCACACAAGTCCTTGATTTCAATGGCTGCTGGGTGTGACTGCAGCTTTGAACTGGTTGATAACTCTCCCTATTCTCCTGATTTGGTCTCCTCTGACTATCAACTATTCCACAACACACTTGACTGGGAACCAGTATTACAATGATGAGCATGATGATGTCATATCTACTGTTGATGACTTTTTTGACCAATAACTTAAAAGCTTCTTCACCAATGGGATCCAATCACTGCAACACCGATGGAAGAAGTGTGTGGACTGCAAGGGGACTATGTTAAAAAATAAACCACATTTGGTCACATTTCAGGAGAGTATCCTTGTTAGCCTATTAAATTGTCTGTTGATCCTCGTACATCTGGTCTAGGGGTATTTTAGATTACCTACTTTACAACATTGCCTTGTGTCTCTGGGTCTGCCTAGCACATATTCAAATAAAAAATCTAATAGAAGGCATTTATTACAGGCAGATAACATATTATCAAAAGCATCTCATTTCATTTTTAGATACAGTGTATCTAGAACTGTTTATCCAATGTTCCCCTCCTCTTTTTATTCTTTTCAAATCCCTTTACTGTGTTTAACATGCTGAGCAATCTTGTAGAGATTCTCTCTTGACAAGTGCAATAGTTTTGTTTTCCATTGGCACAACTTAAGCTTTATCAGATGCAGTATTTTACTGCCTCTTAGAAAACATTTTAATTGTTGTTTTCTGTTCTTTTCTTAGCTTAATCCAGTTCCAAAATAAGATAATTTTTAGGAGTTATTCTTTTCCTAGATAACAATTAAAAACAAAAAATGCTTGAAGACTAGAATGCAAATGAGGATAGAAATATTAATAAATATCATTGGGAAAATAAAAATATGCAAAACTAAATATAGCTTTTAGAAAGTAAACAGTGTTAATTTTTCACAACAAATACATAGATTAAAAGATAAAAGACAACTGTTCACCAGAAATAGAGTTTTATTTGCACAGCTATTTTGCAGTGAAAAATTCTGTCCTTTAATATTTCTACAATCGTAAAGCTATTTCTGCATATGAGTAGAGTTGTTAAAATTGTCTATGTTCATAATATTCATGTTTTCAGTTATAAAGTTGCATACCAAAAGGATACAAATACAACTAGCATTCTCGTTGCAATAAATAACTTACCTTTGAATAGAAAACAATAGCCTGCAGAATCTGTTGGAAACTACTTGAATGTAAAGAAATCCATTTCTGTTTAACTTTGTAGCTTACTTTGGTATATACTTGGTATTATATTATCACGTCTTGCAAGCAATGGTATAAATTCTTTCTTCAGTTTTCTAAACACAGATCTTTGTCATGAAATCTGAATCACCAAACTTTGGTTCTGTATCTTAAACTAAAACAATTTCTTTTGTAATTACGCTGTATAAGAAAATTAGAGAATTTCTTTTATGTCTTTGGTCAGTAAGTGTTACTTCCCATTTGCTTTTATCTAGAAATTTAAGGAAATGACAACTATTCCCTTCAAACTTTGCTTTTGTGACTTGAAAATCAATGTTTAGAAACAGACCTACTTTCCATTACATCTCAAGCAGATTCAGTGCTGTGTTGCTGAAGCAGAAATATTATTATAGCAAATATTCTGCTCAATATCACAGATTTGCTTGTCAGTTGCTTTACCTTAACCACTTGAGCATGTCCCTTAGTGGCCGACAATATATGCATCTCTGCAGGCATGTGTTGAGTGGGATTCTTTGGGGTTTGGATAAATGTAACAAAAGCAAAGTCTAAAGGAAATATTAGCCATTTTTCATACTTTCTAGGAGTAAGCAAATAGAAAAATTGGAATTAACAGTTGCTACCTAAGGACAAAAATTTTGTCATACAGTGTTAGCATACTTCTTTCTCTTTTAACAAATTACAATCTCTAGAAATAAAATGTAACTACCAACATAACATAGTGTGAAATATAGCCATGATTATAGTTTCTCCTGACTGGAATGATTTAAGCACATTTGTGGAGTTCAATACTAATTTTTCTTACATTGAAAAGCACTTAAAATCTTTAGAGAACGTAAAATTGTAGATTTAAATCAGAATATGGTTAGTACTATTCCCTCATCCTTAAAATTGTTGAAAATCTAATTTAACTTCAGTGGAGAGAAACTAGAGATAGTGCAGCAATTCAAACACCTGAGAGCAATCATTAATGATAAAGAATTAAGACGGACTAATTAAACTCCAACCAATATAGGGAGACTGAAACCTTACGATAAAAATCAAAACCAGATTCCTTCATGCACAGCAATGCTTCATCTTCCTGTATGCCTGTGGAACATGAGCTCCAACTTCAGAGAAAACTTAAAAAGATACAACCAGAGGAAATTAGATGCTACCCTAACATTGTGAGCATCTCATAATCAGACCACATTCATTACAAACAAGTGGGATCTGGAAACCATTCAGCATTACATTAGTAATTATGAAGACCTTCTCACAATTGTGAAGTAATAAAAGCAAAGATAGTATGGCTGTGTAACAAGATCTAGTGTCCTTGCAAAGACTATTATTTACCAAGGAAGTTTAAAAGTGAAAGTAGGAGAGACAGACAAATGTAAAAAAAAAAAATGTACACATGACATTAAGGAGTTCAAGCTCTGACAGACAGCAACAATAGATGGAGTAGGCTGGAGTAAATACATGACAATGGTGCTCCTATCGTATTAACATAATCTGAGGGTGCAAGCAAGCAAAATGTATTAAAATTATCTCATAACTGTTTTGGGGCAGTTTAATTCATCTTTATAACAGATATTGAATTTAAATATAAAAATAGATTATTTTTACCATTTTACAGGTCAGTAAGATGATAGAATTGATATGGTGTTGGAAAAAGCCTTTCAGATTTTAGTTATATCTCTTTATATTGTAAGTTCTAACTCTGCCTGCATTAAGTTTTTACAATTTATTTTTCCTGGTCTGTTGCAGGAATTATATAACCAAAGTACTATAATAAAAAAAAAAATAAAGTGCAAACAAATATAAATTAATCAGTAAAAATTGCATTGAATTTCTGAGATACTACCAGTGCATTTATTCAAATATTACTTGCTAAAATACTTGGTTTTAACCAAGTTCTAAAATGTATTTCCATGAAAGTTGTTTACACTTGGTCTCTTCATTAAATACACCATTTAGTAACTTTACACTTATTTCCCTTGAGATTTTATAGTTGACTTTTAGAATTTTACGATCATTAAATTAGAAATAATAGTAAAATTTAAATAAGAAATTAAGATTATGTTTTATCTTTTATCTTTTACTTGTTTCAGTCACTGGATCATGACCATGCTGGGGCACCACCTTAATGGGTTTAGTTGAACAAATCCACCCCAGTACTTATTTTTTTTAAAGCCTGGTAATAGGTAATAATTTATTGGTGGAATTTGAACTCAGAATGTAAAGACAGACGAAATACCGTTAAGCATTTTGCCTGGCATGCTAATGTTTCTGCCAACTATCTGTCTTTGAATTTTTATTATTGCCATGGAACAAAGCAAAGCAAAGTTAACCCCAATGGGTTTTCTACTTTTATTAAAATAGGACTCAGAATATTCTAGCAACCTCCAGTTGATGTTAAATATGATTAGTTCCACTTTTAATCACCAAATATAGCTGACTGAAGTTGTGACATTATATCTTACCTGAATTCTAAAAGAAGACCAGTGATTATTCAACCTGACCTTAAAGAGGCCCTCCATCGCCCCAGTAAAAAGGGCAAAGACCTGCTTTAGTCATGAATGACCATGGGGTTGCACCTAGAAAGTTCCACTTCAAGTTACAAGTTTGGGCAAGATCAACAGTCCCCCATGCATACCAGCCTCCCCTATCCAAGCCACCTATGTTATCCAAGGGAAAGGCAAAGGTTGATATTGCTTGGCACCAGTGACATTGCAACTCATTTCTACAGCTGAGTGAACTGAAACAACATGAAATAAAATGTCTTACTCAAGAACACAACACACAGCTTGGTCCAGGATTCAAACTCACTACCTCATGATCATGAGCCCAGCACTCTAACTGTGTATTTTTGTATATGCATCACTCCTTTGGTGTTAGTTGGCTCAAATGTTGCTTTGGAGACTATGTGCTGGACTTACCTTTCATTGGGTCCTCATTGAAAATCCTACACAAACATCCTATTTTTCCTGCATGATATAAGGGTACAAACTAGAATTCATTTCATTCTAATTGCACAGCAAAATGAAGCCATTAAGTTATTATAGCCATTGAATATTTTCCTATATCTATAACCCTGTGTAAAAAGTTTATCCATTAATGTAAGGAAGGACCCCACCCACATGTGTGAGCATGTATAGACATATGTGCATGTATATATCTTTTATCATTAGGCTGTATCCATGTTGGAACGCTACCTTAAAGAATTTTAGTTGAACTAATTGACCCCAGTACTTATTTTTTTAAGCTTGATACTTATTCTATCAGTCTGTTTTGCCAAACCACTAAGTCAGAAAGATAAACACATCAACACCAGATATCAAGCAGTGATAAGGAACAAACACGCACACACACACAAACATATTTATATGATGGGTTTCTTTCAGATTCCATCTCCCAAACCCACTCACTAAGCCTTGGTCAGCCTGAGGCTCTAGTCAGAGATGCTTGCCCAAAGTACCACACAATAGAACTGAACTCAGAATGATGTGGTGGGAAGTACTCTGCCAACTTCTTTATTTTATTATATTATATTAAATTTGCCACAAGGGCAGAATGCAGAGAGAAGCTTGCGGGCTGGACAGAGACATTAATGTGATGAATGATAATGATACAAAACTGCCAGCTTCTTATCACACACCCACATCATACATATATATATACACACACACATGTGCACACATGACTGTACGAGGGGATGCTGAAAAGTTCCTGGCTTTAAGGGTATCACAAAAGGGCTATTTGGAAGCTCAACCTTCCAAGTTCTTTTAAAGGGTTTAGAATGACCACTGCAATAAGTGGAGAATATGTTAAAAAAAATCATAATTTACTGACCCTCCTGTATTTTCTTTTACTCAAAGCCAGGAACCTTTCAGCAGCCCCTCATGTATGTACATATAAATATACATACACACGCTTCTGAGTTCTTTTACAAGGCTTAGAAAAACTGAAGGACCACTGCAATAAGTGTGTGAATCTGAGAGGAGTATCATCATCATCATCGATTAACATCCGTTTTCTATGCTGGCATGGGTTGGACGGTTTGACTGAGGACTGGCAAGCCCGTCAGGGGGCACTGGTATCAACTACGTTCGGATGGTACCTTTTAAATGCTGTTGAATAAACTCATAATAAACTAATCCTCTTATATTTTCTTCAATCCAAAGCCAGGAACTTTTCAGCACCTTCTTGTATGTGTGTCTATTAGCAATATCTGCCTTATAAGCACTGATTTAATTCCTTGCAGATAGGAAGCAATACTGACCACATCAAAACACTGCATGTGTGAGCAGTGCAATGTCTCACTCTGTGCAGCACCTTGTTTTGAAGTATACCACACTGAGATGAATCTGTAAATACACTGTAAAATTCCTTGTATGATAAATTATGTAGTTACTGAACAGCCTAATACTAGTACACAGCACAGACTGTCAGTACTAATCTGTCTGTAAGGGGTTAAGAGAGGAAAAGTAGGTTGACTGACTGTAAATCATATATCCATTGCCTATCAGATAACAGTTCTACTAATTAGCACTACTTGCTAATCCTTTTTTCTTGAATACGAAGCATAAGCATTTTCCTGTTTTTTCTTCACCACCTGTGCCAGGTAATTGGTCGTATGTATAGCTCTAGGACCATTAAGGAACCCATTTCCTTTTTTCTTGTCTCAAATTGGTGCTTATAGTATCTAATGTCAGTTGGGGGCATTTGATCATGATGTTATTTATTTTTTTAAACATTGAATCAAAGTGAGCTGCCTTATGTTGGGCATTTGACATTGGTCATACACAATATATATGGAATTTAACCTGTCCTACTATATGATTAATTGTGTAGACAAAAGTGCATCAAGAAGCAAAAAATGTGTGTGTGTGTGTTCATGAATATACATATGTATGTAACTTATTAAAGAATCAGAGAGAGAGAGAGAGAGAGAGAGAAGGAGACACAAAGAGAGAGAGAGAGGTGTTACCAGACTGTTTAATCAGTAACAGTATGACTCACCAAGAAATTGAATCCTGTGAGTGGGTCTATTTCATTTCTCTCTAAATTTAGTGCTTATGACAACCTTATATCATTTTACATACATAGATATATATAAATATACATGGATATATATATATATATATATAATATATATATATATATATATTATATATATATATATATATATATATTGATCAAAATAAAATAAAAACATGATGCGAAGGATTCAGCGGTACATATGTTCGGGCCTTTATTAGACAGATTTATAACAATGCATAATGTATGTCTGTGGCCTTCTTCAGCCGCGCACAACAGCTTCCACAAGGACATGTGTTACATCAAAAATTCTTGGTTGGGGATGCAAATCCTCTCATTCGCGTACGACATAATGCGGCAGCAGCATAGAATTGAAGCGTCCATCTCTTTCTTCTCTCAATGTAGAATGAGGAAAATTGGATGTTGAGGTAATGTAAATAAATAAATACATATATAGAGGTGAAGATGGAGGGGCGAGAATTCGGGACGAGGGATAGAAAATGTATAAAAAGTGTAAGTATAGAAAAATATAAAAATGTAGAGCATAAAGATATAAAGAGTTATAAGGAGTTGTAAAGGGGGTATAAAGAATATAAAGGAATATAAAGAAATATAAATAAAAGTAAAGGCATAGGGTTATAAAGTAAAAATAGAAATAGAAATAAAAGTAAAAAAACATGATAAAAACGTGATAAAAGTGTAAAAGAATGTAAAGATAAGGGATTATACTATATATATATAGTATAATCTGAGTGGGAATCTAACATGCATATACGAGCTTTCATGTCATTATTTGGCTACCACATGATAACCTAATAACCTACAGTAGGGTTAATTCCAGGGCTAGATACACATGTAGAACTCCTCTTTGTATAAGATCACTACAAAGATAATGTAGCATGAGAAGAATCTAACAGGAATTAATCATGTTCTGCCCTGATGGAGGACCTACACATGGATGTTGCTGAGCTGCATTCAACTGCTTAATTATTATACAGAATGTGCTTCTATAATGGTTTTTGAATTTAAACTCAGCAACTTAAAACAGGTGTGCAGTGCAGAAACAAATGATATGATCCACTATTAAAGCCTGTTATCTGCCATCTTCATCTTCATGTTGTACCATTCCCTAATATTATATATATATATATAATATATATATATATATATATATATATATATATATAATATATATATATGTATGTATGTATGTATGTATGTATGATGTATGTATGTATGTATGTATGTATGTATGTATGTATGTATGTATGTATGTATGTATGTATGTATGTATACTAGCAGAAATACCTGGCATTGCTCGGGATTAAAATGGCATAGTTTGTATATAAAATATTACAGTTATGTTGAAACAGGTGATATGGGAAAATGCAGCATTGTCAACAAAACATTCGACTAAGCAACATGCTATGCGTCCGTTTGGAGTATTTCAGGCCGTAACCTGTCATGGAAAATTGGAGGTGGGGGTTATCTGATTTTTGAATGCACTGAAAAACTATTAGTAGACATACTTTCTTTTGCAGCAGTCAGCACTGCGTCTAACCTGACCCATCATCTGAAATTTCGACACTTCTGTCAAGTTTGTTGTCCTACATCACTCATAAAGTAAATTTGGAGGAACTGTGGTTGTTCATTTGTGGGTAACAGGGAAGCAATGAGGTGATAGACTTGCCCTTGAGCTTTGATGTCGATGTTAATTCATGTTTATCTATCTTGTTAGCTGTACCAAATGATGTCATTTGAAATACCGAGTTGTATTGTCTGATATTGTTCAGAAAATCCTTTGACTGGATGGAAATGCCTTCTAGAAGATCCATAAGAGGTTGAGAAGGAGCTGGTAGTGCTGGCAATGCTACTTGACCGCCTGAGCAGCACATACCATTTGTTTCAATTGAAAATTTTAAATCTTTACAGAAAAGACAATTAGTGATTAGCACACCAATTTAGACATAGTTATTGTTTTTATAAGAATGGATGGATCATATCTGAAAACATCTTTAGGAGTTGTGAAGAATGAACTTGTACATAGTCTGTTTCTGAGAGCTATTCTACTGGACCTCTGTCTAATCATTAAAACATTGATTTAATGATCCAGCATTAAGTGCTGCTACATGCATTTGCTAATCTTGAGAAAATCTCATCTCTCTTCAGACTCTTGCCTTTGGTTTTCTTCAATCCTTCTTCCTTTATACTTGCTTCTGGAGAGATTACGTCTTTTCTGTGTTTCTCCCACTCATTCTGTAAAAATTTATTTGAAGAGAGCAGAAATTGAAAGAAGAGAAAGCAAAAAGAACAGAAAAAGAAAGTGAAAGATATATGTACATCTATATGAAATGGAAGTATGTGTGTATGTGTGTGCGCACGCGTGCGTGCTTGCGTATATGCGTGAGAGAGAGAGAGAGAGAGAGAGTGAAAAATGAGAAATAGAGTGAGTGAGTGAAGGTGTGTGTCATGATGATTGATGTCTTTTAAGGTAAACACACATATAGAAAATGTGACATCATCGTATAACATGTTTACGATAGTTGATTTATGGAAAAGATTATAATGTTAAATTCTTGAAATGCAAATATATGAATGGAAATTAAGTTTAATTTGTAGCCAAAATAGTACTGAATCTTTTGATACCCCATACGTCAAAATCTGTAACTCGGTTTTGGAAGGCATAAGGAATATATATATATATATATATATCACATAAAAACACCATCTGAGCGTGGCCGTCTGCCAGCCTCGTCTGGCACCTGTGTCGGTGGCACATAAAAAACACCATCCGAGCGTGGCTGTGCATACCTTTCTTCCTTCTTGTGACACTTGTGAAGACCTGTTGAGGCAAGTGAAAATCAAATCAAATCAAATCAAAATAGATGAACATCAATGGAATTTGTATCTTTGTGGTACCAGTGCCGGTGGCACACAAGAAAACCATCCGAATGTGGCCGTAGCCAGTACCGCATCGACTGGCCTCCGTGCTGTGGGCACGTAACAAACACCATCCGATCGTGGCCGTTCGCCAGCCTCATCTGGCACCTGTGTCGATGGCACATAAAAACACCATCCGAGCGTGGCCGTCTGCCAGCCTCGTCTGGCACCTGTGTCGGTGGCACATAAAAAACACAATCCGAGCGTGGCCGTTCGCCAGGCTCGTCTGGCACCTGTGTCGGTGGCACATAAAATCACCCACTACACTCTCGGAGTGGTTGGCGTTAGGAAGGGCATCCAGCTGTAGAAACACTGCCAGATCTGACTGGCCTGGTGCAGCCTTCGGGCTCCCCAGACCCCAGTTGAACCGTCCAACCCATGCTAGCATGGAAAACGGACGCTAAATGATGATGATGATGATGATGATATATCATCATCATCATCATTTAGCGTTCGCTTTCCATGCTAGCATGGGTTGGACGGTTCAACTGGGGTCTGTGAAGCCAGAAGGCTGCATCAGGCCCAGTCTGATCTGGCAGTGTTTCTACGACTGGATGCCCTTCCTAACGCCAACCACTCCGTGAGTGTAGTGGGTGCTTTTTATGTGCCACCCGCACAGGTGCCAGACGGAGCTGGCAAATGGCCACGGACGGATGGTGCTTTTTACGTGCCACCGGCATGGGGCCAGGCGAGGCTGCCAACGGCCACGAACGGATGGTGCTTTTTACGTGCCACCAGCATGAGGCCAGTTGGGGCAGCCGTGGCAACGGCCACGAATGGATGGTGGTGCCAGACGAGTCTGCAAACGGCCACGAACAGATGGTGCTTTTTTATGTGCCACCGGCATGGGGGCCTGGCAAGGCTGGCAACGGCCACGAACGGATGGTGCTTTTTACGTGCCACCGGCACGAGGCCAGTCTGGGCTGCGCTGGCAACGGCCACATTCGAATGGTTCTCTTATGTGCCACCGGCACTGGTAACTCAGCTGCAATTTCCATTGATCGATTTAGATTCTGATTCTCACTTGCCTCAACAGGTCTTCACAAGTAGAGTTTTGTGTCCCAGGAAGGGAAGGTATGCATAAGTGGGCTGGCTACATCCCATGTAGAAGGCCACGGGTTATGGTCTCACTTGTCCTGCCGGGCCTTCTCACGCACAGCATTCTTCCAGAGGTCTCGGTCTCTAGTGATTTCCTCAGTGAGACCTAAAGTTCGAAGGTCGTGCTTCACCACCTCGTCCCAGGTTTTCATGGGTCTGCCTCTTCCACAGGTTCCCTCAACCGCTAGGGTGTGGCACCTTTTCACACAACTATCTTCATCCATTCTCGCCACATGCCCATACCAGCGCAAACGTCTCTCTTGTACACCACATCTGATGCTTCTTAGGTCCAGCTTTTCTCTCAAGGAACTTACACTCTGTCGAGTATGAGTACTGACATTACACACCCATCGGAGCATACTGGCTTCGTTCCTCACGAGCTTACGCATGTCCTCAGCAGTCACGGCCCATGTTTCACTGCCATGTAGCATGGCTGTTCATACACACGCGTCATACAGTCTGCCTTTTACTCTGAGCGAGAGGCCTTTTGTCACCAGCAGAGGTAAGAGATCTCTGAACTTTGCCCAAGCTATTCTGATTCTAGCAGTTACACTTTCAACACACCCGGCCCCCGCTGCTGACTTGGTCACCTAGGTAACGGAAGCTATCAACTATTTCTAGTTTTTCTCCTTGGAAACTGACAGAAGTTGGTCTCAGAGCATTTTCAGTGTTTATTGTTCCTGAGCATCTGCCACATACAAAAACCATCTTCCTAGTTAGCCTTCCTTTGACATTGCTGCACCTCTTATGTGTCCATAGCTTACATTTGGTGCATCTTATAGAGTTTCTACCAACACCTTTTCTACAGATCGAGCAGGGCCATCTACCTGAAGGCGTTTGTGATTTGTCTACCTTTCTACTTATTACAACTTTGGTTTTAGCTAGATTGACTCTAAGGCCCTTCGATTCTAATCCTTGCTTCCACACCTGAAACTTCTCCTCCAGTTCTGATAGGGACTCAGCAATTAGAGCAAGGTCATCAGCATAGAGGAGCTCCCAAGGGCATCCTGTCTTGAATTCCTCCGTTATTGCCTGGAGGACTATGATAAATAGGAGGGGGCTGAGTACTGAGCCTTGGTGGACCCCTACCTCTACCCGGAATTCTTCACTGTACTCGTTGTCACTGTACTCACCTTACTAGTAGCGTCCCTGTACATGGCTCGCACAGCTCTCACTAACCATTCATCTATCCCTAGTTTCCTCATTGACCACCAGATAAGGGATTGGGGGACCCTGTCAAAGGCTTTCTCCATGTCAACAAAAGCCAGTTACAGGGGCTTATCTTTGGCTAGGTATTTCTCCTGCAGTTGCCTTACCAGGAATATAGCATCAGTGGTACTTTTCCCTGGCACGAACCCAAACTGCATCTCATCTAAACTAACTCTCTCTCTAATTAGTTGGGCTATGACCCTCTCCGTAACCTTCATCACCTGATCCAACAGCTTGATACCTCTGTAATTATTTGTATCTAGGGCATCACCTTTACCTTTGTAGCAGTTGACTATTATGCTGCTACACCAGTCATTGGGTATGACTCCTTCGTGTATCACCTGATTAACTATACGGGTGACTAGGCTATAGCCGACACTACCAGATATTTTGAGCATCTCTGCAGTGATTCCTGATGGTCCTGGGGCTTTCCTGTCTTCATGCTTCTAATTGCCTCAACTACCAAGGACCTATCAACTCGGATAGCTGGTCCCTCTGTTGGGTCAACATTCGGCAGACTCTCTTTATCCTATTCATTTTCTTTATTCAGCAACCTTTCATAGTGGCGTCTCCAAACCTCTCTCTTTGCATCCTCATTTAGCACAAGTGAACGATCTTCCATGCGAACACACTTCTCTCCTACCACATCACAATTCTCTCTCACACACTGTCTTGCAACGCGAAACACCTCCAGTCTTTGGTCCTCACGGCGCAGAACATTGGCAAACTTTTTCTTATCTGCTTCCCCTCTGGCTAGATAGACCTGTCTCCTAGCTTCCCTTTTAGCAGTCTGATACAATTCCCTGCTACCACCATTCTTCCAGTGCTTCCAAGTCTGTCTCTGTTCTCTAATAACCCTGTCTACAACACTGTTCCACCACCACGTTACCTTGGTACGAGAGGAGACTTTGCACCCAGCCACAGATCTGGTCAGTGGCTCTCAGCAGGTTGTCCCTTAGAAACGTCCAGTTGCCTTCTACCCCATGTGATACTCTATCCCCTTCTACTTCGTCAAAGGCTTCAAGTAGCATGTCCCTAAATCTCTGTCCATTCGCAGGATCTTTAAGCTTCCAGATCCTTCTTCTCCATGTTGGTCGTCTTCTGGTTGTCCTCCTAGTCCTGATCCTAAAGTCACTAACTACCAGTCTATGTTGTGGGGTACATTCTTCACCTGGGAAGGTTTTGGCATTTATAAGCAACCATCTCTCCCTTTGCCTGGCAAGGATGTAGTCAATTTGGCTGGTATGTTGGCCCGATCGGTAGGTAGCTGGTAGGTTTCCTGAAGTTAGTGTTGCAAATCATAAGATTATTTGCATCGCAGAACTCCAGCAGCCTGGTTCCCTCCTCGTTGCGGTAACCATAGCCATAGCCTCCATGTACGCCATGGAAGCCCCAGCATGTCGTCCAATGTGACCATTGAAGTCACCAGCCACAAAGAGAAGGTCCCTGTCATTCATCAACGAGGTAGGAGCATAGGCTAATATAATGGTTGCTAAACTATGATGAAGCACTAATCTAATCTTAAGTATTCTGTCACATACTCTGATTACCTCAATTACTTTATCTACTCATTTCTCAGTGATAAGTATACCCACGCCACCAACCCCGTCAGTGTTCCCTGGCCAGAAAATCTTGTACCTGCGTTCCTTGCCTGTGAGGAACCTAGCAGATCCTCCTCTCCACCTTACTTCTTGCATGCAACATATATCCACATATCTCCGTTCAAGCATCTCGGCTATCTCGCCAGACCTACCTTTCAGTGTGCCAACGTTGAGGGTGCCAACCCTGAGGGTGTGGGAGGCATGGGCCCTAGAGACCCTGGGACGGTGGACTGTAGCTTCATGTACCTGAAAAGAAAGCTCGCATTTGGCAGAATTCATGTGCAAGTAATACAGTAGCCTTCAGTACAACCTGCATAACACTAGCTTTCATATTTTGCACTGTATATATATATATATATATATAGGACAGACTTCTTTGAAACTGAAAGTATTATCTCATATTACAATAGAGACAGAAATTGTAAGATATAAGAGATTGCTCTAGACTTGCATTAGGCAAGATGTTGGAAATTTTTTGGCCCATGACACTGCATGGACCTTGACTCTTGTATTTGACGGCTGTTACTTTAAGTATTTTATTTCGATTTTATGTATATATGTATGAGCCAATGAGGGAGACCTCTACATGGTAGCAGCCAAATCTCCCTCGAAATCTCCTGCTGTTTTAATCCGACAATTTTGTCTATTATGTAGTTTGAATGAGAAACTGTAACTAAAGATTAAGATTATTAACCCCAAAATTTTACGTGTTTTAATAGCAATCAATTTTTTCCTCTCTTTTGCGTAGCTTTTCCTGTCAGCTGTAAAGGTGAAGAAGGTTAACATGGACGGTGTTAAGTAGTGGAGATGTTTGGTGATTCTATGTGGTGGTTACTTTTGACTGTTTCTTCTCAATAGGAATAATGATTGATAACGAATCTTAACACAATATATATACAACTTCAAGTGGAATTGGACGTCATAAGAGAGACAGCATAGCGATGGTTTTGGCTGACTGATGATTCCTATGGTTTTTGTTGATTCCTATGTCAACCAATCATAAGCCTCGTTGTATTCACTGCTCACAGCACATGATGGCGGTGCACATGTCATCTTCATTGTCTTCTGATGTAGACGATTCTGAGGGGGAATCTTCGGCATTTTGTTACATGCATGTGATTAATCTAACAGGTATACAAAATCATCTCAGAGACAGTATCGCAGATGCCCTCATCTGCCTTAATTGTTTTGCAGGCTGTGATTCAAAAAGCTGTTTCTATGGCTGCTGTAAGAAGAAAGCCTTGAAGCTCATGACTGAATCTGTAGATTTTCAACCAGCCTTTCAACAATTTAAGTGCAGCATTCTCTGTAGAAGGTGGTCTGGTACACACAGTGAAGAAATTTGTTTGTAGACTGTATGATCAAGATTGTTTGAGTGTCAATACAGCACGGTATAACTAGTTCTTGATGGGCACTAAAACAGAGATGAACATACCTCCCACACATGATGCCATGGTAAAACACCTGATGAGGGTAAACTACCGCGTAGGAGTACACACCAGATGTCTTGAACAGTTTCCCAGTATCCCCAGCATACACAACCATGGATGGTAACAGATACCACTCTAGAGGTAGTCTGGGATGACCTTCCACCTGAACCAAGTGCTCTGCTTGAGTTTACTTATTGCAGTTGCAAGAAGAATAGCCGTGAGGAACCCAAAGGTGAAGGAAAGGATCGATGCTCATGTTGACAGCACAAGGTAACCTGCATAGACTCGTGTAGATTCATTAATTGCCAATATTTAGCTCAAGCAGGAAATGATGTAGAAAGTGATGAAAATGATACAGACAATGAGGAAGAAGACAAGAGGCAGGAGAGCTCACCTCAAATGAGAATGTTGACTTGGATTATCTATAAATTTCAATTTTACTTGTTTTCGTATTCATGCATTAATTTGAATTGTAATCCATTACAAGCATAGTTTGTCACTTCTCCAGTGAGTTACAGAAGTAGTAGTGAATTCCTATATTTAAACCCACAATTTTATTTTGCAGACAGTTACCTCTTTGGTGAAGTTTTCATCCTACATTAACTGAAAATGTATATGATGTTAGACACAGCTTTGAAATGATGGCCAGATGTAGGTATGAAGTGTATTTATCATGCCATACATGGACAATGCAACCTGGTCATTAAACAAACTGCTTTGGGACCTTTGAATTTATTTGATTCAATTTATTCAATCGTTAATAAGCTACCAACATAAAGTGTTGTTATTAATGAAGACAAGCTGAAAATGGATATCAATAACTGTTTTATGTCACATTTGTCAAATGTCCAAGTTACTTACAGTAAAGTATATTGGTATCAATATTACATGTGTGGATACTTTTATCAGTTCTCAAAATTTTCTGTTTGGAATGAAGAGATGTGGAGTGAGAGAGAGAGAGAGAGGTGTCTGTGTGTGAATGCATGCATGTGTATGTGTGTATGTGTGTGTGTGTGTGCATGCATGCAAGAAATTGAGAGAGAGAGAGAGAGAGCATGAGAGATAGAGGTACGGGCATGAGAGAAGAGGCTAAGGGCAGAAGAATAAAGTGTAAGACAGGGATGAGGGAGATGAGAGAAAAGTGATGAGTTTCTTTGGTCTTGTTAATATTACAAGTATTATTATTATCATCATCATCATTGTTATTTTTAAAGATTACTACATATATTTCTTAATATTTGACACGTTTCAGAGTTCAGACAAAATTTACCCTTCATAAACCCCTCCCCCATTCCCATTTAATTTAAATGATTTGCAAACGTGTCTCAATAAGTGAAAATATTTCTAGTAAAAACCCAGAAAAAGACCCTCTAATAGTATGTAAATTTAAGTTCACAATCGTATTTATTCTGAAATCAAATTTGTTTCAACATTCTGTTAGTCACAATCTTTCCTTCACAATGCAAAAGCAATCCAATACACACATCATTGGCCTAGTTTCCAATTTTGGACTCAAGATGGTGACAGACATAATTATGAAATATAAGTATGGCGTAGGAGTGGCTGTGTGGTGAGTAGCTTGCTTACCAACCACATGGTTCCAGGTTCAGTCCCGTTGTGCGGCACCTTCAGCAAGTGTCTTCTACTATAGCCTTGGGTCAAACAAAGCCTTGTGAGTGGATTTGGTAGACGGAAACTGAAAGAAGCCCGTCGTATATATGTATATATATATATATATGTGTGTGTGTATGTGCGCTTGTGTGTCTATGTTTGTCCTCCCAACATCGCTTGACAACTGATGCTGGTGTGTTTACGTTCTCGTAACTTAGCGGTTCGGCAAAAGAGACTGATAGAATAAGTACTAGGCTTGCAAAGAATAAGTCCTGGGGTCGATTTGCTCAACTAAAGGTGGTGCTCCAGTATGGCCACAGTCAAATGACTGAAACAAGTAAAAGAGTAAAGAGAGAGAGAGAGTATGATAATTAATTTAATGTGTACTTTTAATGTTCGACAAATTTGTGTGGTTGTTATTCATATTTTTCTCTACCGTTGTGCAAAATTTCATGTTGTTACTATGTGGTGATCACAAAGACAAAAAAAAACTAGTGCAATTTTAGATGTCTGCATCCCTGCCTATTAAAATGTTTTTTTAAATTTTATATAGCTATAATTCTGAGAAACGAAGGGCCTGTAATTGTTAACCATTGAAATAAATAAATAGTCGGCTATGACACCTTATTACTTTTGATCTGCATTCAAGAAAACCCTTTGCACTTCACCTCTTCCCCCTTCTCCACGTTATCATTAAGTGCCTTAAGAATGTTCTTCATGGATAATACTAAACTTTAGATCATGCCCAGTAATTATATCATGTAAAAACTTCAGTTGACCCTGTGACTGCTGGCAGTTTACATCATATAAAAGTTCAGCTGACCTTGTGAACCTACAGGCAGTTCAGATGCATCGAACTTGTCATGACAACTCATTCCTTTTGATCTGCAAACATGGAAATGATATATTTCACCTCCTGCTCACTATTGTTGTCACACAATGTTCGTTTCACATTGGCTTATAGATGGTTCTATCATGTTATATATTATTAATTCTGGTAGGTAGAGAGTAGCATGTACATCTGTCATAGAGCGACCATAGTTTGTAACACATTAATCAGTAAAATTTTTATTTCATTCAGCATTCTAGCTGTATGTTAACTAAAATATATTCTCAGCATACACTGACTGTAATTTTTAGAAATACATATTCTTTTATCCTTTTACTGGTTTCAGTCATTTGACTGCGGCCATGTTGGAGCACCACCTTAAAATGTTTTAGTCGAAGAAATTGACCCCAGGACTTTTGCCAAACTGCTAAACAGACACACACACATACTCACACATGCACACACACACACATACATACGATGGGCTTCTTTCAGTTTCTGTCTATGAAATCTACTTACAAGGCTTTGGTCAGCCCAAGGCTATAGTAGAAGACACTTGCTCAAGGTATCATGCAGTGGGACTGAAACCAGAACCATGTTGCTGGGAAGCAAGCTTCCTACCACACAGTCACACATGTGCCTATATTATATACAAGTAGAAGCAACTGAGTAGCAACTGCAATTACCAAATGAAAATTTGAAGCCATGAAAATTGAAGCATGGGAAAATTTAGTGATGAAGATTGATCTCAAAGGGCAAACGTTATGAAGCAAACAATAAAGGACTGAGACTAGTAATGATATAGAGTGGACCCAACAATAGTAAAGATGCATTGTACCTTGTGAAGTTAGAGGTTCCTCATACCTTTATGTGTTTGGCTACTTAAGGCTATGGGTTTTGGTTTCTCAGGGCTGAGTTGAGGAGGTAAAGAAAAGAGGCAGCAATAACAGAAAGGATGTGAGATATTTATTTTTTTATTTCGTTTACTTGATTTTGTCATTGGATAATGGTCATACTGGAGCACTATCTTGAAGGGCTTTAGTTGAATTGCCCAGGCATTTATTTTTATGTTTGATACTTGTTCTATCAGTCTGTTTCACTGAATTGCTAAATTAAGAGGACATAAACAAACTAACACTGATTGTCAAGTAGTGTATGTGTGTGTGTGTGTTAGTGCATGTGGGGGGAGCGACATAAACACATACACACATATATGTGATAGGCTTCCACACAGTTTTCACCAATCAAATTCACTCACAAGGCATTGATCAACATGGGGCGATAGTAGAAGTCACTTGCCCAGGTTGCTGCCAAGGAGGACTGAGTCCAAAATCACATAGTTGCAAATAAAACTTTTCAAGGACATTTTGTTGTGTCTGGGGAGAGTAATTTTCTTTTTGTGCCTTATAATGTAACACACTCACCGGTAAAAATTCCACTTATTTTTATTTTCCTAAAATTTTCGTTGCTTCTTGCAACCTTTTCAATAGTCTTGACTCTCACTATTGAAAAGACTATTGAAAAGGTTGCAAGATGCAACGAAAATTTTAGAAAAATAAAAGTAAGAAATAAGTGGAATTTTTACCGGTGAGTGTGTTACATTATAAAGCACAAAAAGAAAATGTCTCTCCCCAGACACAACAGAATATGCTTCAACACACGAGCTCATATAAAGAATCTTGCAAACCAAATCCCAAAACGAAATATTTTATGGACAGTTACGTGTGGAATAGCACCATGAAGATAGCATCATAGATTTATATATCACTGTATAAGATTACAATATGTTACTGCACCATTTAAAAGAAAAGAACTGTGGAGCTTTCATTTTCTTGCTTGGTTATAAATAACCACTTTAAAATATAGATTTATTTGGTTCTTTTGTTCTCAACCTGATGTGATGTTCAAAGCTTAAAAGAAAACTTAAAAGCAAGAACCATTCTAGGTCAAAACATAATATTGTCATCATCATTTTGTCATCATTGTTCTGTCTTTGTTATTGTTGTCATCCGGTCATCATTCTTTCATTGTTATAGTCATCTAGTTGTCATCCTGTTCCATATGAACTGACATTACTACCATTTTTAACCCCAAGAGGAAGCTTCCTCTACCTGGATATCGATGCAATCTGCAGCCAACATATATGGCAAGCAGGAGAGCGAACCCCTACCCTCTTCTAACAATTTGATGGGACCATCCAGTTTTGGGCTATTTTTGTCCATTCACAGTGCTGGACACATGTCTGCTAGACAATGCTGTCCAGTCATCATTGTCATCATCCATTTGTTGTCCCATCGTCGTCATCGTCCAGTCATCGTCCTCATTCTCCTGTCAGTGTCATCATCATCATCTGGTTGTTGTCTTGTCATTGTCCTATCATCATCATCATCATCATCGTCATCCTGTCATCGTCATCATTGTCCTGTGGTCAGCATCATCCAGTTGTTATCCTGTCGTTGTTATCGTTATCATCATCCTCATCACTGAATGTCTGTTTTCCATGCTGACATGAGTTGGAAGGTTTGACAGGAGCTGGCAAAGCTGTGAGCTACACCAAGCTCCATTGACTGATTTGGCCCAGCTTCTGTGGCTGAATACCCTTCCGAATACTAACCACTTTATAGGGAGTACTGGATGCTTTTTACATGGCATCATCATCAACAGCGTCACTAAGTAACTTGCAAGTAAAAAATGCTTCAACTGGGAGTGGGAAGTAGAATTGAAGGAGTGGCTTTGTGCCAGTTGATGAAAGATTAAAATTATTTAGGGATAATAATAGGTGTTTTGCTGTGCAAACAGAAATTGAATATTAACTTTTGAAGTTAATAGCATGCTCTGATTGATAAAGAAGCTTATTAATGTCAAAAACATAATCTTAATAAAATCTCCAATACAAGTGTTAATGTTCTCAGAATAGTTGCTATTTTCATCTCTTATGGAGATTTTCTAACTATCTATTTTGTTTGTTGCAAGATCAGTGACTGATTATCTCTCTATTTTTCTATATATTGTGAGTTGGAATGAACTACTACTATCTCTAATGGACAGGTGTTCAGCACTGAAGATGGGCAAAAATAATCCCAAACCAGATAGTCTGCTGGTCCCATCAAATTGCTGGAAGATGGTAGGAGTTCACTCCCCTGCTTGCAATATATATCGGGTGCAGATTGCATCAATAACCAGCAAGAGGAAGCTTCCTCTTGGAGTTAAAAATGGTAGAAGCATCAGTTTGTATGGACAGTCTTGTTGAACAGTCTTGTTGAAGTGGTGACAAACATTACTTCTATATAAAGAATGATAAATATAAATGACAAAATATAATAATATACAGTTTGAAATACCTATATAATGATCTGCTTGTTCATTTGCCTTTATACTTTTGTTAGCTAGAAAGATGGAGGGGGAGTGAGTGTGAGGTGGAGTAAAAGCGAGAGAGAGAGGTGGGGAGGAATGTGAGTAGAAAAGAAAGAAGACAGGAGTATAATAATATACTAAGGTCATATGCATCATATGGTTAGTTGAAGGGAGAGGTGAAGAGCTAGAGAAAAAGACAGTGAGAGAAAAGAAAGAGAGAATGAGGATGAGAGATGTGTTAACGATGGTGGGGTGGGAAAAGTAAAGAAAAAGTGATATGTTTAGGATACAATATTTAGCAGAGAGTGATGTTCTGGTGGTGAGGTTAAAGAAAGGCAGACAGAGAGATATGAACAAGGGAGGCAGTTATGCTGAGAGAGAGAGAGAGAGAGAGAGAGAGAGAGCGAGAGAGAGAGAGGCACAGAGCATTTGTATTGTCAGAGTAGAGACACAATGACATTAAGAACAAGTAGATAAAAACAAACAGCCGAACTGAAATAAAATTAGCTTTGTTACTGAAAACTATAGTGGTGATGATGATGATGGCGATGGTAGTGGTGGTGTGTTGATAGTAAAAAGTATTTATTTTTATTGAACTAAATCTGTAATATTATTCATCTACCTGTTTGTTCACACTTTACTATTTAGCTTGTTAGTGAGGACGAGGAGGATGAGAAGGCGGAGTGAGAGAGAGGCAGAGGGAATGTGAAAGTGATTGAGAAGACAGATAGCCAGCAGGTGCATTATGCTGTTACTCATGTGGTGAGTGGACATGAGAGGTAAAAAGAAAGAGAGAAATATAAAGTGCTTAACAAAGGGAAATTTGTAAATAAAGTAATATATTATTGTGACTGGAAGTGAAATAACTTAACAAAATAAAAGCATAAATGCAAATCTTCCTCTCTTTCTTAAATAACGTCTCTTAATCTTTTTCATTCTGTGGAATTTCCATGGGCCCCACTAACCTTTAATAATTTCTAAATTTTTTGGAGTGGGGCACAAGTCCGCATCTTAATGGCTCTGCAACCAGTATGCCATGGCATGGCACACTGGTGTGCCACATGACAATGCTAGGTGTGCTGCAGTGTAGCCAGGATATAATTTTTTTCCCTATATTTTTAGTTATATTTCTAGGTCAGGTGTGCAGCCAAATTTTGAGAATATATATGTACCTCAAGTGAAAAAGGTTGCAGAGTTCTGGTCTAGGTCATGTGACAATTGTATAGAAAAGAAGCAAGGATGTATTTATTAACTAACAGTAACCACATAACAGTCGGGCTTTAGTAAAGCACTATATACACAGATTTATTTGATTAATATACAGGTGTGGCTATGTGGTTAAGAAGCTGGCTTCCCAGCCATCCGACCTTGGGTTCAGTCCCTCTGCATGGTACCTTGGACAAATGTCTTTGTCTAAAGTCTCAAACTGCCTGAAGCCTAGTGAGTGAATTTCGTAGATGGATATTCTGCGAATATTAATTCTCATGGATACATATGACATATCCAGAAAAGTGATTTATCTCTTATATTACTATGCTTTAGACATTTATATTAAATATCTACAGTACAATGTATGATCATATATAATTCACTGTAAGGATGTATGTATGTAATTAATCTTCAAAAATAAACTAGATATAAATACTGTGATAAAAATGTTCTCTCTCTCTCTCTCTTTTACTCTTTTATTCTTTTACTTGTTTCAGTCATTTGAATGTGGCCATGCTGGAGCACCGCCTTTAGTCGAGCAAATTGACCCTAGGACTTAGTTTTTGTAAGCCTAGTAGTTATTCTATCAGCCTCTTTTGCTGAACTGCTAAGTTACAGGGACGTAAACACACCAGCATTGGTTGTCAAGCAATGTTGGGGGGACAAACACAAACTTTTTATAAGCTCATTTTCTTACACATCCTCTAAAATAGGTACAAGCATATGTATATAATATATACATATACATATATATGAGGGGCTTCTTTCAGTTTCCGTCAGCCAAATCCACTCACAAGGCTTTGGTCAGCCCGAGGCTATAGTAGAAGACACTTGCCCAAATTGCCACGCAGTGGGACTGAACCTGGAACCATGTGGTTGGTAAGCAAGCTACTTACCACACAGCCACTCCTGGTCATGTTTTTATAGCCAAATACCCTTCCTGATACTAAACCATTTAGATGCTCTCTACAAGCAAAAGTATGGTGTAACTTTTATAAAACCTGGGATATGAATGGTGTGTGTGTATATGCATGCGTGTGTGCATAAGACAGACAGAGGCACAGAGAGCTTGATGGATATTTAGGCTAAGATCATAGTGTAGTAATGTGCAATAAAGTTCAAAGTTACAGAGTAGAGGTAGTTGTCTTCATAAAACATGGACAGATGCTCCAATATGTGTCATCTTTATATATATATATATATATATATATATATAAGCACACATGCATACATATATATGTATTATTTTGCACACCTACTCACACACACACACACATATATATATATATATACATGTGTGTACACACACACACACACACACACACACACAAATATAAGTTATATATATATATAGTTATTTCTAAGTTTTAGATACCTATTTCAAGGAGAACTAATGGGTATTGTTTTGTTTTATTCTGCCTTATCAGAAATCGAAGAAACAAAATTCTTATAATTTTAAACTATAAAATATAGCAGAATGTAACTTAAAATCAAAAGAAAGAAAAACATCATCTGTTCTTTTTAGGCTAAATAATGAAATAATTGCCTGTTATGTTTCAGTGAAACAGTTGGAGAACATATTTGAAAAAATGTTAAGGTTAGGCAGTAAGAAAAATAAGCAAATTAAAATCTTCAGTGCTAAATTAGTTGTTTTATTCCAACAAAAATCATATTGTTTTTTCTTTTTTCAGCAATCATTCATGCTTGTACCTATTTTAGAGGATGTGTAAGAAAACGGGCTTATAAAAAGTTTCCACAGAGTTCAATAATGTACTTATTATTCTGACCAACTAAAATGCTGTGTATAAATAGAGCATTGCAAGAGAAATAACCAGTGAATCCTTCTTATTTCAACTCCATTTATAATTTGTTTTTAAGAAGGGATTGATGCTCCAAAGTAAGATGTTTCAGGTAATAATTCCCTTCAGAGAGCCATTTTGGCAAAAAAGTATTATATATATATCTTTATATATATATATATAATATATATATATATATATAAGCACACATGCATACATATATATGTATGTATTTTGCACACCTACTCACACACACACATATATATATATATATATATACATGTGTGTACACACACACACACACACACACACACACAAATATAAGTTATATATATATATAGTTATTTCTAAGTTTTAGATACCTATTTCAAGGAGAACTAATGGGTATTGTTTTGTTTTATTCTGCCTTATCAGAAATTGAAGAAACAAAATTCTTATAATTTTAAACTATAAAATATAGCAGAATGTAACTTAAAATCAAAAGAAAGAAAAACATCATCTGTTCTTTTTAGGCTAAATAATGAAATAATTGCCTGTTATGTTTCAGTGAAACAGTTGGAGAACATATTTGAAAAAATGTTAAGGTTAGGCAGTAAGAAAAATAAGCAAATTAAAATCTTCAGTGCTAAATTAGTTGTTTTATTCCAACAAAAATCATATTGTTTTTTCTTTTTTCAGCAATCATTCATGCTTGTACCTATTTTAGAGGATGTGTAAGAAAACGGGCTTATAAAAAGTTTCCACAGAGTTCAATAATGTACTTATTATTCTGACCAACTAAAATGCTGTGTATAAATAGAGCATTGCAAGAGAAATAACCAGTGAATCCTTCTTATTTCAACTCCATTTATAATTTGTTTTTAAGAAGGGATTGATGCTCCAAAGTAAGATGTTTCAGGTAATAATTCCCTTCAGAGAGCCATTTTGGCAAAAAAGTATTATATATATATATATATAATATAGAGGGTGGTGGTGAACCCTGCTGTACTCTTTCACCACAACTTTCTTTCACTCTTTCTTCCTGTTTCTGTTGTACCTGTATTTCAAAGGGCCAACCTTGTCACTCTCTGTGTTACGCTGAATCTCCCTGAGAACAGCGTTAGGGGTACACGTGTCTGTGGAGTGCTCAGCCACTTGCACGTTAATAAATGAGCTGCAACGTCACAGGTGCCAAGCTGTATCAGCCTTTGCCTCTCCCTTGGATAACACTGGTGGCGTGGAGAGGGGAGGCTGGTATGCGTGGGCGACTGCTGGTCTTCCATAAACAACCTTGCCCAGACTCGTGCCTTGGAGGGTCACAACACAAAAATATATATATATATAAAACTTACTTGGAAGAGGATGCATGGTGTTCCATCATATAACAAAATAATAAATAAAACATATGCATATATACATACATATATGTACGTACCTACATCTATATGTATATATACATGCATATATGGTTACAGGGCACCAAAAAAACGTCGAACACAATGAGAAACGAAAACATAAAAGCAGAACCATGGAAACAGACATTTACCCCTCCACAAAAAACCTTAAATTTTGTTTAATTTGCTTTGCTGGAAGGACCGTTTCACCAAAGTCGTGTCTCGCCTTTACCTTCGAAACACAGAGTAGATGAAATGGAGGCAGCCGAAGAAGGGGAATTTTCCTTGTGTTGTATGTCTTGTACCCTGTTTTTTGCGTTGTTTTAAAAAAAATGTCCGGGGATAAGCTATCCAGGTGTAACACATTATTATCCAAACAAGTACTCTGCTACTGCAATCTAAGAGTAATATCAAAATTAAATTCTGGCAGCTTTATGTATGACATCAAGGTTCTCAAAGACTTCACATTGGGATTTCTTTGTATGGATTAAAGATGAATTTGTGAGGTCTATGACTTCGTCAGCAAACACTTTCTATCAATTAAAAACTGACAGATGCAGTTTGTAGTTCCCACAACAGTTAAAGCATTCGGTCCAATATCTGAATAATTAGATTCAGCAGCAGTTAATCTTCTTGATAAATATAGAAATGGATGTTATCTTGCCATAAAATCACAGATAGAGATTACTCATTAGCATCAATTCTCAGCATGATATCCTTGTTGACAGCAATTATACTCACGATCTCTCTCAGTAGGAACAATTTTCAAATATTTGAAAGCCATTGTTTGAACATTTGTCTAATCAATTCAATATCTTTCTTGTACAAATTTACAATTAGTTTGTCATTTCCAAAATATTTGGGCAAATATTTGGATTGGGTTGGATTGCCTATGTTCAGTCCACTGCAGGAGAAAGGCCTCAGCCTCTTTTCTCCCCAACTATGGTCTGACGTGGAGGCTGTAAATTTGAGCTGAAGATCATACTGGGTTGATGAGTCTATTTTGCCCCACTGGTTCAACAAGGCTTTGCAGAGAGATGCAGTTTTCTTATTCTCCCAGAAGACAATTACATCAATGCCAGTGATCAACTGGTTCTTATTTATTGACCCCAAAAGAATGAAAGGAAAAGCTGACCTCAGCAGAATTTGAACTCAGAACATAAGAATAGATGAAATTCTGCTAAGCATTTTACCTGACATACTAATGATTCTGTCAGCTTACTGCCATATGGTTGTGAGCAGCACAAATATTTATTGACCATAAAAACTCCATCAATCCCAAAACACTTTATTTCACCTTGCCCCAGTTCACTCAGCTGTAGAAATGAGTTGTAATGTCACTGGTGCCAAGTTGTATAGACCTTTGCCTTTCTCTTGGATAATGTCAGTGGCATGCAGAGAGGAGGGTGATATGCATGGGTGACTGCTGGTCTTCCATAAACAACCTTGCCCTGACTTGTGCCTTGGAGGGGAATTTTCTCGGTGCAATCCCATGGTCATTCATGATTGATGGGGGTCTTTACATTTTACCATTACACACTGCAATGGTTGTTTCTGTATGAGCAGTTAAATCAGTCTTTATTAATAGAGTCTGGAATGTCATTCAAAGCTCGAAGGATTGATTCTGCTTTTTGATCACTATCAATATCTGCCATCATTTACGTGATCTTTATGAGTGATTATATGCTGTTCTCCCTAAGAATCACAGCTTTAGTATTTTATACTTGAGATATAAATCTAGCATTTTATAGTTCACCATTTCTTCTTTGTCAAAATGAAATTGAATCTACAGTTTCTTAAGACATTGCTATTAGTGGTTGTATTTTTCTATCCATTAAGTGAGGAATGTTTCGACAACACAATAGCATTGCAGTTCAGATGTGCATTAATAGAAACATTATTTGATTACTAGGCTTTTAAACCTATATTAACACTTATTACCATTAGTTCAGCAGTTCCATTTGATTCTAGATGATATGGGAACATTTTCATAAATGTTCCTTTGATCAGATCAAGCCACACACACAAGCCATTATCACAAAATTCTCAGGACATTACCATAACATTCTCAAGAATGGTCATACATAATGTTCCTGAAACACCATTTTTGGCAGGCACACCACTTACTTGCTTAGCTGTTTCTACATTATTCTAAAACATTATTAGTTCTGGCCACCAAAAGTATGTATCAACATCAGGAATACTTCTAAATTCTTCAAATAAGCTGAGTCAATATCTATACATAGCCATGCTTTAATTCCTTTCAGTTATGGGTGCACTGTGCAAGGTAATTCTGCTTCAATTTTTGTACATGTCAGACATCTTACATGTCATTCAACATCTTTACAATAGCCTGGCCACCATGTTTGCAATTTCAACAGATTTCTTACAATTGTGTCACACTGTACATCATCATAATACACACACTTTATCATTAATGTTCTCTGAATTAACTGTACCTCTTGCAATTGAGAATTGATTTTTCTCAAACAGATCTGTGAAACAATCAGCTTTCATTTACACAAGATACAGTTAACTTTTTGAAGTTACTTAAATTACATACAACAAAACAATTAGTATTATTCTTAAAATTCTTTTTAAATATTTATTTTTATGCACCCTTTTCAAGCCTAGCCAGGCTCATAGGCCCAGTTCCCTGGTTTCTATGGCATATGTGTTCCTCCCAGCTGGGCAGGATGCCAGTCCATCGCAGTGTTACTCAGGAAACAGGAAGAAAGAGTGAGAAAGTTGGGGCAAAAGAGTACAACAGGGATCGCCACCAGCTCCTAATGGAGTCTCATGGAGCTTTAGGTGTTTTCGCTCAATAAACACACACAACGCCCGGT
The DNA here is from genome assembly GCF_006345805.1 of Octopus sinensis. Classification (NCBI taxonomy): domain Eukaryota; kingdom Metazoa; phylum Mollusca; class Cephalopoda; order Octopoda; family Octopodidae; genus Octopus; species Octopus sinensis. The sequence continues at coordinate 53,880,808 of NC_042998.1, read as the reverse complement.
CTGGGGATCGAAACTGCGATCCTCTGACCGCGAGTCCGCTGCCCTAACCACTGGGCCATTGCACCTCCACCTTTTTAAATATACTCAACAAAAAAAAAAAATCATTGGTAGTCTCCAGCCTTATATGTTAATGTTTTATAACCTCTTTTCAACAAGGTAGATAAAAGAATAATCATCATGAGAGGGTTAATCCAAACTAATATTTTAAATAAATTTCTGTAACGATAATTTATCAACATTTAATGCACCAAATTCCTTCACATAGTATACTTCATTATCAAATGTTTCAAATATGTGCAAATGTCACTTTCAGTAAACTTCACTTCACTCACTGGCACTCCATTGGTTATGAGGATGAGGGTTCCAGTTGATCCAATCAATGGAACAGCCTGCTGCTTGTAAAATTAACATGCAAGTGGCTGAGCACTCCACAGACAAGCATACTCTTAATGTATTTCTTTGGGTGATTCAGCATGATACAGAATGTGACAAGGCTGGCCCTTTTGAATTATAGGTACAACTCATTTTTGCCAGCTGAGTGGACTGGGGTAACATGGAATAAAGTGTCTTGCTTGAGGACAGATGTCACCGAGGATTGAACTCATGACCCTATGATCATGAGCTGAATGCCCTAACCACTGAGCACATGCCTTGACTTTCAGTAAACTACAATAGCTGATAAAAATAAATTTTAGTGGTCTGTGATCTAAGACAGATTTAAATTCTCTGACAAGCATAAAATGCCATGCTCTTTGGGATATCTCAAAGTTACCAAAGCATTTGTTTCAATAATTGGGAAACTTAAGGCAACAAGCTAGAAGAATCATTAACATGTGGATCAAAATGCTTTGTGGAATTTTGTCCATCTCTATGTTCTGAGTTCACATTTCACGGAGGGTGACTTTGCCTTTCATCCTTTCAAGATTGATAAAATATGTACCAGTTAAGCACTGGGGTTGATATAATTGTTTAGCCCTTTCTCCCATATTTCGGGTCCTGTGCCTTTAGTAGAAAGCAATATTTGTGCATCTTGTTTCATATGTGTTTATTACTCTGGATGAATACAGTACATAATGGCCTTCTTGTGAAAATATTCTTCATATAGCCTTTTTACTTGCATCAGTTGTAAAAGTTAACCATTTTTGTGGCATGAAAGAATAGGCAAGGAAAATACCCTTGTGAGATCATTTCTGTGTGTCCTCAAAGGACCAACTGAAGGATGCCCTGGCTTATGAATGGATTATCATGTGGTTTATCAACCAAGCCAAGCATACAGTTGTATCTGACTGGTCTTCAAAGCTGTTATGAGGTGTCAAGTTAAATTAGCATGATACACACCAGCTCATGAACTTGCACTGTAGTAATTGGGCCAACATGATGCACGCATAATAGAAGCATCAGCTGTGACTCACCTCTTTGTCACCTTTGTAGCACTGAGTGTGATTTGGAGGTGTGAGGAAAAAGAGCATTCAGAAGACAGAATTTTGTTAAAGACCATATTAGACGTTTACAAACAATAAAGGATTTTTCCTCTATGAATTTGGACCCTTTGAAGGCCAACTAGACCAAGAATTGCATAGGTGTACTTATGATGAGTGGCAAGTGAGCAGAGTACTTTGACTTGACCCAGCTGGTGGGCTTTCACCTATCTTTGGATGGGTTACCTAATTTGTGTTATGCTTTTAGCAAATATATCTTTTTTGAGTTTTTTCATTTATTATCAATTTTTTTATGTACAGATTGTCTAATGATGTTAATAATTCCCTCATTTTATATAATTTTGTCTTATCCATCCCTATACATCTTTGTAGTCTATGTATACATTTTGATGTATGACTGCTTGGATAGGTTCTTGTGGTCAAAATAATACATAGAACATAAAGAACCATAAGTAAACATTGCATTTAGTTATTGCTCTTTACATTGATTTAGTCTCTCTCTTTCATCATTCCAGGGTTGATAAATGATGTACTGAATGGGTAAGTCAAGTTCCAAAATTGATCTAATCAACTGTTCTCTTCCCCACATATATGATCTTCTGTCTAATTAAGAAATCACTGCTAAATAGTAGCAGTGAAAGCCAGTCAAAATGATTTATAGTTGTTAGATGTTATTGCCATTCTGTAACTTCTGGCCAACCTTGATTGCACTAATCTATAATCAAAAGCAATTGATAAGTCCCACTGGATTTTGTAGGTGGTGTTTGTCATTCCTTGTTTAAGACAGTAGAATTTGTTCTGAGAGAGACAGAAGTAGCCAAGGCAGCGACCTGGCAAAAACGTTAGCATGCCGGGTGAAATGCTTAGCGGTATTTTGTCTGCCACTACGTTCTGAGTTCAAATTCCGCTGAAGTCAACTTTGCCTTTCATCTTTTCGGGGTCGATAAATTAAGTACCAGTTACACACTGGGGTCGATGTAATCGACTTAATCCATTTGTCAGTCCTTGTTTGTCCCCTCTATGTTTAGCCCCTTGTGGGCAATAAAGATAAAAGAAATGTTAGCACGCTGAGCGAAAAAAAAATAGGTCGGCGAGCTGGCAGAATCATTAGCACGCCGGGCGAAATGCTTAATGGTATTTCGTCTGCTGCTATGTTCTGAGTTCAAATTCCACTGAGGTCGACTTTGCCTTTCATCCTTTCGTGGTCGATTAAATAAGTATCAGTTATGCACTGGGGTCGATATAATCGACTTAATCTGTTTGTGATTGCTTTCCCCTCTGTGTGTAGCCCCTTGTGGGCAGTAAAGAAATAAGAAGTAGCTATTTTTAGGTGGTCTTGCAACTACACAGCTACACCCTTGTGGTTTGTATCTCACAAAATTATGTACAGAGTTCCGAGTTAAAAATACCAAGATAAAATTAGCATTTCACACAATGAGGTTAATGAAAAAATACAACGGCAACTAATATATTTGACTATATTAATGGTATTCTTCTTCATGAAAATTGCCTGTTAGTCTTGTTTAAATATTTTAATAATTGCAGTATTTCAAAGTAATTAACCTGTTTGAGATTAGGATCTTGAACATATATCAACTTTAAAATTGTTAGACCTACACAAAGAAAATTTAGAAAAGATAAACCACATCTTCTTCTGAATCTTAATTTTGACAGAAGTCCTACTACCATAATGTAGTAGTGTGATTGAAAACAACCAGCTTGTATTAATTATTGACTTCGTGCACCTGCAGAGATATTCAAGCTGTCTTGAATATAATGTACTTTGACCTCCCTCTCTACATATACGTTACAAATTTACGTTCATAATTACACACAAATTTACAAACAGTTATACACTTTTCTCTTCACTTGTGGATCTTTTGATAATTGTAAATACCAACACTTAATGTACAACTTTAGTCACAGATGGAATATACAAATCTCAGCTTTGGGAGACGAGATATAACACTGCATACATCTTCCTTTTTTGCTTCTCTTGATAGTGCTAAGCAAATTTTCCATCCGTATTTGCAGTCTTCTCCAACATTGGAACCACTAAATGAATGGCTATTAGCAATATTCTTCACTCTTGAAGAGTTAATGTTGTTTTTCTTCCAAGGAGTCTTCAACAGACTTTATGAGGCAATTCTTTGATACTCCAAGTGTTGGCTATGCACACATATGTACACACACACACGTACTCACACACATGCACACACTTGTGTGTGTGTGCATGTATGTGTGTGTATGAGCAAGTGAGTGAATGAATAAATGAATGAATGAAATAGAGAAGAAAATGTGCAGAAATCTTTATGATAAAACTTTATGGCAGAAGTGGAATAATAATGTAATCGACTGATTACATTTTTTTTTAAGATGTCATGACTTTGTAATAAATGATGCTGTAATTTTATTACTTCGTAAGCAGCTGATATTGATGATGCTGTTGTTCTTTCATAATTTCAGAATTTCATAAGTAGATGTTGATAATAAGAAAGCAGGTAATAAATGAATGTCATTAATAGTAACAGGAGTGGTACTAAGTGGAATATTGATGTTTTTTTTATTTAATAATAATAATGATAATAATAATAATAATAATAATATAATAATAATAATGATAATAATAATAATAATGATAATAATGATAATAATAATAATAATGATAATAATAATAATAATAATAGTAATAAACAGCTATAAATGAAATGCCAATATTTTTTGAATGAGTGTAGACAGCTTATTGATCTGCTGTTGTTTAATTATTCCATAACGATATTGATATAAGAGAAATAAATTTTCAGTTGGTAATTTACAACATGTGTATCTATGTGTTCACTTAAAGACATCGGTCTGAAACTGGTGGATCATATTTACTCTTTGTGTAATATACTTTTTCTTAAGGTTATTAGTGAGTGTCCTATTTAGTTCTCAAATATCTTGAACAAGGTTTCTAAATGTACAGATAATTTCATTATTTTGAAGCATTGTTTAAAATAGAATTCTGAATATTCAGAAAACTTAAGATTTATTTCACAGTTTGATTGTGCAAACATTTTGATTGCTTTTCTTTTGTTGAATATAATTTAGCATCATCCTTTGTGACTATCCTTTGCTTGTCTTTTACCTTGTACAACTGTATGTGTTCATAGAATCCAATTCATCAAGCATATTAGTCCAATCTTTATTGTCTACAATTGTGAGTTGAGACAATTTGTAACATTTTCAGTTTAGATGTGTTGTTTTGTTTTACCTGTCTTAGTATCAATTGACATCATTTGTCTTGGCCATCTATTCCATCTCCTAAAGATAGTATTCACCTTTCTAATACATCAGTTTTTGTTCATAAAAAAATTAAGGCCTTCTTAGTACAAGCTGCAGATCATTGGTACCATGTTCACATTACTATCTACCAAGATCTGAAATGGGTTTGTAGTTCAAATATGTTTTAAATATATTTTGTATCACTATGTAGGCCCTTTCTCAGATTTCCTATTGGTTTGGGGGTGCTATTTTAGCAATGATGCTTAGTATTAGTTCTTCCATGCACAAGGTACATGATCTGTTATTATCCATATATGGTGTAGCTCTTGGAAGTCTCTTCAACATAGTCATTGTTTTCTTCAAGTTGCTATGGGTAAGAGGACTGCATCATTGCATTTCTTCTGTCAGGTTACTGTAACAGTATATGTGTTCATTGTCATAGATTTTAAAGTAGTGAGCAGTTAGGCTGATTTACACATTAATAGGAGTGTGAATTATAACAATATACTGATATATACTATAATATATTGATATATATACTGTTATTTGTTATTTTCAAGACAGTGAGAGTTAGGAGTCATTCAATAGAGCTCATATAGTTGTAATTAGTATTATTAGACTGATAACCTCATATTCTATTTCTACTCTTGTACAGTTTGACTAGCTTTGAGGAAGAGATGTTTTATGCTAAAGCAGATCTATAGTAGATGATGATGACAATATATACATATGCAGAGACATAAACAGAGAGAAGGGGCGAGAAAGAGAGAGGGAGAAGGAGAGAGGTAATGTGCATGCTGGTTGTAGACAAAGCATACTATTTATACAAATAATGTTGTTTGTTGCAGTCTACTGCAAGAGTATGTCTGGACTATTTGCTGTTGAATAGACAGGAGGAATTATTACCTTGCTTGGAAACAGGTGAGGAATAGCATCAGGTAGGGCAAATAGCCATAAAAAAATTCTGACTTAATGGTGTCTCGTCTGGTTCATGCATGGAGGGAAAAAAGACATTAAAATGATGACATTGGCATATGACACACATATGTTTAGTACATGTATACAATACACATACAGGTATATATAATATGTTATGATATATAATGCATATCTGTATAATAATTACAATATATACTATATCCTATAGTATATATATATATTTATACATGCTCATAAATATCTATTTATATATGTATTTAGGTTTCTCAGTTCAGACAGAACTGTTACCATAATCACTATGAGCTGGAAAGATAAGACTACATTATAAAATATATGAGACTGTAATAAATATTTTTTGTCTAGGAATATATTTTGAAAATGAGAATGAGAAGAGCAAGAAAATTTTACTCTTTAAAGTCTATTTACGTACTTCATATTAGCATTGTTTCAAATTTCAGAGCTGCAGGGCAAAATATCCAGCCTACATCATTACATCAAATATTCCACTGAAAACATTTTTCTCGGTTAACTATATTCACTCTGAAGTGAGTTAGTGTTGATATATTTAATGGTGAGAGCATTAAGAAGAAAATTAGAAATTCATATGTGGAAAGTGAATAAACAATGACCTTTTAAGTATTATTATTTTAGCAAGTTATTATTATTTTCACATTGTCAGCAGGCGTGACTGTGGGGTGAGAAGCTTGCTTCTATACCTCATGGTTCTGGGTTCAGTTCAACTGTGTGGTACCTTGGGCAGGTGTCTTCTACTATTGCCTTGGGACAACCAAAGCCTTGTGAATAGGTTTGGTAGGCAGAAACTGAAAGAAGCCTGTTGTATATATATATATATACAAAAAATTTACAAAAAAACAAAACAAAAGACGAAGACAGGTCTGTAAATAACAAACAGATGTATTAGTTTAATGCTTGGGAAGTGAGAAAGTCTTTTATGTTTCGAGCCTACACTCTTCAACAGAAAGGAACATAAAAATAAGCAGAAAGAGAAAATAAAAAAGGTTTAGTGGCTAGCAGTGCTTTGCTTGTTATAACCACAAATGGCTCTGATGAAAGTAGCATTAATTTTCTTGGGTCGTTCAATTTTTCTCAGTTGATCAATAAACCAACTGAGTAAATTTATCAGTAATGTACCTATAATGACTGCTGGAAACAGCTGTAAGCCTAACTTGCTCCAATAAAGGAAAAATATGTAATGATAATTATTTTAAACTTGTTTCTTATATATGTATGTGTGTGTCTGTGTTTGTGTCTCCCCCCTCCCCCCACTATCACTGCTTGACAATTGGTGTTGGTGTATTTAAGTCCCTGTCACTTAGTAGTTCAGCAAAAGAGACCAATAGAATAAATACTAGGCTTTAAAATTAAGTTCTGGGACCGATTTGTTCAAATAAAACCCTTCAAGGCAGTGCTCCAGCATGGCTGCAGTCCAGTCAAATTCTTGAAACAAATAAAAGAATTTAAAAAAATAACTATGGGAAGCAACTGATCTAGTCTTATTTTAACCTCATCAGCAAATCAGACTTCATTGTACTTGGTACATGGACATCAGCAAAACAGCAAATTGCACATAAACAAATCAGACGTCATTGTCATCAGTGAAGAAATGATAAGAATATCAAAAGTATCACCATGTGATAATGTGTAAATTTTTACTCTCATTTATTGGTATGGGAAAAAATAGTCTAGAAATCAAATAATTCAATGAGATTACAAAGATAAGCCTCATCATCATTTTGTTTATTATACAGTGCTTTCTATTGGCTTCCATTTTGTTTCACCTTATCTATTTGGCCAAATGCTCAAAATAAAATATCTAAACAGTCTAGAATGATAGACCAATCATATGCATTTAAATATGGTGCATACTTGACCAAAAATTATTAATAGCTTGTAGCTTATTCAGCACACAGAAATTTTTAGTTGAATGGAGAAATTTTTAGTTGCTTGGAGAAAATTTTTAGTTGAATGAATTGACCTCAGAACTTATTTTTTTCAAGTCTAGTACCTATTCTATCAGTCTCTTTTGCCAAAAAACTAAGTTACGGGAACATAAACACACCCACACCAGTTGTCAAGCAATAGTGGGGGACAAACATAGACACAAAGATACGCACACACACATATATATATGTATATATATACATATACATACATATATTCATATACATTCATATACACACACACACACACACCACACACACACACACATATATATATATATATATATATATATATATATATATATGATGAGCTTCTTTCAGTTTGCGTCTACCAGATCCACTCACAAGTCTTTTGTTGGTCTGAGGTTACATTAGAAGACACTTGCCCAAGGTGCCACACTGTAGGACTGAACCTGGAACAATGTGGTTGGGAAGCAAGCTTCTTACCATGTGGCCACACCTGTTGGTTGTATATACATATCCAATTAGTCCCATTCTTTCTTTCTCTCTTCCTCTTTTCTTTCTCCTCCTTCCTCTCTTACTGTCGTTTCTATTTTTCTTTTTCAAATATTTTTTCTCCATCTTTCATGTTCATTTGGTTTCTTATTTCCATTAGAGATTAGTTACAACACATCAACCAGATATAAAAGTTAGATGGGGGGAAAAATGGCTCCAAAAGAAGATAAGCAATCTCTCATGAAACATCTACAGTGGAAAAACATTAAACACAATAAGGCCATCTAAACAACAACAACAACATTAGCTAAAACATTAACCCTGTTTTATAGACCATAATATAATAATAATAATAATAATAATAATAAAGAGAGTAAAATGCCAATAAACTTGAATGAAGGAATAAAAAATACCAAAAGTCTTAGTTTCCAATTTCGTTTTGGTCTCAGAGAAATTAAGTTTGCCTTTGTTTAGAGACACAAAAATTGAAAAAAATCTTATAATTTTTCTAATGCTACTTGGCACTTTCTATTTCTGGAAATGTTACCAGACAAGAATGATGGTTTCTCATAGATATTTTCTTCATTTGTTTCTGTTCCTAATGATTAAATTCAAAGCATAAAAATCAATAAAAATTCATACATGTATGTATATATGAATATGCGCACATACACTCAAACACACACACGCGCGTGCATGTCATTCATCATTTCCTCATGGAGGCAATGACTAGTGACTGAGACCTTTGGTGATATGCATTACTTGAGAAGACCTGTCAAGATAAGTGAAATCATAGTTGTGGCCAATGCTGGTGTCACGTAACTGGTCAGTGGCACATAAAAAACCCTTTCAAGTGTAGGGCCTCATGGAGGCTGTGTAGCCAATACTGGTGTTGCATAACTAGCAACCATGCCAGTGGTACATAAAAAGCACCTTTCGAGTGTTGGGCCCATGGAGGCATTGACATATGACTGAGATCTTAAGCAACATGTCGTGCTCAAATAGGAGGAGACCCAACAAGCCAAGTGAAATCATAGTTGTGACAGATGCTGGTGGCATGTAAAAGTGCCCATTACACACTTGGAGTGGTTGGGATTAGGAAGGGCATTCAGCTGTAGAAACCATGCCAAATCAGTAAGGTGGTGAGCTGGCAGAATTGTTAGCACTCTGGGCGAAATGCTCAGCGTTTTTTTGTCTGCCGCTACATTCTGAGTTCAAATTCTGCCGAGGTCGACTTTACCTTTCATCCTTTCGGGGTCGATTAAATAAGTACCAGTAATGCACTGGGGTTGATATAATCAACTTAATCCGTTTGTCTATCCTTATTTGTCCTCTCTGTGTTTATCCCCTTGTGGGTAGTAAAGAAATAGGTATTTCGTCTGCCATTACATTCTGAGTTCAAATTCCGCTGAGGTCGACTTTGTCTTTCATCCTTTCAGTGTCGATAAATTAATTACCAGTTATGCACTAGGGTTGATAAATTAATTATCAGTTACACACTAGGGTCAATATAATCGACTTAATCCCTTCGTCTGTCCTTGTTTGTCCCCTCTATGTTTAGCCCCTTGTGGGCAATAAAGAAATAAGAAGCCATGCCAAATCAGACTGGAGTCTGGTGCAGCCCCTCAGCTTACCAGGCTTGGTCAAGCCAGCCAACACATGCCAGCATGGACAATAGATGTTAAATAATAATGATGATGACGATATATATATATATATATATATATATATATATATAGAGAGAGAGAGAGAGAGAGAGAGAGAGTGAGAGTGTACATACACACACACACACATATATATATGTACAACTTAAATAGTAGATAAAGGGCAAATTTAAGTGTTTCTCTGTAGACTGAAAAAAAAATGAACAACTTTAATTGATTTTCGAACCTTATTGAGTTCTCATTAGAACTGTCTGTATCATTCTGACCAATCCTAGAGAAATTAGCAGTCAACAATCTGTTTATAGACTCTACAAATTGTAAATAGAGAAAACTGGAGCCATTGATTTGCCTATAATTGTTTAACACTTTATTTAAACAATTGCACAAAGTACTGTGCACACATGCGTGTGTGCTTGATCGGTTACAATGATGAGCATGCTAGTTGATTTGCTCAATGGAACAGCCTGCTCATGAAATTAAGGGGTAAGTAGCTGAGTACTCCACAGATATGTGTACCCTTAATGCAGTTGTCAGGGAGATTCAGCATGACACAGAATGTGACAAGGCTGGCTCATTGAATTACAAGTACAACTCCTTTTTGCTAACTGAATGAACTGGAGCAATGTGAAAATGTCTTGCTCTTTGGGAAATCTTCTGCAGATTGTGTGAGACCATTTCAATACTGACACCAAGTGTCTGAGGCATTTCTCTGACACTTAGACATGGGTTTTCTTCAACAATTACTTTCAATTGTTCATTGTCAAGACTGCATGACCGTCCTCTACTTTCTTCATCTTTAAGGCTTTCATCATCACTACGGAATTCCTGAAACCACCGTCGTACTGTGTGATCCCTTGTGGACCCTCTCCCCATGCTCTGTTGATATGGCAGCAGTTTGGGAGTCATTGTGCCCAAGCTTGAACTCGTGCAAGAAAAGTAAGCAAAGGTCCTTTTTGTCATGTTCATAAATAAGGGCGCTTATGCTTCAAGAATATTTTCTGTCTGAAATAAGAAGAAGATTATTAAAGAACATACATCAATTATTAAGTATGTCGAAATTTACCAAAAATATAATTAAAATACTATGATAAAATTGCATTTCAAAACACAACACTTAGAGTGACCATTATTTTCAGAACAACCTAATACATACAGGGTTACTGAAGAAAACTCTGAGAAGAGGTGAAATCAAGGGTTGTTTTATTGTACCTGTTGATGTAAAAGGTAATGTTAATTTCTCTATAGGCATAAGGCTATATGTTTAGTGAGACGGATATAGTTAATTGTAGTAACTCAGCATCTGACATGTATTACTTTAAATTTTCTTCAGAGGAGATGAAACTTTAAAGGGTCCAATGACTTTCTAGAAGTATCAGTCAAATTTCTCTTATATCACACACCCACTAGCTTAAAAATGGAACACAGTTGATGATGTAGTCCCAGGTCTATTTTATTTTAAAATGAATTACTGTAATACCTTTCATTATAAATTTACTCAGTCAGAGCTGACAGAGGGGAAAACCAAAGTGAACAGTAACTGGTATCTATTTTATCAACCTTGACTGAAGGACATAAAGAAAAACAATAGCCTAAGCAAGATTTGAACACAGAATATGTACTAAATACATGATATTTTCCACTATTGCTCTACCAATCTTGTCATCCAACTAATAGGTGGATTATAAAGTGAATGGAAAATAACTGCTAAATCATTACATTGTTAATGATTTTTGTAGAAAGATTATTTGATTACTCATATCTTGTGGTTATGAAAAGGAGACCAGGTAAACTCTTATAGTTAAGTTGAGAAGAAACCATCTGAAATTCCATGCATAACATGATTATGTATTTGTGACATGATATAGAACTTTTCTTCTTTTTCGCTTATTTGAAAATAACATTTAAATGGTGTTGTTATTGGCCTTCCTCCCATTGAAGGTTGGATTTCACCTAAAATGTCATGTGGAATAAGAAACCTCTTAGCTGAAAGTCAGATAAGGAGTTACAAGCAACAATTCTACTAACTTACTGTTTTGTACAATTCAATTACCAGAGCTAATTTAATGAAAAGATCTTGGCCACAAAATATGTAGCCTTATGTGTATAAAAGAAATGATTAGTAATATACTCTACAGTTAGGATGGCAAATTGGTAGAATCATTAGCATGCCGGGTAAAATGCTTAGTGGTATTTAATTTGCCGTAATGTTCCGAGTTCAAATTCCGCCAAGGTCAGTCTTGCCTTTCATTCTTTCGGGGTTGATTAAATAAGTATCTGTTATGCACTGGGTCAATATAATCGACTTAAACCCTTTGTCTGTCCTTGTTTGTCCCCTCTATGTTTAGCCCCCTGTGGGCAATAAAGAAATAAATATACTCTACAGTTATGAGATCAAATCCTGCCTGAATAAACTTCTCCTTTTCTCCTTCTAAGGTTAATAAAATAAAGTGCCACTCTAGTACTGGAGTCAAATTAGTTGACTATAGCCTCACTAAAAATTTCTAGCCCTATACCTCTATTAAAAAAAAAAAGAACATTAATCTCATTGTGTCACATGTTTTGGAATGGAGGCAACATATCCCTGTACGACATAAGAAGCAACTGAGAGGGTTGGCATAAGGAAGGGGCTAGTCAATTAAATTGACTCCAGTGCTCAACTGGTACTTATTTCATCGAGTCCAAAAGGATGAAAGCAAAGTTGATCCCAGGGGTATTTGAACCTGGTGTGTAAAGATGGACAAAATGCCACTAAGCATTTTGCCTGGCATGCTAATGATTCTGCCAGCTTGCTGCTTTAGAGGACCTACTCATATTGGTCAAACAAACTCATTGGGACTGGACACTGCCAAATCAGTTACACCCCATGTGGTAATTGTTGCTAAAATACTACACCCTATTGAATGACATTACCATCATTGAGTTTATCTACTATATGTAAAGAAATGTCACTAATGTCAAAAAAGTAATGTTAACATGGACTAAAGAAAAAAACATTATGGCTACTATGATAGCAAAAAATTAATTAAAAAAATCAACAGGGTTCTGAATACATAGAAACCATTCTAAATTTTAGATAATTTATCACATTTCATTGGGGATGCCAAGTAATTGGATTGACAGACTGAACATAAGCCACTTTTGTCTGTAAATCTTTAATCTTTTACTTGTTTCAGTCATTAGACTGTGGCCATGCTGGGGCACCATCTTGAAGAAAATGTAAAGGAGTCAACATGTCCTGTGTCCATGAGACTTTAAGTAATGTGAAGTTAAGTCAAACTGCATTTAATAATTAAATATAATATGAGGAACGCAGTGTGATTTGCCTACCTCTCAGGTTCTCTTTCAGCTTCTAATATCCCATTGGGTTACATATGAAAGGTGACCTAGCCACCTAACATATCACCAGAATGTAACAGCAAATTCCTTCTCTAGCTTGTATATCCACATGTGTCTCTCTGCCATGACTGCCCCAAAGCAAAGAGGCCCATGCTCATTGTACTTCCACCCACGTGGCCTCCCTCACTCCTGCTCTTTCAGTACAGACCCTCAGCCATTGACATCACTGACCCTTTATTGCTGGTTCACCTCTTCCTCACAATAAATGAATAACTAAATAATTCTGCATGTTTGAGTTTGTTAAACCTCATGCATGAAACTCAGTCTACTCACATGGCTTTGGTCAACCCAAGGTGCTACACAGTGGGACTGAACCCCAAACCACATGGCTGGGAAGTGAACTTCTTAACTACACAGCCATGTCTGTTCCAAAGTAGAAAACCAATATGAAAGTGTCTAATAGCTTACATAACATATGCCATAATTTATCCTTTATCTTTTAAAAAAAATAAAATGGAAATCAATTCTGAGAAGACAAATGAAATATAAATGAAAATTGGGTTTGTAGTCATAATGTTTTTGTACATCATTTGTTCATTAACCCTGAAGCAGACTACAGTTGTAAGCAATGTATCCTGTGTGTGTGTGTGTGTGTGTGTGTGTATGTGTGTGTGTATGTATGTATGTATGTATGTGTGTATGTATGTATGTACTCAGACACACATAACTATACAATTTTGGATATATATATATATATATATATACACATATCCACAATGAAGTACATATGCACATTTACATATGTTTGTGCATCTATTAATAGACATATATATGTACATATATATTTGCAAATGTATATGTGTGTATAAATGTGTGTATATATGTATCTATATGTGTGTGTGTATAAATATACAGACACACATATATAAATGTGTATGTATATGTGTGTATGTGTGTATATATATATATATATATATATATGTGTAAATATGTGTGTGTGTATGGGTGTATGTATATATATATATATATATATATATTAAAAATGGGGAAGGAATATATACTGCTCTACATCTTAGAGTGTGCTTCTTTTGTATATATGTTTTTTACACACACACACACACCACACACACACACATATATATATATATATCTCAGACAATTGCTTCAGTTTATTCGATAAAAAAAACAAAATGAATAAATAAATAAATAAATAGGGAATAAAAAAATTCTACAAACAGTTTTAAATTGATTTTGAAAAAAATTCTTTTGTATTGGTTTTTGTTTGGATTTACCATTATATTATTATACTCTACAAAAGTTGAAACTTTATAATGTATATCTCAAAAATTTTCCTTGATGTACATTATTTCGATAAATCAGTCAGATAAATGGATTTATTGATATATCTACTGTTTTTCTAAAAATCTTCATGAAGGAAAGAATTCCCTGATATTCTCATAAAAGTGAAGGAGAAAAGAATTAATGTTCTAATAGAATTACTTGGTTATTTTTTTTGTATGTATGCTTGGTTTGTATTGTTTTCCTTTTCATTGCTTTTTGTTACGTCTTCTTTAATTAATAGATTAATGATTAAAGATTTTAAATATATAAGTGCATCTATATATTTATGTTTTTGTGTTTGTGTGTGTTTTTGCATGTGTTAATATGTATGAATATGTATGTTATATTTCAGGATGGTCATTTTTTTTCTTGCCTAATTCTTCACCCATTTATCATTGTTCTTATTTCCTCTTACCTCCATTGTCTGGCAAACATCCACCACACCTGTGATCTCTTCAGCAACTCTTCCGTCTCATGTGTCTCCTCCTGTTCTGTTTAGTGTGATAAAAGATTTCCAGACAATGGATACACGAGGAAATAAGAACAATAATAAGCAAGTGGAGAATGAATATACAGAGCATGTGACAAGATAAAATAATGGCCATCCCAAAATATGATAATATCTGTTTCAACACACAATTTCACATCAAGAATCTTGCAAAACAAATTCATAAGCGATATGTATATGTCCGTGAAGGTGCATTGCTCAGTGGTTAGAGCTTTAGGCTCACAATCATGAGATAGTCAGTTTGATTCCTATACTGGGCTGTGTGTTGTGTTCTTGAGCAACACATTTCACTTCATGTTGCACCAGTTCACCCAGCTGTTGAAATGAGTTGCAACATCACTGGTGCCAAGCTTTTCCCTTTCCCTTGGATAACATTGGTGGTGTAGAGAGGGGAGGATAGTATGCATAGGCAACTGCTGGTCTTCCATAAACAACCTGACCTAGACTTGTGCCTCAGAGGACAAATGAAATATACACCAACCAAAGTTGTTGTTGACAAACAACAGCAGTAATTCTATTCAGCTGAATACGCGTCATTGATTGGTTGAATTTACCGAAATACGACAACTTTAACACGAAACAGCTTCGTAAATAGAAACTTTTCTCAACAAAGCTAAGAGTAAAAGATGTTTTATATGACACATTGTACCAGTGTTTGAAGTTTGAAACTGTTTAGTTACAAAAAATTAATTTTTGATCTGCTGTTGAAATCCTAGTAAAAAGATCCTCAGATTCTTTCAAGTGTTTGATTTTTGCACAAGGATTGACAGATAAAAGGGATGTTTTTTTGTTGTTTGTTAAAAAGTTCATTTCTATGTTTTTGTTTTTGTTTCTCATTGTGTTCAACGTTTTTTTGATGTCCTGTACCCATATATGCATGTATATACACATATATATGTAGGTATGTACATATATGTATGTATATATGCATATATTTTTTTATATTATATGATCGAACGCCATGCATCTTTTCCAAGTAAGTTTTATCTATCTATCTATCTATCTATCTATCTATCTATTATATATATATATATATTATATATATATATATATATATATATATATATATATATATGTATATATATACACATATACATGACGGGCTTCTTTCAGTTTCCATCAAACCAAATCCACTCTCAAGGCTTTGGTTGGCTGGAGGCTAAAGTAGAAGACACTGGCCTAAGGTGGCACACAGTGGAACTGAACCCAGAACCATGTAGTTGGTAAGCAAGCTACTCTCCATACACCCATGCCTGCACCTACTTTTACTTTTAGCTCTGAGCCACACAAAACCTTGAGAATAGATCAATTATATGGCAACCAAAAGAAGACTATCATTATATATATATATATATATCATCATCATCATTGTTTAACGTCCCCTTTCCATGCTAGCATGGGTTGGACGATTTGACTGAGGGCTGGCGAACCAGATGGCTGCACCAGGCTTCAATCTTGATCTGGCAGAGATTCTACAGCTGGATGCCATTCCTAACGCTATATATATATATATATATATATATATATATATATAATGATAGTCTTCTTTTGGTTGCCATATACCTGATCTATTCTCAAGTTTTGTGTGACTCAGAGCTAAAAGTAGAAGGCTTTTGCTCAATGTGCCATGTAGTGAGACTGAACACAAAACCATATGGCTGAAGGTAAAGTTCAGAACCACACAGCTGAGCCCCTACCTATGTGTGTACACAGATGCACACTCACACACACATACAAATAATCACATTATGCTGTTGCTTCTGCCTACACTTTCAAGATATGTATATCTAACAAGGGAAGGTAGAAAATGTTTGTATGTTTGCATTTCCATCTGTAAGTGTGTGTGTGTGTGTTGTGTGTATAAGTTTCTCTATGTTTGTGAGTGCATGTATATGTATGTATTGCATGTGTGCCTATATATATAATCAAACACATTTATGTTTTCTCACGTAAAAAAAATTGAAAGCATAACAAAATTGTTCACATATGCATAAGAGTGGCTGTGTGGTAAGTAGCTTGCTTACCAACCACATCGTTCCGGGTTCAGTCCCACTGTGTGGCACCTTGGGCAAGTGTCTTCTACTATAGCCTCAGGCTGACCAAAGCCTTGTGAGTGGATTTGGTAGATGGAAACTGAAAGAAGCCCATTGTATATATGTATATGTGTGTATATGTTTGTGTGTCTGTGTTTGTCCCCCCAACATTGCTTGGCAATTCTATTCCAAACACTTACTCCACATAAAAACTTTCAGACAAAGCATGCAATGGAAAATGTAAAGCAGCACTACACACATACACACACAAAAGATAAAACGGTAAATTTTGGGATTGAAATCCTAGGAGGTGTCTGGCATAAAGTAAAATTTAGATGTCTAAAAAAAAATAATTAACAGATATGGCCTTGTGGTTATGAAGCTTGTTTTGTAACTACGTGATTTTGAGTTCAGTCCCACCTCTGTTCACCTTTGGTATGTGTCTCCTACTATTGCCTCAGGTCTACCAATGACATGTTTGTTAAATGGAAACAGTTTGGAACCTGTCATGTGTGTGTATGTGTGTGTGCAAATGTGTGCATGTAATGTATGCATGTGTGTGTATATGTGTATGTGTGTGTACATATGTGTGCATGTAATCTATGTATATGTGTATGTGCATATATGTGTATGTGTGTGTGTGCATGTATGCGTATGTGTGTGTGTGTGTGTATGCTTCTGTATATGGTGTATATGTCTTTCAATTTGTGTTTTTCCGCCTCCTCTTCAGACTTCTTGACAACCAGAATTGATTTGTTTAAATCCCCATAGTATTAGTGGTTCGGCAAATGAGATTGATAGATTAAGTACCACACTTTCAAAATTGTATTTGGGTCAATTTGTTTGACTAATCCCATCTAGGCAGTTCTCCAATATGGCTACAGTCCAATGACTGAAACAAATAAAAGATAAAAATCTTGTCATGCATTATAGTAACACAAACTTCATAATGACTATTCTCCTGTTCTTGTACTTTTTCTGTGAAATGAAGGACAATGTCATCAAGATTCATGTTTCTGACACATTATCTACTCATGAAAATTATGCCTAAATTGTCCAGCCTGTTGATGTTTATATCCTGCACTGTTTACAAGCAGTGTTACAATATAATTTTAAACAGTTTTGGATGTGTGGTAAGTAACTTGCTTACCAACTACATGGGTCTGGGTTCAGTCCCACTGAATGGCACCTTGGGCAAGTGTCTTCTACTATAGCCTTGGGCCGACCAAAGCCTTGTGAGTGGATTTGGTAGATGGAAACTGAAAGAAGCCTGTCGTATATATGTATATATATATGTATGTGTGTGTATATGTTTGTGTGTCTGTGTTTGTCCCCCCAACATCGCTTGACAACCGATGCTGGTGTGTTTACATCCCCGTAACTTAACAGTTCGGCAAAAGAGTCCAATAGAATAAGTACTAAGCTTACAAAGAATAAGTCCTGGGGTCGATTTGCTCAACTAAAGGCAGTGCTCCAGCATGGCCACAGTCAAATAACTGAAACAAGTAAAAGAGTAAATTGTCTAACCTGTTGATGTTCATATCCTGCACTGTTTACAAGCAGTGTTACAATATAATTTTAAACAATTTAAATAGTTTAAAGAAGGTGTCCTTGAGAGATTCAAAACCCAAGTAATTTAATCAGATAGTTAAAAACATGTATCTTCCACTCAATGAAACTTTTACCCTGTGGCACTGCTTTCAGATTATTCAAATTCATTCAACATATCTCTCCCTTGTGGTTGTCCAATTTCAGGTGAAATGTTTCTGCCAAAGATTTGAGATCGGTCATTTGCATTGAAAAAATCAGGCATTTTGGGCATTAAGATGAGTTTTTATATTAGAATTTTTTTTTATGGAAAGCAACATGAAAGCTCCAAGCATATTTGATCCAAAACAAGAATGAAGGTCTCATCAAGAGTTTGCGAAAGGATTTCCACTTTGTGTCAACCAGCTTATAATCCAACAACCTTACTGACCATTGAGTCCTCTAAACACTCTAGAAATTTTCCTTGCTGCTCTGGGTTCTTCCAAATTAGCCGGTTGTTCTTAATAAAACCCATTGGTTTATTGCTTGTTCATATGTCATGTCATGCTTGTTCATATGTCACTTGTTCATATGTCATGCTTGTTCATATGTCATGTACTTTCATCATTCACACTATTTCATTTTCATTGATATCCTCAATACAAGAGGATCAATTCCTTTTCCTTTGTTGCAGTCAGATCCAGTAAAAATAATTACATGATCTTCACCAGAGGTTTGATTTTTAGAGGACTTTTTTTATCTTGTTTCAGTCATCAGTCTGTGGCTATTCTGGGGCACCACCTTGAAGGACTTTTAGTCAAATGAATCAAACCCAATATTTTTTTTATATTAAAATTATTCTTAAGTCTGATACTTATTCTCTCTGTCATGGGGATATAAACACACCAACACTAGTTGTCAAGTGGTGGTGGGGATCAAATACAGGCACAAAGACACAGACAACTTCAATATATATATATATATATATATATAGATAGATAGATAGATAGATAGATATATGAGGAGACGCTCTTCAGTCATGAACGACCATGGGATTGCACCTAGAAAGTTACCCTCCAAGGCACAAGCCAGGCAAGGTTTGTTTATGGAAGGTCAGCAGTCGCCTATGCATACGAGCTTCCCCTCTCCACACCACTGATGTTCTCCAAGGGAAAGGCAAAGGCCGATACAGCTTGGCACCAGTGATGACACAACTCATTTCTACAGCTGAGTTAACAGGAGCAACATGAAATAAATTGTCTTGCTCAAGAACAACACACAGCCCGGTCCAGGAGTTGAACTCACAACCTCATGATCATAAGCTTGACACTCTAACCACTGAGCCATGCAAGTTCAGACACACACAAATATATATGTATATATATGTGTGTGTATATATACATATACATATATATATATATATGTGTGTATATATATATATATATATACATACATTTTTCAATGTCATAAGAAAATCAGTACTGGCTATAATTTCTAAAAAAGTTCAGTAGAGATAACCTTACCAAGAGCTGCAATAGCACTGCTAACACAGTAGAACACAATATTGACTTATAAAAATGTTTAATATGCTTTTTAGCATGCTATGGTTGCATAACGAAATATGGTGTCCCTACAGGTCATTAATGTGTAATGTAGCAGGAATATTTAGTCACTATATCCAAAGTCCTGATTGGCTAGAATAAGGAAATTCTGACCAATCAGGACACTACCTAGAGTTGACCTCCTACAGAGATTCTAGCTTTTGAAGCTGTCTCTCTGAGTTGATTTTTTTGCTATAAAAATGCCACATTTCAGGCACCTGAAGCAGAATGCCAGAGCTGTGTGAAAGAGCACAGACAACTCTAAAAGTATTGGGAGACACACACAGAGTATTGGGAGACACACACAGAGAACACTGAAAGAATGGTCTAGCTGAAGAGATGATCTGTTGACTTGACTGCTGATCATCTACTGAATTTTCTTATTTCTTTCTTGCCCACAAGGGGCTAAACATAGAGGGGACAAACAAGGACAGACAAACGGATTAAGTCGATTACATTGACGCCAGTGTGTAACTGATAATTAATTTATCGACCCGAAAGGATGAAAGGCAAAGTCAACCTCGGTGGAATTTGAACTCAGAACATAACAGCAGACAAAATACTGCTAAGCATTTCGCCCAGCATGCTAACGTTTCTGCCAGCTCACTGCCTTATTACTGAATTTTCTTGTCTGTCTCCACAGCTGTACAAAGAAAAACAACATCTTAACTCTCCACAATTTGGCCATTTATCATAACAATATCTTTCCTTGTAAACGAAGGCGATAAATACCTCCTTAATTGAAAATCTCTCAACCAGGTTTCTGTCTTTATCATTACTCCATCTTCATTACACGTATATGTGTTCTTGGTGTATAGATAGATAAGTGTGCGACTTCAGATTAACATATTGCACTGATGTATATATGAGTATATATGTGTCTATCAACATAAATTTACCAATACATAGACATTTATATTAACATACCTTTTCAGTAATTATATATGGCAAAGTGTATGAGTTTGTATAATTTTCTTTGAATTTGAATGTGGACATGAATAAAGAATGCCAATACAAGTTTAACATCGCATGTCAGCTATTGTGGTCTTGTATTTTCCATAATCAATGTTTTTATATTCAAAATTACTTTAGTCTTATCTTCTGGCTATGAGTTGCACAGTTTCTAATTTCCCTACTTTCAAAACGCACACACTCACGCACTCACACATGTATGCATGTGTATATCATTTGTGTGTGTGTGTGCATATAACATACATAAACATACACATCTATATGTATATACACAGATCCATACATTTATAAACACACACACACATATATATATATATATATATATATATATATATATATATATATATATATATATATATACATATACATATATATATATATAAATATATATGGTGGTGCCCCAGCATGGCCACAGCTCGTGAGCTGAAACTAGATGAAATAAAAATAAAATACACGCACACAAATGCACACACACAAATGCACACATGCACACATATATAAACGTACATATATACATGTATCAAAGCTTCATATGTTAGTAAGAAATCATCGTCCATTTATCAAATAAAACCCAGTTGCTAACGGTAAATAAAGCAGATATAGATTTAATGTTATCCTTAAAGACATAGTTATGGTTTGGTGGTTCATGTTTATTTGAAACTTGCAAACAAATTATCACAAAGATAAGAAAGCCTCAAGCCACAGATGGTCAAATTATTAGGTGTTGGACTAACAGCTAAAGAATTACTGATTCGTACATTCAACGCTAAAATGACCCAATCCACCTTTCTGTAAATGTATATGGTAATGCACATGCAGTTCACAGCTGTAAGCTGAAGCAAGCAATCCAGTAAAATTGACAAATGTTTTGATAGCTTGCCATGTTAGTTTTAACAGCTTTTATGGATAAATAGCTTAGAAAGAGATGGCCTCCTAAAAGTTGGTTTGCTCTAGATGCAGTAAATATCAGTGAGGTAATCAGTAGCATCCCTTCTGCTCAATGGCTTGTGAGGCTCCTTAAAATAAATATAATAAATAAGTGGGGGTGGTGGTAAGAAGTTTGCTTCCAGGCCACATGGTTCTTGATTCGGTCTCTACATGTCACCTCAGGAAAGTGGTAATACCTCTTAACCCTTTTGTTACTGTATTAATTTTGATATGTTCTGTGTTTCTTCCAATTATTTAAAATATAACAAAGAATTTAGTAAAATATCTTCGTTATCATTAAGCTAGTATTAGGAACATAAATTGTGACTAAGGTTTGGTGGAAGATTTGAATTCAAAACTTATGGAAACAAGACATTCATACTAAAGAGCCAGAGCCGGTTTCAGCTGGATTGGTAATGAAAGAGTTAAATGCATTGGCTATGGAGAGAATGTTGTGCCAAGGATTAGATATGAACAGCTGACCTCTGAGTTAGTGTCTGGTGGCATCTCAGCTATCTCATATTCTCATGAGCTTCTGTTGAGGTTGCTCTTTCTGTTAATATAAAACAAAATAACTATCAAATTACCCAGAAATACCTTATCATCTTAAAAAAAAGGATGGATGTCATTTTGATACTAGTCCCAGTATACAGTTTGAAAACAAAATGGGATGGTCATGAATGGAATTTTCATACATAGATTTGTTCAATCAAGACTGAATTGAGGGAAAACAAGTTGCCAACAAAAGAGCCTTTGCATGGTTATGCAAATTGCAAAAAATAGCATCCAAATCTCCTTCAAACCAAATTCTACCATCTTAAAAATAAAGACTGAATAACACACTGAATACTGTATTCTTTTATAAAGTAAAGCTATTGAACAGTTGCTTTCATCTTGAGACAACAAAATACACTGTTTCTCAGTGTTTTGTTACCTTGGTGAGGGTTTACTCTTACTCTTTTACTTGTTTCAGTCATTTGACTGTGGCCATGCTAGAGCACAACCTTTAGTTGAGCAAATCGACCCCAGGACTTTTTTTTTTTGTAAGCCTAGTACTTATTCTATCAGTCTCTTTTACCAAACCGCCAAGTTATGGGGATGTAAACACACCACCCACTACACTCACGGAGTGGTTGGTGTTAGGAAGGGCATCCAGCTGTAGAAACACTGCCAGATCAGATTGGGGGCTGGTGCAGCCTCCTGGCTTCCCAGATCCCCGGTTGAACCGTCCAACCCATGCTAGCATGGAGAACGGACGTTAAACGATGATGATGATGATGATGATGATGATCAGCAGCAGCTGTCAGCAAGATTTGAACCAAGGACATAAAGGGCCAGAACAAGCATTGCAAACATTTTGTACTATACTAATACTTCTGCCAATCCACCATCTTGGAATTATATCATGAAACAGAGAGTCTCTCTATTGTGAAACTGAAACATTCACCATATTTGTTTAATCTTAAGCACTAATAATTCATAGACCAAATTCTAAATGTCTTGTACTAATATTTCTTTCTTGAAATTTTTTTTAATACATACTTATTTTACTTCCAACTCTTATATTTCAGTTTCTTACCTAATTTAAAATGCTGATGGCATTTCAGGAAAAAATTACGTTCATAGATTTATAAGACGAACTGTTTTTTTTTTTTATGCAAAATAAAAAAATTGAATTTTAACTGACATTATAAAATCTTAATTTTTCTCTCTCACCACCACGACAATAAATTCAAACCTACATGTTATGCTAATGCAGGTGCATGCACACAAATAAACATACATATATATGTACATACACACTTGAACACAGAGGCACATAAACATATACACACGTAGTCACACAAATGTAGAAAGATAAATATTTTATCAAGTACTTCTCTGACTAAAAAACATGAACGAATATTTCAGAAATTATTCTCAGAAGATAAAATGAAACCCTAAAGGATAGAAATTATGACACCTCACATGTGTGGATACAAAATTAAACATATGTATATATATATATATCTGTGTGTGTGTGTTTGTGTGTGTACATATATTCAAGCATGCATACATATTGTATGCATATGTGTGTTTAAACATAACATAAATTTGATTAAAAGTTCTATCAACTACTAAATGTTTCAAGATATTCAGAGATATTTTCTGATTATTTTTATCTTCAACAAAAGAGAAGGTTCTTTAAGAATTGTAGTTCTGATAATCCACTTCAGTAAAATTCTGATGTCAAAATATGTTAACTGTCATATATTACTTTATAAAGAAGCTTCTAAATGTTAATCTAATGAAAGGGAACAAACAGTTAAAAACAAAACGTTAGTAAACAATATAGTACTTATTTAATTTATACTCGACAAAAAAAATGCTTTGAGTCATGATGGAGTGTGTGAATAACTTTTAAAAGGTTAGCTGTCTACAGAAGAACAGTCACTAAACTAAAAACCCTGTCAGCCTTGATAACAGGAAGATAAACAGTGTTTCTAAATGGAGCTCAACTCTAAGAACACTCAAAAATGTACATTTCTCAAATAAAAAGAAAGTGACTGAACATCCCTGAATAAAAATACATAAAAATGAAGATATCAGGAATTAGTAATATGTAAATCTAATTACATCACTTCTACTGTCAGTTGACTGAAAATCACACCTCCTCCTTTGAGATACAGGTACAACTTCGATTCTCCAGAACCTTTGGTTCCAGAGCTTTCCTTAATTAATCAAGATTATACCTCTACTGATGTGAGGTAAACATTTGTAAACAGTGTTTAAATAAACTAAGAGGCAAGATTGACTTAATTAAAATTAGAAACAGACAAGATATCAAGGACGAAAAATTGTTTGACTTTCAGCAAACACAGTGATAATTTCAGTTATTTATGTGTTTGTCAGATTGTTGGAGAGAAAGAAATATCTGCATCTACAGAAAATGGTTGTACATACAATAATATAACAACATAGCATAAATTCACTGAGATGTAACCAAGGGATATCTATCATCTTCATAATAAGTAAATAGTGAAAGTTAGCTCTTATAACAATTACTATATATATTTTTTCTTAGTTTTAATCTTAGTCACTTAACCATTTAACATTCAGATTACTTTGTCAAATGTAATGCTTATTTATTTACATTGTTTTAAATTAATCCTGCATTATCTTATAGCTTTGTGATTTTAATGATGTGAGTATATATATTTTTAGAATGACATTGTAGGGTAGGCGTGAGAAGTCAGATCTGGTCAGTTTGAACATAAAATGGATTGAATTTTTGGGCCTGACATTACCAATACATATGCTAAAGAGTGACTCATTCTTTTGTGCCAGCTGGACCATTGCCACCCATTTAATTGGATGCCTTACTCTCTGCTACTACTTTTGTTGTAACTATATCTTTATGGATCTGAGAGGTCCAGCTCTTAGCTGGTCAGCTGTATAGTGTAGGGTTTGGGACAGTTTAATTGAACACAAATGGTATGTGGTCATTAAGCAGCTTTCATATTGCATGGCCAAACCATTTCAGTTGCTTCCATCTTATTACTTCAATAATAAGATGGAAGAAATTGAAATAATTACTTTGAAAGTATCTGCTGCTGGATGGTGCTTTGCAGTTTATAAATCCCAAACTGGGAAAATGTTTAAGGTCTACAACCCTTAATAAATACAGCTCAGTGAATGATGATTACTCTCCATAGCAACACAACCCAATCATTTAAATTAATCAAGTATATACCTGTTTAAACCTTGTTAACTTGGCTAATTTCATAAAGGCTTTCCCATAACTCAAACAAAGGAAATCTCCTGTAGGCAAGAAATTAAATTTAGTGAAATTTACTTGGACACAAGGACAGAAAAGTGAAGGGCAGTAGAAACAATATGTAATGTAAACATTACCAATGCTACATGTTTAATGTACATGTGCTGTTTAAATGCCAGGAGCTGCAGTTTATCATCTGAGAAAAATCCCTTTAAAAACATTATAGTATTAAAAACACAATATACTTCAGAGTTTAGCAAAATGAAATTGCCCCAGGTGTGAACACAAGAATGGTAGATACACATTTTGCTGTAATTGCAGCTTATAAATACTGCACATTTTAGTAATTTCTGAAACGAAATTGAAATCTCTAGCCTGAAGCATATACAAATAGTGTAAAAACTATTTGCTAATTTGCAATGATGCTGCACAAGTAGAATAAATTCAAAACATGTAATAGAAGAAGATTTATAATGTAAACATTATCAGCACCATATATTTAATGTACATGAGTTATTCAAATGTCAGGAACAGTGGTTTATCATCCAGGGAAAATGCCTTTAAAGATGTTATAGTGTTGTCAAACAATATATATATTAAGAACTGCGTGAGATTAAATTGCCCCAGAAGTCAACATGAGAGTAGCAATTACAACTAAATACGTGCTTACCACTTTCATTTGGGGTGATTTTGCTTCACCTAGCTCTGAAGTATAGCGGGTTTTTTAATGCTATACATTTTTAAAGGGTCTTTTTTTTTTGTAGGACAGCCAAACCAAGTTGGCTGCATCGATCACTGCTGCAATCCAACAACTCCTTCAAGCTTCACCACTACCATCCTGTTGCTAGCAATGGTAGTGAGCTGCAGGCGATCTGCCATCCACATGTCACCACCCCTGGTTGGTATGTCAGTCGCTGGATCCTGCATGTGTGTGTGTGTATGTGTATGTGTGTGTGTGTATATGTGTGTGTGTGTGTATATGTGTGTTTGTGTGTGTCATGCATTTGTCATCATGTTTGTATTTGTGGCAGTGGTTGTTGACATGGTGACAGCTGTGCTCATGTTCATGTCCATTTTGGTGATGGCTGCTCTCATACTCGGCATCTGGTTCCTGCTTCAGGATGTCTTTGTGCTCATGGTCATAATCATATCTGCCTCTGTCTGGTGTTTAAGCAGCGCACATAAGTATCTAGTATTGGTAATCTAGTACAGAAAGACAACATGGTAACACCATTAGTAGGAGAGGTTCGGAAGGTGAAAGTGGGGAGTAAAGTGTAGTGTCTGCAAGAAACAGGGGACAATAAGCTAAGCGAAGTTAAGAGAAGTTAGTACGGGTATGCGTTAAGGTACTTGTGAACGTGATAAGAAGAATGAAGGGAGGAATGACAAGGTGAACGAACAGATAGAAGAAAGCGACAATTGAGAAGTTAACAATTAACAATGGAGACATGAAAAGCAAACAATCAAAAATGACAAAATTATGAAGAAAATGAAAAAAATGATGAGAAGCTGAGGCAGTGTGAAAGGATGAGGTTTTAATAGATAACATGAACTGTGAAGGGACCCTTGGAAATCCTCGTTAAAAATTCCAGATGGTTATTTTTTTTAGTGTCCTCTGTTTCTTTCCGACACTTCACTTTACTCTTCTCTTTCACCTTCCCAACCTCTCCTACTAACAGCATTACCCTGTTTCTCTGTACTAGACCACAACTATATTGCCTGAGATACACAAACACAGTATTAGTAATGTTTAATCTGAATTAAATATTTAATATATTTTCTGAGTTCAAATTCTGCCAAGGTCGACTTTACCTTTCATCCTTTCAGGATCAATAAAATAAGTAGCTGTAGAGTACTGGGGTCGATGCAATCAACATACCTGCTCCCGAAAACTGCTGGCCTTGTGCCCAAAATTTGAAACTAATATTTAATATATTTAGTAGTTTATCAAAGGGAATTAGATGTGTAAATGAAACACAGCTATGAAGTAAGGTAGGCTGGCAGATTTGATAATAGACTCATTTTGCATAACATAATTTTGATTATCTGCTTCGTCATTTCCAGTCAAACTGTCCAGCCCATGCCAGTATGGAAGGAGGACGTGAAATGATGATGATGATGAATTCATAAGTTCTTAATGAGTGACTGAGAAAGAAATTAAATTTTTTTAGGTGGTAGGTGATAGGATCTTTTATCTTCTACTTGTGGTGCCCCAGCATGGACTGTGGCCATACTGGGGCCCCAAATTGAAGAGTTTTAGTCGAACAAATTTACAGGGACATAAACAAACCAACACTAGTTGCCAAGTAGTGGAGATGGAACACAGAGAAATACATATATATATATATGATGGGCTTCTTTCAATTTCTGTCTACCAAATCCACAAGTCTTTTAGTGGTCTGGAACAATAATAGAGGATATTTTCCACACAGTGGGACAGAATCTGAAACCATGAAGTTTAACTGAAAAGCAAACTTCTTATGACACAGCTATGCCTGCACTTAAATCTGCTAAAGTGACTGGTTGCGTAAAGTTTCTAAATTTATATATACATGCAACCCCCAATGAGTGCAGGTACTCTTTCAGGCTTTCAAGCCTTCATCCTGACGAACATTCAGTATGGAACAGCTGCAGGAGGAGAAAGGGCTTCAACAGTATTTAGTTTGAATTTCATTTCAGGTTAGGAGCTTAGAGCAACATAAAATAATTGATTTAGGACTTAAGATGGCATCAATACCTGAACTGAACCTACAACCGCATGATTTTGAGCTCAACACTCATATTCCAGGCCACAAGTTTAATTCAAGAGGGCGTCCATTTCTGATCACAACTATATAAGCATCTAGAACAATTAGTAAATGGATAAAAGCTTGGACTATACAACCAAGTCAGATTTGCAAGTAAGTGACAACAGTTTTGTTGTCTTTGTTTTTTTTAAAGGTATAGAAAAGTTGACTGGATAATATAAATCTAATTGGATAAAAGCATTGAAATAAAGGCATTTAGATGATATCGCAGAGCTGTAAATGATGTATAGAAAAGATATGAAATGCAATAGATGAGGTTAAGATTACAATGAATCCAAGCATTTCAAATAATGGTTAAACTAAAACCAAAAAAATAAATAAATAAATATCAATTTACTAGAAAAAAAAAGGAATCAATGTTCCAATCAACTGTGCCTCATCTTTGAAAAAAATATTATACATTAGTCAGAAAAATAATCAATATTATTTAATGAGAACATAGGAAGATTCTGATCTGATTATAGTTGAGTTGAGGTGATATTCTGGTGATTTTAGACAAAACTAACAATGCTATTTCTCTCTTGTGTTTTTCTTAGTTAACCCTTAGAGAAAAAGAGATGCCTACAGTATTAGATAGGCATAGAAAACTGTTAGGGATTGTTGTAGTTCACACTTAAATTAAACTTCTGTATATTGATGCCAATAAGGAAGATGTGGACGAGGATGGAACTTCAGAAGATGGACATGGTGAACCATTTTTGAAAAAAAGTGGGCTACATGAGATAGGTCTCATAATCATGCAGGCTGCATTACTAAAAAAGTTCAAGGTAAATTTTGTTTGCCATGCCATGCAAAATGTTCCTCAGGCTGCCTGTGACTGATGGATTTGTGTTGGCTGGGAGCAGCTGGAATTGATACACATTAGAGATGGCAAAAGGTAGGAAGATATTTGCATTAGCTAAGCAGGATTCCATGTTGCTAATACCCTTGAGAATGGCATGGACTACACAATACCTTATTTCACCTCTCCATTGCCCTATTAAAATACATGGCCTTTTTATCAAATCAAACAGAAACCATTAATACTGAGAATTAGGTTTGTCTGACTGTTGTTGTTGTTGTATCATTTAGCACCTGTCAGCCTTGATCAAGTCAACCTATATTCAAAGGTGTTCCATCTATGACCATCTCTTTTTTTCTAGGTTAATATGTTTATGATAACATCCTAATTCAATTTGAAATTCCTTTTTCATTTTTAATCTTTTTGTTACCATATTTCTATTGAAATACTCTGCTTTTGTTTCAATAAATTTTGATAATAAGGAATAATTTACTAAAAATAACCTTTCACATTATTAAGCTAGTGTTTGGTGCATAAATTATCCTGAAATATTTATAGAAAGTTTTAATTTAGAACTCTTTAAAAAAGCAAGTTTGTATTGGAATCAAGGGCAGTTACAAGTGAATTGGTTTCAAAATAGTTAAGATGGCACTATATGATACAAGGGATATCTGATTGGCCTTTCTTGCAAATCAAGACACCCTAGTGAGCTGGATGTAGTAAAATAATATGGTTGAAGAATAATTAAAAGTAATGGGTACTGTTAAATTCAATGAGGGAAAAACAAGAAATAATCAAATCATGCAATAAATGATGGATCATTGATGATGAGTTTTAAAAATTGGTTTTAGTGTTGTCATGTGCTCATAAATAAGGCTTCTACCTCCTTTCGCTTCAGTAATCTTTGTTGAAAATAGATTACCTCTCTCATTTCACAGTTGATTGGTGAGGGCATACATTTTTAATGGAAATAATTTTAAATATTTATGGGGTTTTATTCTTTGGAAATGAAATCAAAATTCTATAAATACTATTAATATTAATTTTTTAAGCAAACATTTCTATTGGAGAAAAAATAATGAATTCTTCATTATCACAAAATTACTGTATTTTTCCAGTATATAAGCCAAAATTTTCAGTGTACAAGCCAACTTTTTTAAACCAAAATTCACAGCTAAATACAGTGTGTTTATGTTCCTGTAACTTAGCACTTCAGCAAAAGAGACCGATAGAATAAGTACTAGGCTTACAAAGAATAAGTCCTGGGGTTGATTTGCTCGACTAAAGACGGTACTCCAGCATGGCCACAGTCAAATGACTTAAGCAAGTAAAAGAATGGTTACTGATAAAATCATATATAAGGCCATCAATTTTGAAGGGTAAAGGATTAGTTGATACCATCATAAAAGGCTGAGTTGACAATCATAGAATTTGAACCTGGATTATTAAAAGTTGGAAGACATCTAAATATTTTTTTCTATTATAGATACAATGCCTAAAATTTTGTGGTAGCAGGTTAGTCAATTTCATAGACCTCAGTATTTGACTAACACTTACCTTAAAACATCCAAATAATGGTTTCACATTTTGGCATAAGGTCACCAATTTCAGAGAAGGGGATAAGTTGATTACATTGACCCCAGTATTCAACTGGTATTTTATCAACTCTGAAAGGTGTTACGACCTGGTGGCCATAACCCAAATTTACAGAATCAATGAGAATAGGGTGAACCCAAAACAACAACACACTATACTCTTTTTACTCTTTTACTTGTTTCAGTCATTTGACTGTGGCCATGCTGGAGCACCGCCTTTAGTCGAGCAAATCGACCCCGGGACTTATTCTTTTTTGTAAGCCCAGTACTTATTCTATCAGTCTTTTTTGCCGAACCGTTAAGTGACGGGGACGTAAACACACCAGCATCGGTTGTCAAGCAATGCTAGGGGGACAAACACACAAACACACACATATATATATATACATATATACAACAGGCTTCTTTCAGTTTCCATCTACCAAATCCACTCACAAGGCATTGGTCGGCCCGGGGCTATAGCAGAAGACACTTGCCCAAGATGCCACGCAGTGGGACTGAACCCGGAACCATGTGGTTGGTTAGCAAGCTACTTACCACACAGCCACTCCTGCGTCTATGAAATTTGAAATTTTTTGTAAAATATAATTAACAATTGTCATCATATAAAAAAAAACAGCCTACATACGAAAACAAATATATACACGAACAAAAAAACCAATGCCACACCAGATGTGCAGTCAAAATATTTACAAAGGTAACATATATATATATTATATATATATATATATATATATATATATAGTTCAGAAATTTGGACTCAGACTCCTGGTTTTTGGTTTCACCAAAATTGGCCTCACACAAAGCCTGGCCTCACAAGTTTGGTTTTCCAAAAATATGGATTCCAAAAATGGGGATTTCATAAAATCTGGATTTCCATTTTAGTACAAATTTGGTTTTCGAACCTTGGATTTCAAACCTTGGATGTCGAACTTTGGATCCAGATGTGACACAGAAATTATTTTAAATCTGACAAAAGTTCTGGTAAATTCCTGTGGCATAAAATATATCCCTAAATGCCTAACACAAAGCACAATATGCATAAACTAAACAGGCAATCATAGCTTCTAGAATCCAATTGAACATCTTTGTCTCACAGAAAAAACTGTCACAAAAACTGGTGGGGTACAATTTGTTCTAGCCAATTTGTTATAGTTTCACAGTTTTGGCTAATAACACCTACCTTCCCTATTTTGATAATGGACTTCATCCTGACCTTACAGTGCATCATGAAAAACTGTTTACCTGTTTAACTTAACATTATAATTTATAATTTCCTAACAAAGGACAAAAGTAAAGTTGGCCCTGGTGACATTTGACTTGGAATGTAAAACTGGAAGAAATACCGCTAAGCAT
Source organism: Octopus sinensis (assembly GCF_006345805.1). Classification (NCBI taxonomy): domain Eukaryota; kingdom Metazoa; phylum Mollusca; class Cephalopoda; order Octopoda; family Octopodidae; genus Octopus; species Octopus sinensis. The sequence continues at coordinate 53,848,544 of NC_042998.1, read as the reverse complement.
TCTGTCCAGTGTGATAACAATTCTGTTAGTTTGCTGCCTTAAATATCAGATTCAGATTTTGGTCCAAGACCAGTAATTTGAGGGTAAGGAGTAAATCAACTACATTGACCCCAGTGCTCAACTGGTACTTATTTTATCGATCCCAAAGGTATGAAATGCAACATTGACCTTGGCAGAATTCGAACTCAAAACATAAAGGCATGCTAACTATTCTGCCAACTCACTGCCAACCCTTTCGTTACTAACCCGGCCGTAGCCGGCCGAAAAATTTTTTGGTTCAAAGTACCAACCCGGCCATACCCGGCCGTTAGAACCCATTGTTATCTAAATGTAAATTTGAACCCAAATCTCGTTGGTACATTCGTTAAAGCATGTGATTTCACATTGTAAATAGTTAAGTTATAGTATCCGACATTGCTTGAAGTGATATCTCAACTCAGTGAATTTTGGGAGATTTTTTTCCACATGTTTTTCGGCATCGATTTTTCTTCAACTTTGAAAATGGATAGGAGTTTCATGTTATCAAGCATTGATTCCGAATTTAAAGCTTTGTCAACGGAAAATAGGGAGATATCGAGAAAAAGAATGAATGAGGTACTAAAGCACGTGGTGTACAATATAATGAATATTTTTTTATCCGAAAATGAAAGCAGCGCCTTCCGAAGAAACAAAGCGGCGAAGGCGACAGCGAAGACGATTTTACATCGGAATGAAGTAAAAAAACTTTTAAAATGTTTTTATTAGCAATTTTTTTGAGAAGATAAAGTTTATCTATAGCCTTTCTTAGAAAGTGAAACCATTAGACTTTTATTTTTTTCAGTATGCTAGTTTGAAGCGATCACTTCGGAAACAAACTTACGCAGATTGTAAACAAACCCAAAATCGGGGTTCAAAGTTTGGGAAATTTGTGAAGCAAATACTGGGTACTGTTGTGGATTTAGTTTTTATACAGGGAAACTAATGTTAGTCAGCATGGCCTAGGGAACGATGTGGTCTGGAAGTTATTGTTTGAAGCGATCAATGTGGAAACACACTTACGCAAATTGTAAACAAACCTAAAAGCAGGGTTCAAAGTTTGGGAAATTTGTGAAGCAAATACTGGGTACTGCGTGGATTTAGTTTTTATACAGGGAAAATAATGTTAGTCAGCATGGCCTAGGGAACGATGTGGTCTGGAATTTATCACTTCCATACCATAACCAGGGCCGTATATTATTTTTTGACCGATTTCTTTAGTTCGGTCAAACTTGTGGTGGATTCCAATATTTCAGTTTATTCACCTTTATGGTACACCTGTTGTGCATTAAATTCAACTGATGATCTAGTGATGTGCACAATTCTTCTTTATCAAAATTTTGTTGCATACCCATTTGAATATTAGCTGATGATTCATTTTCTATAGTGATGTTTAAACAAAATTTTAATTTTTTACCTTTTGCTCAATTTAAAATTTAATATTTTTACCTTTTGCTCATTTACCTGTAATTAAAGTCACTTTGAAACAAAAGTTATGCAATAGAATGATTAAGAACCCTTCCTTTAATTATGTTCCAAATATCACATTAAAATGTTGATAAGTAAAAAAGTTACAGTTATTTAATGAAACAAGCCTAAATTCATGATTATTTTAGAATTTAATTGAAACTCATGAGGGGTGTATTTTGGTCAGAAATATAGTAGACATCTAAATAATACAAAGCATTTTGTCTGTTGTTTACTTTTTGCTTTCTTACCTGCCACTCATATTATATAATAATATTCCATATTATGTAAGACATCATTTTAATTAAATATATGAAAGTATATTAATAACTATGTTGATGGAAAAATGACTGCAGATCCAGAAATAATAATAATGTTTTACTTGTGAAGAGTGTTATAACGTCAACACCAGATATTTGTAAGTCTATCAAAACATCAAATGACTATTTACTGGTTGTGTTATAGTTAAGAGCAACTAGTTATCTTATTACATCTGATCTAAGTCATCATGCAATTGCTGTTTGTATGTCTGTATGTTGACGGGAAAGATTTAGTAAAAATTTCTTTTTATGATGATTGTGAGCTCCATTTGACAGTACCTTATATGCTGTAGTGTAGTTAGAGTGTATGCTACCCAAGCTGCCCTGGAGTCTCCCACTGCCTCCTATACAGGCTTATACAGCAGACCTAAAAGTGATGCCCCCTTAAAAACACCACTCCTATCCTTCCCCCTCTCTAGCTATGCTACTGCTTGTATGGAGAATTGACCAAGGTTACAGATCCCAGGTATTAGGGAAATATTCTCACTGTTTTATGATACAAGGGCTAGGGAGTAAACTCTAAAATAAATTCTGAGTGGAAATTCTGAGGTTGGTCCTAGGTTGATGACATTGAAAAAGCCTACTTGACATTCATGAGCCTGGAGTGTCTGTAACAAGCTTTAAATCATTTAGTAAGTCAGAAAGGCTACCTTCCTTCAGGATATATGCAAAGACCATTCTTCCTTCTAAAACCAAAACATGGATGATAAAGAAGGACCTTCAAGATTACATTGATGTACATTTACCAAGCTTCCCATGAGAATATTCAGAATTGAGGGTCCATAAGTTGTGTTCAAAATCTAAAATAAGTTGCTGTATGAAATGTTTAACTACACACATGCCCGGTTTTTGCCACTTTGTTACTGCTAACCAGTGGTGCAAAGCACCATTCTCTAAAAGCAATTGGATCCAAAATGTTGTTTAATCCCAGCTCAGGCTTTTTTGAGCTGATCTATGATTAAAGGCATTCAAGCTATGACTATCTTGCCTTCACTTCAAATGTAGCATATTCAGGACATTAAGATATGACTTAAAGAATATTTGGCTGTTATTTCTTGCAAGTCAAGCATACATGTAAAAGGCTTTGTCGTTGGCTTGATTTACTGAAATTTATATGGATGAGGTAGCTGAATGGGTAGAATAATGGAGCAAAGGAAATAACAGACAATTCAAGAAACACTGAATCTGTGTTGTATGAATAATCATAGAAGAGGAGTGATGCAGCTAGTTTGTGTTCTCATAACACTGCATTAACTGTTCGCAAAGATCTAAAGAATGTTAAGATATAAATCAGTTAGTTATGAGATAACAATCCATGCTTGAATTATCTCTGAAATCATGTTATAGCGACTTAATTCATTATTATTATTACAATGAAATATCGTTCTAAGTTTATATGTATCCATGTACAAATAAGACAAAACAAACCATATTTTGGTAATTTTAACATGTAATATAATTGACCAGGTTTTTCTTTGGATAATAATTAATTTTTTCAGTTTTATGAAAAATTAAATATTGTTGAAATTAAATAAGTTTTTACTTGGCTTTCATAAGAGTGTCAACAGATATTTATTTCATTTGTGAAATGATAATCTTAATTTAATTTTCATTTTTAGTCTGATTTTCAAGTTCCAGCAGTCAAGGCAAAATTAAAGTGATCGGGATTATGGAGTATAACAGTTGTGTGGTTAAGGCATCAGACCATTAAAAACATAGTTAGGGTTTCAAGCCTTACAAATATGATTGTAAAGTCACATAACATTTGATTTCCAATTTTGGCACAAGGACAGCAATTGTGGGGGAGTGGGTAAGCTGATTACATCAACCTCAGTGCTTGACTGGTACTTATTTTACTGACCCCGAATGGTAAAGTCGACCATGGAAGAATTTGAACTCAGAATGTAAAGATAAACAAAATGTCACAAAGCATTTTGCCTGGCATACTATGATTCTACCAGCTCAATGTCTTAAGCAACATAACCTTTGATTGATAAATTCAAGTAGCTGGCAATAGCATGAATATTCTTTGCAAGACATTATTTTCTCTTACTATTGACCCTTTTTAAAGTGACAGGCTGGCAGAATTGTTGGCATACTAGGTAAAATGCTTAACGACATTTTGTCCATCTTTACATTTTGAGTTCAAATTCTACTAAGGTTGACTTTTCCTTTCATCCTTCCAGGGATGCTCTTTTACTCTTTTACTTGTTTCAGTCATTTGACTGTGGCCATGCTGGAGCACCTCCTTTAGTTGAGCAAATCGGCCCCCAGGACTTATTCTTTGTAAGCCTAGTACTTATTCTATAGGTCCCTTTTGCCGAACTGCTAAGTTACGGGGATGTAAACACACCAGCATCTGTTGTCAAGTGATGTTGGGGGGACAAACACAGGCACACAAACATATACACACACACATACATACATACATATATATATATATATATATTATATATATATATATATATATTATATATATATATATACATATACATATATACGACGGGCTCCCTTCAGTTTCTGTCTACCAAATCCACTCACAAGGCTTTGGCCGGCTCAAGGCTATAGTGGAAGACACTTGCCCAAGGTGCCATGCAGTGGGACTGAACCCGGAACCATGTGGTTGGTAAGAAAGCTACTTACCACATAACCACACCTACGCCTATGATAAAATATGTTACCAGTTGAAAACCAGAGTCAATGTGATCGACTTATCCACTTCCTGAAATTATTGACCTTGTGCTAAAATCCAAAACATTAACCCTCTTTATAAGGTGAGCAAGCTGGCTGAACCGTTAGCATGCCAAATGAAATACTTAGCATTTTGTCTGTCTTTATGTTTGGAGTTCAAATTCTGTTGAGATTGACTTTGCCTTTCATCCTTTCAAGAGTGAATAAAATAAGTATCAATCAAATACTGGGATTGATGTTATTGACTTCCCCACCCCTTAAATCTGCTGGCCCTGTGCTAAAATTTGAAACCAATATTAATCCTCTTGTATGTTAGCATGCAGAAGAAAATGCTTAGTGGCATTTCTTCCAGCTTTATGTTCTGAGTTCAAATTCTGCTGGGGTTGACTTTACCTTTCATCACTTTTAGGGTTGATAAAATGAGCAGCAGTCCGGCATTGGGGTCAATGTAATTGAGTAACCCTCTCTCACAAAATTTCAGGTTTTGTGCCTATAGTAGAAAGAATTATTAACCCTCTTGTAATGTGGAATTTCTTCCAGATTTTTACATTCTGAGTCCAAATTTCACTGGGGACATAAACAAACCAATACTGGTTGTCAAGTGGTAGTGGGAGCCAACCACAATGCACAAATACACACACACACACACACACATGCACAAATACACACACACACACACATACAGGGTTGTCTTAAGAGCATTTTAGGCCCCTGGGCAAGTCAATGTCCTGGGCCGTACAGTATTTATTTACTGATAACAAACTACAGCATACATTGATCAGAACTGGGCCCATGTCTTAAGAAAACCCTGTATATATTAATACAAGTTTCTTCCAGTTTCTGCCTACCAAATCCACTCACAATATTTGGTAAGCCTGGTACTACAGAGGAAAACACTTCCCTCGGATTCTACACAGTGGTACTGAGCCTAGCCATGCCTGTTCCTATAATACCTATATCATAACCTACATAATACTATAAATATCATTTTCTGTTCCTTCCTTTTTTTTTTAACCTATATTTCACTACAACCTCAGATTTATCTATATTCAAAGAATGTATCTTAAAGAGGAACTGGTAAATTATTCAGATTATTCACATTTTGAATCGCAAAGAAGTAACTTTCTATGACATGAGAAAAATAAATGGGGTTTGACATTAACATTCAAAGAGATTTTATTATTTTTATTCTGACAGAACAAAAGGAAAAAAAAAGTAGTGTTCATGATTAACTACTGGAGCTTACACAATGTAATTAGCAGGGAGATAAGATATGTATATTTAATGATTTGTAATTTGCTATTGCTTCTGGTGAATAAATATTTTGGTTGTGTGTTTTTTATCAAATGATAACCATAAAGGCATGGGTGTGGTAAGGTGGTGAGCTGGCAGAAACGTTAGCTTGCCGGGCAAAATGCTTAGTGGTATTTCGTCTGCCGCTACGTTCTGAGTTCAAATTCCGTCAAGGTCGATTTTGCCTATCACCCTTTCGGGGTCAATCAAATAAGTACCAGTTACGCACTGGGGTCGATATAATCGACTTAATCTGTTTGTCTGTCCTTGTTTGTCCCCTTTGTGTTTAGCCTCTTGTGGGTAGTAAAGAAATAGGTATTTCGTCTACCATTACGTTCTGGGTTCAAATTCCACCAAGGTTGACTTTGCCTTTCATCCTTTCGGGGTCGATAAATTATGTATCAGTTATGCACTGGGGTCAATGTAATTGACTTAATCCCTTTGTCTGTTTTTGTTTGTCCCCTCTATGTTTAGCCCCTTGTGGGCAATAAAAAATAAGAAGCTTGCTTCTTAACCACATAGTTTTGGGTTCAATCCCACTATGTGGCACCTTGGGCAATTGTCTTCTGCTATAATCTTCAGCTGACCAGAAACTGAAAGAAGCCCATCATGTGTGTGCATATATGTATGTACGTGTGTGTGTGTGTCTGTGTTTGTCCCCCACCACTACTTGACAACTGGTGTTGGTGTGTTTACGTTCCCCATAACTTAGTGGTTTGGCAAAAGTGATCAATAAAATAAGTACAAGGCTTAAAAACAAAAAGAAGCCTTGGAGTCAATTTGTTTGATTAAACCCTTCAAGGCAGTGCCCCAGCATGGTCGTGGTCAAATGACTGAAACAAGTAGAAGATAAAAGGAAAAAAGAATAAATGATGGATAAAAGCATCGTTGATTTTTAGTTTCAAGTATTAGCTGAATAATTTAAAGGATGCTGGCAAATGCTAAAGTCTAATAATTGATTATTTCTTTAATAAAAATCATCACTTATTTTTTCTTTTTTTTACAAGGTTTGAATTCATAAACTGTTATCAGTCCGGCAGATTTTTATTGCCTGCTGACTACTTTGTTATTTCACCATGGTGAGTTCAAATCTTGCTGAAAACAACTGATAATACACAATGTTTGATTCAACTGATCTTGTTTCTTGCATACAAAAGAAAAAACAAATAAATAAAACCTGCTATTTTTCACTAGTGAAAAAAAATTAATTATATTAATTAACTTTTAATTAACAAGCAATGTTTATTAATAAATTGAATCTGTTGAATAATGCATGATACTGAAATAATATTGATTAATTGGTAGGGAAATAATATAAATTTATCCAACAATTGATTAAATTAGATTGACGAGGAATGTGATAACACTATTATTGCTGTTGTTGTTGTTGATGGTGGCAATAATGATTATGAGAAATGGTTGTAAATGAATAAGCCTCCAACAGGATCAGTCATTGATTAAATATTAGTTTAATGTATTATTTTCAAACCGAAGTCCTTTCTCAGTTAATTAAAAACAAAAACACTGTAAATAATAGCTTCACTTTCACTTATCTTGAAAGCAAGAAAGAAGGTGGGCAAAGTAAAAGAGGGAGGGAGACTTAGTTTAATTCAAAAGAGAGTAAGGGAGTTGCATGAGGAGGAGAGGAAGGAGAAGGAATGGGTTTTCCTTATCCCAAAGGAAATGAGAGTCAGAGTCGTGGAAAGGGGTTTATGAGTTGAAAAGGGAGCTTAGTAATACAAAAGATGAAGAAGACGGAGAATATTGCTGAGAAAGGGATGCAAAGAGAAAAAGAGGTAGAATGAGAAGAAAAAGATGACGACCAAGAACAAGGATGAAAAAAAAAAGGAAGCACTGTTTTGGCAGTGACTTGTTATTTATTACGACAGGATTGATTAAATCACGTCTGGATTCAATTGTAGTGGCTATAATTAAATTATTGATCAGGTCATAGTGATGATATCAATACTGAACTGACTTTAAGGAAATGTGAACGGGTGGTGGGTCAAGAGATCATTGATTAGCTGACTGTAGATATTGCTACTTCATTAAACTAACTAATTAATTTTGTTCTTGATTAATGTGGGGTTTATTGGAATGCAGTTTGTAAACAGATATATTTTATTGATTTCTACAATTCCTACATGATCACGTTATTGTAGGACAGAGTCTATTTGACTGAATTAACACCCACAGTATATGCCCGGTACTAATTTAACTGACATGCCACTCTAAGGTATGAAAGGTAAAAATCTATCTCGATGAGATATAGATTCTAAAGACAAAGGGTTACAGTTATAACAACAAAACATTTTGAAGCCATCTTCCTCTGTTAAAGCAGGGGTTGACTTCACAGGTCCCATGACAATCTTTGTAAGAGGCAGGTTTTCTATGGATATGTGCTTTTACTGTCACCAATACTCACCCATTTCCAAGTAAGGTAATGCGAGCTGGCAGAAATGTGAGCCCGCTGAGCAAAATGCTTTGTGGTATTTCATCTGCCGTTACATTCTGAGTTCAAATTCCGCCGAGGTCGACTTCGCCTTTCATCCTTTCGGGGTCGATTAAATAAGTACCAGTTACGCACTGGGGGCGATATAATCGACTTAATCCGTTTGTCTGTCCTTGTTTGTCCTCTCTGTGTTTAGCCCCTTGTAGGTAATAAACAAATAGGTAATATTTTCCCATGGTCAGACATATTCATGCATAATACTGGAAATGAATATTGCTTGTATGACAATGATGGCTGCGTGTTGTGTTCTTGAGCAAGGCACTTTATTTCATGTTGCTCCAGTTCACTCAGCTGTAGAAATGAGTTGCGACGTCACTGGTACCAAGCTGTATCGACCTTTGTCTTTCCCTTGGATAACACTGGTGGCGTGGAGAGGGGAGGCTGGTATGCATGGGCGACTGCTGGTCTTCCATAAACAACCGTGCCCGGACTTGTGTCTAGGAGGGTAACTTTCTAGGTGCAATCCCATGGTCATTCATGACCGAAGGGGGTCTTTACCCTTATCACACAATGTCACAACAAGGAAAAACAAACAAACACACACACACACACGATGGCTTCTTTCAGTTTCTGTCAACCAAATCCACTCACAAGATTTTGGTTGATCCAGGGCTCTTGTAGAAGACATGTGCCCAGAGAGCCATGCAGTGAGACTAAACTCAGAACTATGTGGATTGGAAAGCAAAGTTCTTACCACATAGCCACATCAGTGCCTAGACATACCAACATCCTTGGTGATGTTAATTTCTTTCAGTCACTTCTTACACAGATACTTACTGTAGCTATCCTAAAACTGGAATAGTCCCAGAAAACATTAAGGTAAAGGAATGTTTTTCTCTTTTAATCAAAAGGGAAAGCAATGCCCATGACCCTTTACAGAGCCTCTATGACTGGTAGGTGAGATGAAGATATCCTCAAACCAGGAACTTGGCTTGAATGCTTGCAACAGAGTAGACTTCGTTAAAAGTACTTAAAATTGTAGGTGAGGATATTAAATATGGTTATGGATTATGTCAATAACTAAAGTAGGCTTTGGGAAGATTTGAACTCAGAATGCAAGGAGTTGGAACATATACCACAAAGTATCTGGTCCAATGATCTTATAGTCCTACTGATCTACTGGTCTGGAATTGTACTTTTTATCAACCCAGAAAGGATGAAAAGCAAAGTTGGTCTCAGTAGAATTTGAACTCAGTATGCAGAGAATCTCAACAAATACTTCCTAACATTCTGTCCGATGCTCAGCTGACTACTAATTTGCTACTTACCTCGTAATTTCAAAGAGAGAATCTTGATTTTTAATTTATGTACAGATTTTGTGATGAATACCATTCAATTATATTGATCCTACTATTTAAAGGTGTAGAGCTGGCAGAATTGGTAGCATGCCAGACAAAAATAATTCTTAGTAGCATTTTGTCCATCTTTCTGAGTTCATATTCCACCATGGTCAACTTTGTCTTTCATCCTTTCAGGATTAATAAAATAGGTACCAGTTGAACACTGGGGTCGATGTAAAAGACTAGTTGCTACTCCAAAATTTCAGACATTGTGCCTACAGTAGAAAAAATTAAAAAAAAGTAACTAGTACTTATTAACCCAGGAAAGATGAAAAGAACTCAACCTGATAGGATTTGAACTCTATTATTAAATGCTTGACTGGTTCACTACTAATTCACTCAATGCAAGACTGTAGTTGGTCACTGTGCTTTACAGGCATGCAATATCTCTCTAATTGAATATATCATTGATGTATAGTCACAAGTGGTGGTAGTATTAGCTTAGTGAATGTTAGGCACGGATGTTAATTAAATTGTGAATGGTTGGGGTGGATAAATCATTAGCTTTAATTTTAATTCTAATCAAGAAAAACAAGGGAGTTAAGTTGGAAATCCACTTAATTAAAAATTGACTGGGAGCATACAGTGACAAGTGAGTGATCTTTGGAAAATGACATGTGAACTCTGTGCATGTTTAATAAAGTAGAGATAATGAGTATTGCCTTCATTTAGTCACAGATGGAGACAAATGGCATATAGAATGGCTGTGTGGTAAGAATATTGCTTCTCAGTCGCATGGTGTGGCACCATGGAAAAGTGTTCTTATACTATAGCCTCAGGCTGATCAAAGCCTTGTAAGTAGATTTGGTAGACAGAGACTGAAAGAAGCCTGTTGTATATATATATGTATATATATATATATATATATATATATATTTATATATATATATATATATAATATATATATATATATATTTATATATATATTATTATATATATATATATATATATATATATATATATATATTATATATATATTTATATATATATATATATAGGGTCCAGTGAAGGCGCATGACTCAGTGATTAGAGCATTGAGCTTACGATCATGAGGTTGTGAGCTCGAATCCTGGACCGAAGTGTGTGTTGTGTTCTTGAGCAAGACACTTTATTTCATGTTACTCCAGTCCACTCATCTGTAGAAATGAGTTGTGATGTCACAGGTGCCAAGCATGTATCACTGGTATATCACACACACCACTGGCACCAGTGAATTGCATGCATCACTAGCACTGGTGCATTGTATGCATCACTGGCACTGGTGCATTATATTCATCACCGGCACCAGTGCATTGTATACATCATCAAATCAGGCACTTTCTACGTGTCACTAGTGCCCTTTATGTGTTAGTGACATGGGTGCCTTTTATGTCAACACAGATGCCATTTACATGTCATTGGCACGGGTGTTATTTACATGTCATTAACATCGGTGTCTTTTATGTGTTACCTGTATGGATGCTTTTTATGTGCCACTGGCATGAGTGCCTTTCATGTGCCACCAGCACAGGTGCTTTTTACATGTCACCTGCATGAGTGCCATTTATGTTTCACCAGATAAGGTACCTTTTACATGTCACCGGTACTAGGTGCCTTTTATATGTCACCAATACAGGTGCCTTTTATGACCCATCCACACAAGTACCTCACATGTGTCACCTGCACAGGTGTCTTTTCAAGTGTCACTGGTATTGACCATGATTACAATTTCACTTAGCTAAGATGTATTTTCTCAAGCACAGTAAATCATGAAAAGCCTCGGTCACTTGTCATCACCTCAGTTAGGGGACATACAGTAATCTTAGAGACATTTTTCTGGGGAAAAGTGAGTCTTGTATGCCATCATATTTGATAACTTTCATAGGATATTAATCTCTATATTTAGCACTAGTTTAAAATCCGCACTCTGTGCAGACTTTCAAACTAGCTCCTGCAGAGGCCTAAATAGTATGACTATGACAATACTATGTCTATAATGACTATATGCCCCAGTGGCATTTGAACATAGAATAAGGGTGGATGAGAATTAATTCTGTAATGCAATCATTCTATTGTTCCTGCCTCAAGTTGAATTCTAACTGTTGGCAAATTGATCCCAAGGTTCTTATCTCGACATAAAATTAATGAAGCAAGTGTCATTTATCTCCCCCTTGATCTCTGATGGCATTTGATAAATGCCAACCAAGATAACATGAATCAGTGAAGCTTTACCTGCTAGAAATAGCAACCCTAATGCTTTTAAATTAGATCTCAACGTTGGATGTTCAAGAATCAAATGAAGGGCAGATTTTCAATCCTGGGATCATCCTGATTCCAAAAAGGTATAGTGTATCTATGTAGAGCAAATGTACACTGAGATACAGGGGTTCTGGACAGACAGAAGTTTGCATTTATTATTATAGATTAGTCTAACTTTTCAGGAATTAAGTTTCTGTTTCTATTAATTTTCTTACGTTAGATTTAGTGTAATAGCATTTTCTATCATGATGTTTGATCCTTAAAGAGAAGTTTTTTTTACACAATATCCAATATATTTATAATACTGCAGGTGAATGCAGGTGAAGAGTTAATTAAGATCATTAATGAAGATAATTAAAAAAAATAATAATTTTGATTTATCATTATTATAGTATTAGTATTTGTTTTTAGCTGGAATATTTTTGAATTACTTTTAGAAGATAGTTAAAATTAATTGTAGTACATGTAAACACCAGGTGTGTTCCTTCTAAACACATAAATGCCTGTTGTGTTTATATCTGTATGACTGCATATGATGAAGAATTGTGAGAAAAGGTAGTTTAGGAAAAAAAAAAAGGACAAGAGTTTTGGGGCTAATGTTACATATCAGAATAATAAAATTGGCAGATATCAAGGATAGGTCACCCACGTAAGTTGGAATTTCTCTGTTTTGAGAAGGGATCTTTCAAATTTTTTTCATCTCTTGGAAATGATGAGAGGCATCTTTTCGAAAAAAAAATTGAATTACTCTTTTACATGTTTCATTCATTTGACTGTGGCCATACTGGAGCACCACATATGGTCGAGCATATCGACCCAAGTACTTATTCTTTGTAAGTCTAGTACTTATTCTATCGGTCTCTTTTGCCAAACTGCTAAGTTACAGGAACATAAACACACCCGCATTGGTTTGCAAGCGATGTTGGGGGGACAAACAAAGACACACAAACATACACATACACACATACACACACATACACATACACACATACATATATATTTACATACTTACAACAGGTTTCTTTCAGTTTCTGTCTACCAAATCCACTCACAAGGCTTTGATCAGCCCAAAGCTATAGTAGAAGACACTTGCCCAAGGTGCCACGCAGTGGGACTGAACCCAGAACCATGTGGTTGGTAAGCAAGCTACATACCACACAGCCACTCTTATATTTTTTTTACCCCACTTCCTCACTCTACATCATTCAGACCAATTTTGGTCAATTTTCTGGACACTATGCTTGATAATTTTTTTAAACCTTTCTTTCTAGAAATAAATTCACTTTCATTTAATCGTGTCAGGGATAAGTCATCCAAATAAGTTGAAATTTCTCTGTTTTGACAGGGATTTTTCAAATTTTTTCTCGTGGTGCTCTTGGAAATGATGGGGCTCATCTTTTCTGAGCAAGAAAAAAAAATTCGGAAAATGATTTTTTCCCTCTCTTTCTGACTCTACACTTCCTCCAGACCAAGTTTGGTTAATTTTCTGGGAACTATGCACGATAATATTTTATCCCTCTCCTCTGGAGAAACAAATTCATAAACATGGTTTCATTATGGAAAAAGTTAAGGACAATTTGTATGTTGCTTTTAGCACATCTCCCAACCATCTTATACTGGTTTTGTGGGCACTACGTGGTGAGAAACCTTTGTGTTAAAAAAAAAAAAAAAAAATTTAGCCCCATATAATATAGTTAATTTCTTCAAAAGACATAAATTTTCTAATCCAGTTTGTCCTGGATTCCACGCATTAATTTGTAAATCATATATCTTGTATTTCCCTGAGACAAATCTCTCACTCCTAATTTATAGATCAGACATAGGCAACCTTTTTTGAGAAGTAATCTGCATGAGACATGACTCATTATGCTGAAAACGTTACTTTCAACGACAGGTTGCAAAATTCAAGATATATCGTGCTTAATCATGGTTATGTGTGGGGTTTAGGCGAACTGTTTCAAGCTATGGTACTTGGGGAAAATGGTTAAAAAGGTGGTAACTTTGGTTGTTATGATTTGTCTCTTCAAAATTGTACGTTTTCCTCGATTGCAGAAATGATAGAAATAAAAATTACTATTGAAAAGTTGATGTAAAAAAATCAGAAAGATTTCACTTTTATTTAATCAGGTCAAGGACAGGTCGCCCACATAAGTTGGAATTTCTCCGTTTTGACAAGGATATTTCAGATTTTTTTTACAGTCCCCTTGCAGATGATAAGGGGCATTTTTTTAGCAAAAATAATTCTCAAAAAGTTTTTTTTTTATTCCCGTCCTGCCGGACCGATTTTGGTCGACTTTGTGGGCACTATGCACAGTGATATTTTTTTAAAAACCAAATTCATAAATACGGTGTTGAATATGGTTTCACCATAGAAAAAGCTAAGGGCAATTTAGCTGTTGTTTTTTAGCATGCCTCACAACTATCTGATACTTTCCTAGTTTCTTAGTTTAATATGTTTCTCCCCATAAGCACATTTGAGTAATGGAAAAATATTTAACAAAAGGAAAATTTGCCATGTATCATGCTAAGAAAGAAATTCATAAATATGGGGTTGAAATCTTTTTTTAACGAAAAACCTTCTCAACATGTTGTGCCCACAAAATTGCTGGGGATATGCTAAAAACAACAGCTAAATCATCCTTAACTTTTTCCATAATGAAACTATATTCAACACTGTATTTATGAATTTGATTCTCTAGAGAGGAGGGTAAAAAAAATTATCGCACGTAGTGCCCATAACATTGACCAAAATCGGTGCAGGGGAGATGTAGAGTGTGTGTCACTTTTTGAAAAAGCTTTTTCCCAAAAAGATGACTCTTATCATTTCCAATTCGTAAATTGTCTTCCAGATAACTATCAGTCAATCTTGATCTAGTTTTCGAGTTTATTTTCATTCCAGAAAAGAGTTGCTTGCATTTATACATACTACTAAACATAGTGACTTATCTTCTAGCAAAGCACACTACTTTTGGATAGTTTTCTTGGAACAGAGTTCCATAAAAATGCGTTTAAGATTCCTCTTTAAATTTTTGCCAAAGAAATTCATCACTCTGAAGTTCAATTAGTTTCATTTGCATTTCCTTTCAAACTTTTTCAACATCAACATTAAAGGAATTTCCAAAACGATTAAGATCAACTTCTCAAGCTCTGAAGTCATTCAATCTGGGATTCAGTTCTTTTCTTCCAGCTCATTTAACTTCGCAACAAAACCATCATGTCCAGACTTTGACCTGTGATTGATTATTGTAAGGAAATGGAAAGCATCAGTAGTCTTAAGTTGATTCTCCCAAATTTGAAGTTTTGCTTGAAAAGCTTCGGCATGAGAATACATCTCATGAATTAAGCGATTTTGCTTTTGCAATTTTAAATTTAAACCATTTAAATGTGTAGTGATATCCATGAGAAATGCACGGTCACAAATCCAAATATTATCTTTCAACTCAGAAACAAATTTACCCCGCATTTATAAAGTATATACCTCTTCTTTGAGGCCATAAAATTGTTGAAGAGTCTTCCCTTTACTTAGTCAACGAAGTCGCCATATACCAATTCAAGTTCTTGTAAGAACTTTTTAAACTGGCGATGGTTAAGTGCTCAGGATTTTGTAAAACCACTCACATGCGTAACGTTCTCAAGCTTTAGAGACTTTGTACATAGATTTTCTTGGTGAATTATGCAGTGGATCGTTGCTAAGTTACCAATTGCTAAATTCAAAGAAGTTTTAGCTGGAAGGTTGTGCCTCTGGTCTTCTTAATACAATGATGCAAAATTCTTTCTCTCCAACTTTGGGTGCCAAAGTTCAAGCTTCATTTTGAAAGCAGTTAGTTTTTCATGAGAATGAAGCATGGTTGTATCTTACCCTTGCAGTGAAAGACTGATGGCATTCACTGACTCAAATATGACACCAAAAATGCCAAGCAGAGCTGGAAAAATTTTGTTTCTCATGAGTTACTCCTTACTCTTCACTCTTTTACTTGTTTCAATCATTTGACTGTGGCCATGCAGGAGCACCGCCTTTAGTCGAACGAATCGACTCCAGGACTTATTTTTTGTAAGCCTAGTACTTATTCTATCGGTCTCTTTTGCCGAACCGCTAAGTTACGGGGACGTAAACACACCAGCATCAGTTGTCAAGCAATGTTGGGGGGACAAACACAGACACACAAACATATACACTCACACACACACACACACTCACACACGCACACACACACACACACACACACACACACACACACACACACACACACACATACATATATATATATATATATATCATCATCATCATCATCATCATTTAGCGTCCGTTTTCCATGCTAGCATGGGTTGGACGGTTCTACTGGGGTCTGTGAAGCCAGAAGGCTTCATCAGGCCCAGTCAAATCTGGCAGTGTTTCTACGGCTGGATGCCCTTCCTAACGCCAACCACTCCGTGAGTGTAGTGGGTGCTTTTTACGTGCCACCCGCACTGGTGCCAGACAGAGCTGGCAAACGGCCACGAACGGATGGTGCTTTTTATGTGCCACCGGCACGAGGGCCAGGCGAGGCTGGCAACGGACACGAAACGGGGCGGTGCTGGCAACGGTCGCGAAACGGAAAGTTCTTTTACATGCCACCGGCACTGGTAACACATCTGCAATTTCCATTGATCGATTTCCATTCTGATCCTCACTTGCCTCAATGGGTCTTCACAAGCAGAGTTTCGACATGCCACCGGCACTGGTAGCACATCCGCAATTTCCATTGATCGATTTCGATTCTGATCCTCATTTGCCTCAACACGTCTTCACAAGTAGAGTTTTGTGTCCCAAGAAGGGAAGGTATGCATACGTAGGCTGGCTCCATCCCATGTAGAAGGCCACGGGTGTATATATATATATATACACATACATACGACGGGCTTCTTTCAGTTTCTGTAATGCCGTTTGTGTTGAGGCTGAGGCATCTCTTGCTACTTGGATAGTGAGCAGGTGTGGTCACCACATGCTAAGCGACTGTTTCCACAACTGCAGTCCTTCGGGGACTTAGGTACGTGGATCAAGCGGAGACCTAAGATGGGAGAATGGCAGGAATACAGACAAGCACTCACTCCGTTGTCTCGGGCAAGTAATACCGGCAGCGGGGCTACCACTACGGATTTTTATAGAGGGTTGGTAGAGCATAAGTCCGGTGATGTCCTGGGGGGAAACTCTGGGCTTCGATGAGGAGCAAATAACCAACCTGTTCAGAAGTACATTCGGGCCAAGGTATCTGGATAACTTTCAGAAATCCTTGGCCTGGTTGTGCAATCGATCGGCCTTACAGGTTCGAGAGAAGTTGTCTAGACACGGTTTTAACACCTCCCCTACATGTCTGAGGTGCGGACGCGCCAGTGAAACGGTCGTGCACACCTTTGTACACTGTGATGAATTGAAGAAGTTGATAGCCTATGTCGAACCACTGATGTTGGCTGCGGGAAGAGTACGGCTCTTGACTGAGTCCATGATCAAGATAGTATTGCCTTCTTCCTTCAACAAGGAAAAGAGGGCATTGTTTTTCTGTGTAGTAGCCATACTGAAAGAAATAGTATGGACGACACGGTCGAAAGGAATTGCATCAGGTCACTTTATCTCCGGACACAGATTGGTAAGATATTTCAACTTCCACCTGTCCAGAAAGATCCGTCTGAAGAAGAAGTGGCTGTCGCATAGTACATTCGAGAAAAGATGGATGTCTATGGTAAGGAAGTTGAGAATGACCGTGCTAGTATAGCCGGTCAGGACAAAAAGGAAAAAACAAAAACAAAGGGAAAAAACCGGCGGGTTAAATAAGGAAAAAAAAACTGAACATTATTTTAAATTTTTATTTGTATTTATATTTATCATTTCATCAGATTTCTTCGATATTTTCATTTCATGTCAAATGATTTGTTAGAGTGTAAGTATTCATGTGCATACTTTGTAATGTCCCTCTATGTAAACCTTTTATAGGTTAATAAAGAAATACGCTATAATTGACCTGTTAGACACACTGCTTCCACCACTTCTCATAGTGCACAAAGAAGAATATTCTCATTTGCCACTATTGCCTGCTGCTACTAACTCAAGACCTGTCACACTGACCAGAAGTAAACAAAAATTTGTTGATGACATTTCACCGTTCAGTTTTCTTCTTTTCGAAACCTGGTTTCTTCTGCTTTAAACAACTCAATCTACTGTAACATTTGGTGGTGCTCATTTTTACTGTTACACCTACTGGCCATTACATCTTTCAATACTCACTCTTATACTGATGATACTGTAGTGACGCTATCCAACAGTGCGCACACGCGCGCAACGCCACTTCAGTTCGCGTGTGCGGGGTTTGGAGCCTTCTGGAGAGGCAGAAGGGAAGTGCCCTCTCGCGCATGCGCGAAGACCGGAAGAAGGGAATGATGATGTGGCATTTAGCTGACAGGAGGCGTGGGAGCGTAAAGCCTTAACCAAAAAGCGTCCAGAGACACGTAGCAGTCTCCAGAAGGCTGTCCACACCAAATTGTTGCAGACCGTATTTTCTCCGCTCTCTAAGGACGCCATATTTGACCAGCTCTGTTTGCTGCTGAACTTGTAAGATTCTTACAAGCGTTAAAGTTCAGCCTTGCCACATCCATACCAAGTGGAACCAAATATACCACCTTATTTCTTACTGTGTATAAGAAAAATAAAGAGTATATATTTTTTACTGTTGCGTTTGTGTTCTTTGACTGGTAGAATCTGGAAATTAAAGGAACGGAAATTGTGAATGCACCCGAGTTGCACCCTAAAAGTGCAAGAAGCAACTAATTCCCATTACAATACCATCCTCTGCTTTTAACTTTCCACAGAGGTTTCATCCTTGTTATCATCTACCCTTGCCTAGCTCTACAATATCTGCCACCCCCTCTCTCTCTCTCTCTCTCCAGCGATCTGTTCTAATCTTGTTTTTGTTTTGGAGCATGCAACAATATGTCCCATTCTTATAAAGGGCAACCTAAGTGACTTCACCATCTGTTAATCGATTGTTCTCACTTCCAACATCTGATGGACAATGGAAACTTTTGTGAACAACCATCTTCTCCAACACTTTCAATTTCACTTTTGCCCCTCAATAACTATCAGTATAGTTTCCACAAAACCAGATCACTGAATCTACCATCAGCAAAGTTTTTGATAGTGTCTACCATACAAATTTCAGAGTTCAGCTGCCTGCCTATTGTCTCCATCCATCTCACATAGCTTGGATTAGAAGATTCCTGGCAGATCACACCATCACAGCCTCCAAGGATGAAGCTCTTTCTGGCCAACATATCAAATCTTGTGTGAACCAAGGTTTGATTGTGTTCTACACATTCAACACTCTTCTAGTATATCAATAATTTACATACCATCCCATCCAAAGGTGCCCATTCCTATGCAAATGACTTCACCCTGCATGTCTCTTTAACCTTCTATGCAGAGGTATCACCCCATATGCAGCCTCATCATACTACATGGAACACATACTATTTCCATGAGCAGTGGCCACAACACTATCCTCCAATAGGGACATAGCAATTTTGTCTCCTTCAAAAGCACAAAAACATCTTTACTGAACATATTTTAGCTGTATAGTGTAAAGTTTCTCTTGATTTACTATGTAATCTTGCATACCATTATATGACATGTGTTGTGTGTTAACTCATGGAAATAATACAAGAAACAAACTAAAAAATAACAGTGAGTCTTTATTCCTTTGCTAAATTATACAGTGAATCAAATAAACAAATTTCGGATTCTGGTGGTTGTATAGTTCGTCCATCATTTGGATAATTCAGCTCTGGTTGTCATTGGTTACAAGTGCTTCATTATAACACCAGGAAAATATGACTTGTCTTCCTGAAAATTCCCTTGCCCCTCTATCAATAGAGGTTTTGTTAACTCATTATATTAGTGGACATAGGCTCCAGTGATGGTTTAGGTTAGGTGTTTTAGAATGTCTTACTCTCAACGTGATTGGATCCGAGATCCATATCCTGTACAATGCTTGACCAATAAAAATACAAGACCCAACCAAATGTTCCAAGCTCACATGGTAGGTCATTAAAGTAATTAAAGATTAACGTGTGGAGCCTATAAAAGGCTAGTCGACTTTGATATGCCGTAATAAAAATTGGTCTCACTACAATATTACAGAAACCAACACAGATAACATGCAATTAGAACCTTTAAAGTCATGGCAAGTTAGAATTTATCCAAGTAATCTTGCATTCACTTTGAGAGTAAAATCGCCACACTAAAATATAGACATCCTCTTCAAGGCCAAAAAATAATTCAGATCTAAACAATTGCTGACTTTTTTAAAATGTCCAAATGCGAACCAGAACAAAGAAAGCCATTGGTTGGCATTGAACCACTTACCAATACACTTTAACCTCTAGCTCACTGCTGCACTGTCTCCTCACTCTGTCTTTTCCATCGCTATCTCAATGAATTCTGCTCCTTAGAGATAGCTGTTTTCATACCACTTCTATACAAGTGAATTTGGCACACTTGTATATCCTCTTGTTAAGAATATTGTGTCACTCCTTGAAGATTTTGCACTGACCACTATAGTAAATTCTTCATCCTCAATGTTTTAGCTCTATGTAATTTTCTTCCAATCCAGTCTTTTCCTGCAGTCACTGACTTAACAACTGCTGAAGGTGAATGTCTGTCACATCAATCACACAAGTCTTGGAGGGCTTGTGAAGATCACAGACATAACCAGCTTCCTCCTCGCCAAACCATCAAAAAAATAATATTATCAAAGTTCTTCAAAGCTGATCGTATCAACTGATTGATGTCTTCTGTAACAACAAGTCTCCTCAACTGTGAAACACTGTCAAGATCTCATTTCAAATGTCTCTCCATCTTTTGAACAGTTCCTTTGATGTTCTTTGTGCTTCAATGACAAGGAATAACTTACACGCACATTTTCCAGAGCCTGAACTCTCCCATATTCTTCTCCAACTTCACTTTCTATTTCCTGCTATTTTATCTCCTCTTGCAACACATCAAAATATTTCAACAACTCACCCATGAGTAGTGATCTTATTGCCCTTTTGTCTGAGAGGATGATTCCCTTTTATCATTACAAGCTTAATCTTGGTGCCAAACTATTTGCTGAAATTTATCACAGACTGTTTTGGAAGAATCTTGTCTCTTCTACCTTCTAAAATAACATTTAAGATCATCTTTGAAAATTACATGGTTGATTCCTTCATTACTTTGGTTTGATGGTACCATGTTTTACAATTTCATAATAATAATAATAATAATAATAATGCTTTGAATTAAGACACAAGGCCAGCAATTTTGAGAGATGGGTCTTAGTCATTATCAGCAATCCTAGTACTTGACTGATACTTTATCTTAGTAACTTAGAAAGGATGACCAACCAAGTTGACTTCAGCAGGATTTGAACTCACAACAAAAAAAGCATTGTTTCCTGATACTCTAATGAATCTGTCAGTCCACTATCCTTGATAACAACAACAACAGCAGCAATAATAATAACAAGAGCACTCAGAGAATGCAAACCTCCACCAAGGCAACACCAACGTTCTCTCAACAATTAGAGAATATCTTAAATAAACTCAACTGCTCTCACGCTAAAGGAAAGAAGATTCAAGGAGAAAGCAGATACATGTGTGATGTCTGCAAGATAACTTTGTGTTTAACTCCTTGTTTTAAAAATTATCATTCTAAATAAACTATCTCATTTAAAAAAAATTTTCATTTGATTTAAAAGCAATACATCATATAAAAAAATCGAAGATAGTCAAGTTATATGTATTTTTCCAATGTCCGAGTTAACTTGTTTAAATCCAAATGAGTAAAAGTACATTTTAATTTCTATAATAAAAAATAAAGGAAACAAGATAAAAAAAACTTTTTTTGTAATTAACACAGTGTATATAATTAAAAAAGGAAATTTATAAAATATGCTCTGAAATGAAATGCCATGTCAAAATAATTGATCTATTTAGGGGTTAACTGCTGTAGATACAGAATGCAAAAACAATCTAACTGTCCCACTGAAATTTTCATTAAATAATAACCATAGAAATTTCAAAATCTACAATTATCTGTCAGTATATACTTTTTCTTACTACAGAAACATACAAAGAGCGGCTCTTTTTGATCACCAAAGAAATTTGAAACACCCCAGGTTGCATTTCTGTCATCACAAAATTCAAAATTCAGAGCACTTCAGAACTGAAAACAAAAGACAAACAGTTGAAATTTCAAGCTTTCAAATAACAAAGCTGTAAAGTACAGCCAAAACTTTTACAAGTTCTACCGTGATACTGCTAAATAAACTATCTCATTTAAAAAAAAATTCATTTAATTTAAAAGCAATACATCATAAAAAAATTTCAAGCTTTCAAATAACAAAGCCGTAAAGTACAGCCAAAACTTTTACAATCTTAGAAAACTGTTAAACACCTTTCCTTCCTTCCTATCCCTTGACTACGTGGTCATTGAGGCATTCATTGGTGATGTCGCAACTAAATTTCACCACTTTCCTCAGTCTTTTGCTGCCCTCTGTGAGTCAAGGAAACTGAGGCTGGTCTACCCATTGATGTTAACTCAGGTAACAACTGACCTGGTATGGGTTATGGCCTGGTCATCATCATCATCAGGACTATACCATGGACAAATTAGCTCGGTGGTGCCCATTCGTCCCCAAGCTGTTAGCCACAATCATATGCCTCTATCTGAAACACACTTCAGCCCCAAACACAAGGCTGTTGACCTGAGAAAGTTCCTCTTCCTTAGCCAGTAACTCCTTGAGAAGCCATACCTGAAGCCTTTCACCGACTGGTGCAGTGTTAATACCATCATTTCACTTGGTTTAGTCCACCAGCTGAAGTGGGATATCAGGGTGTGGTACTAGGAGCCATCAAATGAGATGGTTCTTGGTGAATTTGTCTACAACAATTTATCTACAGATAAAACTACATAGAGATACAGAGATAGCTGTTAGCATTAAACGTGCACTTATAAACTTCTTTTTCTTAATGACCTAACTACCACTGCATGACAGTTTGTTTTTCCTAAAGAGAATAATATGTATTAATAACAGCACCTTTCAATTTAAAGATTCTCAGCATTTTTTTGGAGGCTTTGTTGTAATTCCAAGGAAAAACTGATTAAAATTTCAGTACTCTGAAGCCCATACAATGGTTCTTCGATATATAGAAACAGAGAAACGACAAAAAAATTTAGTTTATGGTGGTTAATTATTCTATAAAAATAGAGAAAATGGAGTGAAGACTTACTGGAAGTGTGATAAATAACACAAATATAAGTGTTGTGCTCATGTAACTACATTAGAGGAAGAAATAACTAGTCTTGTAAATGAACACAATTATACAATAGATGCTGTGAAAGTTGAAGCTACGAAATTGCTATAAAAATACAGCAGATGGTGAGAACCACTAATGATATACCACAATCAATAATATCTAGTGCCTTCGAAGGTTATAGTGAGGCTGCTATGCCTGGACTTCTGTTGACACAAAGTCTTAAAAAGATAGTATGTTTTATAATGCAGTTACAGCCTTACCAATGACTTTCAATTAATTAATTTTTCTGGGCAAATATACGAAATCCCTAAAAGGTGATACATTCTTAATAAATGATTCAGGTCAAAGTGATAAACGCATGCCAATTTTTACTAGTAAATGTAACCTTCATTTACTTTCACAAAGTAATCAATGGTTTGTTGATGGTACATTCAAGACAGTTCCATTGTTGTTTCACCAGCTGTATACTTTGCATGGTTTAAGAGAAAAAGCTGCAGTGTCGTTGGTGTTTGCATCACCACCCAACAAATGTGAGGAAACCTATAGTCAGCTTTTATGGAAAATAAAAAATTTAGAGTCATCCTGTGCATCTTCAAATGTAATGATAGGCTTTGAAAAGGCTATGGAGGATGCATTCCTTAAGGAATATCCAAATGTAAAACTCAAGGGGTGTTTTTCACTTTTGTCAAAGTGTATTCTATTCAGTTCAAAGAAATGGTCTCCAGAGATTATACAAAGCAAATTCTGAATTTGCTTTGGGGCTTCAGATGTTGTCAGCCATAGCATTTGTTCCAGCTGAAAAAGTGACTGTGACATTTGAGACATAATGCAATAATATTTTTCTTGATAACGCTCAAGATGTAATAGATTATGTTGGGGACACATAGATCAGCCACCTTGGATGGAGAAATTTGTGAAGGCCTCCTATTTTTGCTTATGAAATATGGAATGTTTATGATGAGGCTTTGCAAAATTTACCAAAAGTAAATAATGCAGTAGAAGGATGGCACAAGGCTTTCCAGGTCCGAGTTGCTGCTCACCAGCCAAACATATGGAAATTCATTGATTGTTATAAGAAGGAGCAAAATTTTAATGAGGCTCAAACAGAACAATATCTCTCTGGGAGGGACCCTAAAACTACAAAAAAGTGCTACTGTGATACTGCTAAATGTATAAAAAGATGAGTGGAAAATTTCAGCAACACATAACCTTTCTTTTTATGTAGATGAATTGTTGTAGATGAATCATTGTTGATAAATTTACTGGATACCAAGTGAGATATTCGGAGTCGAATGAGAATAGTGATCCATGTCCACCTGACCATTCCTTGCAAAAGGCAGCTACGAGCATCCAAAGGTCCTACTTCTGTTCATAGCTCCCTACATCCCTTTAAGAACATTTAAACCAAAGAAAATACACAAATTAAACTTTATAAATGCAGTATGAAGACAAATAGAAATAGTGATTCGAACAAAACAAATTGGTTACATTTTTTCTTGATTTTCTGTAAAACTGGATCATTTGCAATAGGTGAAATAAACATAAGGGATGCTTTGCTCTATGCAGAATAAGGCAGGAGCTACTAAGAGTTTTTGCAAGATCTTATAAATTCATCTTAATGATGGGAACTCTTTCAGATCATCAGCAGGTATCTCAGGTTCACGGGCATTTTGCTCCTTAGCTTGTATGCTTCACCTGAGTGGACAAAGGATTCTGAACTTGGTTTGCAGAAGGGTTTCCCTTGCTGTCTCTAATTAAACATTGGTTTCATTTGCTGTGCCTACCTGCTTGGTTGATGTCTTCTGCAGGAAATAGCACACCCTTGAATGTGTTGTAAATACAGTAATGACATGTATATTTACTTATCTATTTGTTTATGAAGATGAATCAAAACAACAACAAACAAGTTAGCCAGTTTTTCACCATGGCTCACTTTTACTATCAAATATATCTACCATCACTTCCATTCATTGGAAATAATAAACATCAATGGCTTCTACTACTTCAAACATATTTTATTTCTATATTGACTTTCCTGATCAGTTCGACTGATTCTATTTCTTTCATAGACTAACCAAAATATTTTAAAATTTAATCCTCCTTTATATTCTGTTATCAAACAGAAAAGCCCTTTTCTCCGTGGTGGTACACAAAGCTGAATCATGTGCCATATTGCTAGAATACTATGAAATATTATCATTTAATAAAAAATAATAAAGTAATCTGAAATAAGGGATAAAATAGGACATGCTTTCCTGCCTTCTAGGAACCCGATGTGTTTGGATCACTTTAAAAGTATCCTCTTGGTAATAAAGGCCATACACGAGTATAAAGGAAATGCTTACTAAAGAAAATGCATACTAGCTTGATTGTTTCTGGGTAAGAAAAGAGCAGTGTCTATCAGTCAAACCAATTTGGGATCAAAAGCTTGCTCACTTCCCAAAACATAGGCATGAAGGGCTTCCCATAACAGAAAACTTTCTAACATTAGCCCTTCATGCGTACCTTCTTCATCTGATGAAGTTAAAATGACAAAAGTGGACTACAAAAAGAATGCAAGAATACACAAGTGCTCTATTATACTGCATTGTATTTTCCATAGGGTAGATCTAAAGCAGAACATTTTTAAACTAGAGGAAGAGTTACACTACAAATAGATCATACTAGGCTTAGGAGTGGCTGTATGGTAAGTAACTTGCTTGCCAACCACATGGTTCTTGGTTCAGTCCCACTGCATGGCACCCTGGGCAAGTGTCTTCAAATATAGCCTTGGACTGACCAAAGCCTTGTGAATGGATTTAGTAGATGGAAACTGAAAGAAGCCCATTGTATATACGTATATATATATATTTATATATATATATATATGTATGTGTGTGTATATGTTTGTGTGTCTGTGTTTGTCCCCCGACTGTTGCTGGTGTGTTTATGTCCCCATAACTTAGCAGTTCAGCAAAAGAGACCAATAGAATAACTACTAGGCTTTCAAAGAACAAGTCCTGGGGTCGATTTGCTCGACCAAAGGCAGTGCTCCAGCATGGCCTCAGTCGAATGACTGAAACAAGTAAAAGAGTAAAAGTAAGTAAGTATATATAGACAGTAATAGTTAAGCTAATGTTTACAGGAACATCATAAACAAAAGCAAGCTGTTGACAGACTTGTATATTCAACAGACTCTACAGGTTCAGATTAATATTCATACAAACAAACATGCAAACAATAATGCAAAACGTTTTTCTTCTGTAGAAGTGGAACCTGGTATGAGACCTATCCTAACCAAGTTATTTGATGTAAATAAAATTGAGATTGATTACAGTTCAAGGGGAAACACAATTTCAGTATTTTCCCTGGATCACACGCCATCAGTTTTGAACAACCATATGAGAATAACTAATGGGAATATATGACTGCCAAAGTAATAGAAAATACATATATTAATTATTGAAACTGATCAAGCTGCTCTAGTTAATAAACCAGAAGGAGCACTCCATCAGTTATAACAACGAGGGTCCCAGCTGATATGATCAATGGAACAGCTTGCTCGTGAAATTAATGTGCAAGTGGCTGAGCACACCACAAACACGTGTACCCTTAACACGTAGTTCTCGGGGAGATTCAGCATGACACAGAGTGTGAAAAGGCCAGCCCTTTGAAATACAGGTACAACTCATTTTTGCCAGCTGAGTAGATCAGAGCAATGTGAAATAAAGTGTCTTGCTCAAGGACACAACGCGTCACCGGGAATTGAATTCACGACCTTACAATTGTGAGCCGAATGCCCTAACCACTAAACCATGCACCTTCAGCTGAATAAGCCAAATATTATGGTAAAAAATCACATTAACTAAACATTTTCTGTTCATAGATATGTCAATCTTTGCAGACTGCAGCATCTCAGTGAAAGTATTTGTATGTTAAGTAAATACAAGAATCTTGAAACAGAAGTCTTAAAAATGTAGCATCTAAGAAAAACAACTGTATTTGTGATCTTCAGAGCTTTGGGGATAATACCAAATAGTACTCTAAGACTATGGTCAAATATCAGCAAACCTCAAAGGATCAGAACTACAAAGAATTGTTCTTGTTGGTACAGCTCACATCATACGAAATACACCATTGACCAGAGAGTATTTGAATCTTTTGAAATTACAAATTTTACAACAAAGTTTTAATGAAATCCTAATTCTCAGTATTTGATTTCTTCCTTGAAATATATCATTGTTATTCATAAGTAACACCTTCAGTTAAGCGTCTAACTTGCTGATTCTTAAGGTCAGTGAGCATAACTTGTAACAGCTCATATAAAGCTAAACAGCAACAACAAACACATAATAATCTTTTAGTAATAATGGCATATCCTCCTCATGGATGATATCAAGTTATACATCAGGTTTAAATTAAAAAAAAAAAATTTTCTCAACTCTAACTCTTTAGCATTCACATAATTCTGTCAGAAGTAAAGGTTTTTTTTATTCACAAATGTGCCAGGATCACGTTAAAGAAGCAATCTAACCAAATTGATAAACACAGACAAAATACAAGTGGAGTCTGGGGATCAATAAAAGTGAACAGGTTCATAAGGAACAAATACATTGAAGGCTGATTCTAAAAAAGGGGCTCAAACTAAAACATAAGATGAAGGCAATTAATACTCTAGCACTAAAGGGAATAAGCTACAACTTCAATGTGATAAAAAGACAAAAGAAAACTATTAATAAACTTGAGACTATGTTATCTTATCTCTTTATTGCCTACAGGGGGCTAAACATAGAAGGGACAAACAAAGACAGACAAAGGATTAAGTTGATTACATCAACCCCAGTATGTAACTGGCACTTAATTTATCAACCCCGAAAGTGATGAAAGGCAAAATTAACTTTAGCGGAATTTGAACACAGAATGTAATGACAGACGAAATACCACTAAGCATTTCACCCAGCGTGCTGATGATTCTGCCAGCTCGCCACCTGTAATCTAAAAGCTGACACATATGGCATGCATGTGCCTAATTTGAATCAGTAAAGGTGGACTAGACACTTAACTCTATAAAGAGCAAGATTCTTTACTACAAAATGCTGTTAACCCTTTAGCGTTCAGATTACTCAGTCAAATTCAATGCTTATTTACTCATGTTGTTCTGAATTAATTATGCATTATCTTGTAGCTTCAAGATTTAAATGATGTGATTATTTATTTTTAGAATAACATTGTAGGATAGGTGAGAGTGCCTGAATCCAGCCAGTTTGAACATAAAACAGATAGAATATTTTGGCCAGATATAGTTGGTTACAATACTGAAGGATTGGTATTTGACAAAAACATGGAAGGATGAAATTAATATACAAAGAAGAACAGAAATCTACATTTCACCCATAATGTAACAAGGCCAAAAATATACTTTGCACTAAATATGCATAAACTGCATTCCAGCATAGAGAATGGACATTAAGAAATAATGATGATAATGACAATGATGATGCAGAAAAGATAAATACATGTAAAGGAAAACTAAAGAATTTAAAAAGTAGAAATCAAGAAAGTAACCATAACATAGGCACTGGCATAGCTGTGTGGTAACAAGCACGCTGGGCGAAATGCTTAGCGGCATTTCATCTACCATTACATTCTGAGTTCAAATTCTGCTAAGGTCGACTTTACCTTTCATCCTTTCGGGGTTGATAAATTAAGTACCAGTTATGCACTGGGGTCAATGTAATCGACTTAATCCATTTGCCTGTCCTTGTTTGTCCCCTCTATGTTTAGCCCCTTGTGGGCAATAAAGAAATAAGAAGCTTGCTTCTCAACCGCATGGTTCTGGATTCAGTCCCACTGTATGACACCTTGAGCAAGTGTCTTCTACTATGGCTGACCAAAGCCTTGTCAGTCACTTTGGTAGCAGAAACTGAAAGAAGCTCATCATATGTATACATATATCTTTGTGTGTTTGTGTTTGTGTTTGCATCCCCATAACTAAGCAGTTCAACAAAAAAGGCTGATGGAATAAGTAAGAGGCTTAACAAAGGAATAAATACTGGGTTTGATTCATTTGACTAAAACAAATTTTTCAAGGCAGTGCCCCAGCATGGTCGCAGTTTAATGATTGAAACAAGTAAAAGATAGCATAAAAATTAAAACCTTTCTACAAACGATTACTAAACCAGAATCAACAAAGAACAGAACCACGCCAAAGTACAAAATTGACAGAAAGAGGAGAAACAGAAGGGCAGAAGGCTTAGCAACTGAAGCTCTGGACCAAGATCTTGTAGCTTGACTTTATCAGTGGTAAATTCTGGAGCAGAATATCAAACTAGAATACTACATAGGTGGCCAGTTTGATGAAACCTTGGTTACATATAAGCTGAATACATTGTAGTGAATGCAAAAATGTCTTCTTTACTTTTTTCTTATTGTCTTCCCTATGTTAAAAATGGAAGACTGCATTAGTGATGCAAATACACACTCATATGTTTAATTTTGAATCTTGTTTAATCAAATAGCAACGGTGACACTCCCATTTGATTGCTGGCAGAATCGGGAGTTGCATTACATTATTCAATTTGTTAATGAAATATTGGTGAAAGTTACTACAAATGCTAAAAAAGAAATGTGCTGCTTTCTTTTGAATTAGAATTGCTTGATGTTAGTATATTGTGACACAAAGTTGAACCATCTCTGTCCTTGAGTGAATATTCTACTACAAAAGCCAAGATTGAACAAGTAATGGACTATCCCAGACAATCATTCTCAGTGCAGTATGTCACAAAAGCTTTTCTATAGACAGCTGTTACGTATTGAGAGAAACACATTCAACATTACAGTATGGAACTTTATGTAGAACCAATTTTTCTTGCCAGATGTTTTTTTATACATTTTGTTTTTGTACTGCATCTCAGTATACACATACGAATTTATTCATTCTACAAATATGTAGCATTCAAAAAAACTTTGTATATTTACAATACATATCTTTCTTAGTATATTCTGTTCACACCTTTTAAACAATTTTTCTGTTTCCATATTTTGTATTACATGTAACACATACCATTTTTATACAATACATGAATTGTCATTTATGTTGCTTGGAATCACAGGCTTTATGTTATTTTGAGCTACTGTTGAAATACTGATCTCTAAACGTGGAGGAAATCTGTGGAAGCGGTAGACCCAGAAAGACTGTCTAACCTATGTCATCATCACCATCATCATAGATGATGATGATGTTATATATTACTATCAGGAATAATAATCCTACCAAACAGACAGACAGACTGGCATGTCTACAAATCACAAAATATAGAAATAAACAATTGTAACTATGCACATGTAACAAATGTGTTTGTTGTTTTCTCTCTGGAACCACATGATGTTTTAGCTCTGTGTGCTAACGATCCCACCAGTTCACTGCCCTAATAATAATAATAATAATAATAATAATAATAATAATAATAATAATAATGATAAATACCTTGATGCAGTACCAGGTATTAGCTCTCATGGCTTCTGATCTTAACTGATTGGAGGTGTTATCATGTACATTGTTTTGTCTTGGTATAAAAGATGGGCTACAGCAAATATTCTGCTCAATACCACAGATTTGCTTGTCAGTTGTTTGACCATAACCAGTTGAGCATGTCCCTTAGTGGCTGATGTTATGCACATCTCTAATCATGAGCAGATATTTAGCAGGGAGCATTATAGCCATGTGTTGAGAGGAATTCTTTGAGGTTTGAATAATTCACCTCTGGATACATGGGTGTTTTGTTCAACATCCTTAAACAACCCTTATTCAGTGACCTTTTGAGTAGGATGGGCTACTCAACCTGAAGAAAATTCTAACTGGGTCCCAGCTTCAAGGTCATGCACTATTTATCTTGATATAAGATCACTATTTGCGCACATATGGTTGTGATGCATTTGCCTGGTGTACCCATGTCAGACGGGTAGTTATGATGGATATATTGGGCTTTGTATATTTTACCTTGGTGTCACTTTGATGGCATGCACTGCTCTCTCACTCAATAATAAAAATAATAATGATTTCAAATTTTTT
Organism: Octopus sinensis; assembly: GCF_006345805.1. Lineage (NCBI taxonomy): Eukaryota > Metazoa > Mollusca > Cephalopoda > Octopoda > Octopodidae > Octopus > Octopus sinensis. Next base: position 53,817,293 of record NC_042998.1, on the reverse strand, counting down.
CCACAAGGGCAGCTTGCAGGGAAGTGAAGATGAGTCAATTGCATCGACCCCAGTTCTCAACTGGTACTTATTTTATCAACCCTGAAAAGATGAAAAGCAAAGTCAACCTCAGTTGAATTTGAACTCAGAATGTAGCAACAAACAAAATACTGTTAAGCATTTCATCCAATGTGCTAACAATTCTGCCAGTTCACCACCTTAATAATAATTGCAATAATAATCTTTTCTACTGAAGGTACAAGGCCTGAAATTTGGAGTGCTGGGAGTAGTCAATGACATTGACTCCAATGCTCAACTGGTACTCATTTTATTGACTCCTAAAGGATGAAAGGCAAAGTTGACCCTGACAGAATTTAAACTCAGAACATAAAGACAGACAAAATGCTTAATGGCATTTTGTCTGGTGTGCTAGTGATTCTGCTTGCTCGCTGCCTTTGTAATAATAATAATAGTAATAATAATATTAATAATAATGATAATGATAATAATAATGATAATAATAATAATAATAATAAGTGGGTTAATGACATTGGTATGCAATATCCTTAGAAGTTCTACAGTTGGTTTTCTTCTTAGGGACAAAAAAGACCATCAGAAGTGTCTCGAGCACTTGATGGCTTATTGAAATCATGTAGATAGCAAAGGCTAAAAGGAGAAACATGCTATCCACATAAATTCTACCAGAAATAAGACTAATCCCGAGTCAGGATGGTAGTTGTGATTTCAGATTTTGGCACAAGGCCAGCAATTTTATGGGAGGGGGTAAATTGATTACATCATTCCCACTGCTCAACTGGTACTTATGTTATTGATCCCAAAAGAGTGAAAGGCAAAGTTGACCTCAATGGAAATTGAACTCAGAACGTAACGATGGGTGAAATATTGTTAAGCATTTTGCTTGGCTTACTAAAAATTCTACCAACTTGCTGCCTCATAATAATAATGACAATGATAATAATAATAATAATAATAATAATAATAATCATAATAATAATAATAATAATGACAATGATAATAATAATAATAATAATAATAATAATAATAATAATAATGGTGATGATGATGATGATAAAAAATATTCAGATAAATACATAACAAAAACACCAGGACCTACAAATATATATAACATACAGAAAATTGCACTACTGGGCACTGCACACATCCTACGCAAAACACTTTCAATACAGTAACCATAAGAGCATCACAGCAAACCAGAGCACATACCCAAGGCACACAGAGCAGTGCTTGGCAGTGAATTGAAAGCACGCTATAAAAATAAAACTACTAAATAATAATAATAATAATAATGATAATAATAACAATAATGATGATGATAATAATAATAATAATAATATAATAATAATAATAATAATAATAAGGTTTAATAACAGCATGGATGATGAAAGAGCCATAATGAAAAGAAGAAAGAAAAAAAAAATCTAATAATATTGTCAAATCTGAAAGTAAACTTAACAAACCAAAGTAAATAGTAATGCTATTAGAAGCCAGCTAGTTGTGTTCTCCACTTTTGGGTTTTACACAAAAATATTGTGTTTACAATAAATAACAAATAACAATGTACAAATCACATGAAAGAAGAATGGGACACATAAAAAGAGCATACAACAAATTAATTAAAATCAAGAGTATACAACACATTGACCATGACCAACCATTATGAAGAGCAATAGAAACTGTTTCTATTGTCCCAGGATTTATTAGGAATGTTGAAGTGAGTGTTAAAGGTTTTTTATGGTTCAATGAATGTGAGAAACAAGAATCAGATATAAGTACTGGCCAAAATAAAATTAATCTGCATGGATCAGTGAAAATACTTTCACAAGATATGACTAAATATTGGTTTCAAATTTTAGCACAAGGCCAGCAATTTGGGCGAGTGGTTAAGTCAATTACATCGATCCCAGTGTTTAACTGGTACTTTTTTATTGTCCTCAAAAGGATGAAAGGCAAAGATGACCATGGCAGAACTTGAACTCAGAGTGTAAAGACAGACAAAATACTGCTAAGGATTTTGTTCAGCATTCTAAAGATTCTGCCAGCTTGCCACCTTAATATGACTAAATATTCCTCTCTACTTTAGGCTCATGGCCCAAAATTTTGGGGGAAGGGGCCAGGCAATGAGATTGACCCAGTACGCAATGGGTTTAAAATTTTGGTACAAGGCCAGCAATTTTGGGGAGTGGGTAAGTCAATTACATCGATCCCAGTGTTCAACTGGTACTTTTTTTTTTATTGACCCCGAAAGGATGAAAGGTAAAGATGACCTTGGCAGAACTTGAACTCAGAGTGTAGAGACAGACAAAATGTCACTAAGCATTTTGCTTGGCATACTAATGATTCTGCCAGCTTGCCACCTTAATATGACCAAATATTGATATCAGGAAACTAATATGCTAATACAATCAGGCTTTCTCCAAGAAATTCTTGTCTCACCCATATGCTAAATAGCCTAATATACTTAGCAGCCATAACACAATGAGCTGGCAGAATTGTAAGCATGGTAGACAAAATGCTACTAAGCATTTTGTCCATCAAATTCCACCAAGGTTGACTTCCTTTTCATCCTTTTAGGCTCAATAAAATAAGTACCAGTTGAGTACTGGGGTCAATGTAATTGATTTAGCCTTTCTTCTGAAATTGCTGGCCTTGTGCAGTGTACTTAGCAACCATATTAGCATCAGATGAGAGAGATTTCAACTGTAATAGAATCAGTCACACTTGACCCAAGCTTACCAAACAGGAATGGGAAGGAAATATTGGAAAATATACAAATTATATAAAAAATGGAAGAGCAATATTTTCCTCCAGTTAAATATGGGAAGGAGGGAGGAATCTAATTTTTTTTTATTTGTTTCAGTCATTGGACTCTGCCTTACTCAACCACAGTACTGATTTTTTTAAAGTTTGGTACTTATTTAATTGCACAAATGCTAAGTTAAAGCGACATAAACAAACCAACAATGGTTGTCAAGTAGTTGGGTGGGGACAAGCACAAAAACACACATACACACACACACATATATATATGTATACATATGATGGGCTTCCACACAGTTACTGTCTACCAAATTCATGCACAAGGCACTGCATGGCCCAGTGCTTTAGAAGACATGCAATGGGACTGAATCTGAAACCATGTGGTTGCTAAGTGTTGATCCTAAGTAAAAATAAAAGCATGATTTTAAATAGATAATCTAGGTAAAGATATACCAAAACTGAATGTTTTAGAAAAATATTATATCATCCATAAAAATTATAGATCTTGAAAACAGAATACAAAAATATACAACACATAAATGAAAAATAGACCTGCAGTAATGGAAAATACAATCTTATTAGGGAAGCAAATGGGGGGGGGGGGAAATACATAAAATGATTAAGATGTAGGATGGATAAGAAATAAACAGGGAAGGAAAAAATGTTAATAATAGCATATGTATAGTCCAGCAAAATTATGGTGGAAATTTATCAATGCAGTCACCATCATCATAAGTTTTTCATCAAAACTAAAGGGTTCATTCGACCCTTTCAAGCGTTTAGTCTTGATAAATTGATAGAGTTTCCAATTCTGATAAAGGTACTTAACCAGCATACACAACACTTTAGCAACAACATATAATAAATTGCAAAGGATATCAGTTTAGAATGCCCAGCAGGTTTACTACAGGGAAAACAGTATCCATTCTCAATGAATAAATCAATAAATAAATAACACCAAGGACCACAAGATTAATAATCTGTTTAGGAACAATATATTAATATATGCTATCTATACTCCTCAACAAGCTGGGTTTACACTTAGAAAATAATAAGTATCTTACTACAGGAATCAAAGGATATTGGAAGGGAATGTATGGATGCAAAGAAGAGTTTAAACTGAGAAGTTATTGCCAACAGTTGAGTAAATAACAATAATATAGGCATTACATGGATTAATAATAATAGCATGCTACATTCCTAAATGTTGGAAACTCGTTATAACAATCGTTGTACATCCATTTTCCATTCTGGCATAATTTGAAAGGGGTGTTATAGTGCTAGAAGTTTTTATTTACAGTTTCTACCTCCCTAGATGGCTAGATGGACCTGAGGACCACAACTCACTTTTGAATACTACATACTACATTTTGTCATAGTTTTCTACAACTGGATGCTCTTCCTAACAGTAACCACTTTATAGAGGATATTGAGTATATTTTATTATAGCACAGCATTGGAGAAGCTGTCGTGTCCTCAGCAATACAAGACTAAAGCATTCTCTCAGCCCTCTGTGGTCTTCACCTGTTCACCATTTTTCAGAGACTCCTTTTCTTCTGCTGCCCTTTTAATTAGCTCTGACTCCACAAACAAATCTTTTGATTAAACTAACAGTAATTCCAACTACTACAAACAAATTATATATCGTTTCTTTTATAATGATTCCATAAAACTATATACAAGGAACAGCACTGAGATAGAGAAGCTATTAAAAACTAAATGAATTCAATAATTACACTAAAATGAACACAAGTTTCAACAAATATACTGAAGCAAATCTAATAAAAAGAAAATTACTTAGAACTTTATCCCTTTAGCATTCAGATTACTCTGTCATCATCATCATCATCATTTACTGTCCGTTTTCCATGCTAGCATGGGTTGGACGGTTCAACTGGGGTCTGTGAAGCTGAAAGGCTTCATCAGGCCCAGTCAGATCTGGCAGTGTTTCTACGGCTGGATGTCCTTCCTAACGCCAACCACTCCGTGAGTGTAGTGGGTGCTTTTTACGTGCCACCCGCACAGGTGCCAGACAGAGCTGGCAAACGGCCACGAACGGATGGTGCTTTTACGTGTCACCGGCACGGGGGCCAGGCGAGGCTGGCAACGGACATGAATGGATGGTGCTTTTACGTGCCACCCGCACAGGTGCCAGACAGAGCTGGCAAACGGCCACGAAATGGATGGTGCTTTTACGTGTCACCGGCACCATTTATTCACATTATTTTGAATTAATCATACATAATCTCATAGCATTAAGATTTGATGATGTGAATGTTTATTTTTGTAATGACATTGTAGGGCAGGTGTGAGAGGCCTGATCTAACTGGTCTGGGTCTAAAACAGGTAGAGTATTTAGAATATTTTTTATTTTTATTTTTTTAATCTTTTATGTGTATCAGTCATTAGAGAGCAGCCATTCTGGGGTATCACTTATTTTTTTAAAGCCTGGTATTTGTTCTAATGGTGTCTTTTGATGAACCACTAAGTTACAGGGTGGCGAGCTGGCAGAAACGTTAGCACACCAGGCAAAATGCTTTGTGGTGTTTCATCTGCCATTATGTTCTGAGTTCAAATTCCGCTGAGGTCGACTTTGCCTTTTATCCTTTTGGGGTCGATAAATTAAGTACCAGTTGTGCACTGGGGTTGATGTATTCAACTTAATCCCTTTGTCTGTCCTTGTTTGTCCCCTCTATGTTCAGCCCCCTTGTGGGCAATAAAGAAATAACTAAGTTACAGGGACATAAACATGCTGGTTGTCAAGCAGTGGTGGAGGTGGAACAAAGACATGCACACATAGATATATGTATACATATACGACAGGCGTCTTTCAGTTTCTGTCTGCCAAATCCACTCACAAGGCTTTGTTTAGTATGAGACTGTAGTAAAAAACACTTACTCAAGGTGCCATGCAGTGGGACTGAACCCTGAACCATGTGGTTGGGAAGTAAGCTTCTTATCACAAAGCTACATCTGCATGGTTTAAATGGTAAAAATTCAAATATTAATTTAAATTTGGACAAACTCTTTGGATCTTTACCTTTTGACCTACAGAATAAAAAAATAATTTTTTGTTATTAAACACTTTAAAACTTCAGACACTAGTAGAATGTGTTATATAAAACATCTGTTACTCTTATCATTTTTGAGTAAAACTTATATTTACAAAGTTATTTCACGTTAAAGTTTTCGTATTTCAGTAATTTCAACCAATCAATGACGTGTATTCAACTGAATAAAACTACTGCTGTTGTTTGTCAACAACAACTATCAGCGGTGTATTTTTCGTTTGTCACTGTAATTTATGACATGGTTTGTGCGTTTGTACTGGTTTTAGCTTTAGGGTTTTAGGGTTAGGATTTTAGGGTTAGGGTTAGGATTTAGGGTTGTCATAAATAACAGTGACAAATGAAATATACACCGCTGGAAGTTCTTGTTGACAAACAACAGCAGTAATTTTATTCAGCTGAATACACATCATTGATTGGTTGAAATTACCGAAATACGAGAACTTTAACACGAAATAACTTCGTAAATATAAGTTTTACTTAAAAATGCTAAGAGTAAAAGATGTTTTATATGATACATTCAACCAGTGTCCGAAGTTTGAAAGTGTTTAGTTACAAAAAATTATTTTTTAAATCTGTAGGTCAAAAGGTAAAGATCCAACTCTTTATATTGGCATACAACTATTCATACAAGTATTTAGGAAGAGGTAAAATTGCTAAGAAATGGCATGCATAAATGGAAGAGAAATTTAGACATCCTTGTAGATGATACAGAATAATAGAGGGAAAAAACTGAATTTAGCACCAGAAATAACAACATTGGAAAAAATAAACTAGTTAAATTGTACAGCTTCAATATAATGATTTAAAAGTGAATGAAAACCCCTATGTGAAAATCATAAAAAGACTGCCTGCCATACAAAAACTGCAAAAGATAGAATATCTCTATTAAGCACACAGGAAGATGCAAAATAGAAAACTATTGCCATGTAACCAATGTGGCTCAAGAAACATACATAGAAGCAAGTAAAAGAAGACTTATTATTATAATAAAGAAATATAAGAACATAGAATTGTCCCTCCAGAAATATAAAAAAAGACGAAAAGAAATAGCACAAACTAGAAGCTAAGTGCACTTAAGGTAAGGGATTAGATGATAAAATAAGCCACAAAAAGGGGGAAAATAAAACAAAAATAAAAGACAAGAATTAAAGTAGAACTAAAAAAAATAGTACACGGAAAATAAAGCAAAAAACGCTTCCATGGTCAATGTCCTATGGAATTAAATAGAGAAGTGAATCAGCAAAAAAGACAACAATGATTCCAAAACTGTGCGCTGGACAAAAGATAGAAATAAAAGTTCTAAATTTGATAATATCAAATGCTTAAGAACAAATAATAAAAGCTATTGGAACAATATTCTCTATGTGCAGATATGGCTGTGCAGATGAGACATTCTTTCCCAACAATGTGGTTTTAGGTTCAGTCCCACTACTGCGCAGAACCTTGGGCAAATGGATCCTACTATAGTTGATCAAAGCCTTATGACAGGATTTAGTAGACAGAAACTGATAGACAAATGTTAAAATATAGGTGTAGGCACGGCTGTGTGGTAAGAAGTTTGCTTCCCAAACACGTGGCTCTGAGTTCAGTTTCACTTCATGGCACTTTGGGCAAGCATCTTCTATTATAGCCTCAGGCTAACCAAAGTCTTGTGAGTAGATTTGGTAGTTGGAAACTGAAAGAAGCCTGTTATATAAATATACATATATATCATCATCATCATCGTTTAACGCCCACTTTCCATGCTAGCATGGGTTGGATGATTTTGACTGAGGGCTGGCGAACCAGATGGCTGCACCAGGCTCCAATCTTGATTTGACAGAGTTTCTACAGCTGGATGTCCTTCCTAACGCCAACCACTCTGAGAGTGTAGTGGGTGCTTTTTACGTGCCACTGGCACGGGGGCCAGTCAGGCGTACTGGCAACAACCTCACTCGAATCTTTTTACACATGCCACCAGCACAGGTGCCAGTAAGGTGACGTTGGTAACAATCCCGCTTAAATGGTGCCCTTTTACGTGCCACTGACACGGAAGCCAGTTGGCTGCTCTGGCAACGATCATGCTTGGATAACTGTTGGAAAACTGATTATAGCAGTGACTCAATCAATTCCTAGTGAAATCTGAAGAGGGAATTTTTGTATTTGGAAATATTATATCAGAGTATGGATGATTAAATTATAACAGTTATTATAGTCCACTCTACAATGTTGTGCCATTCAAGATACGCTATATGTTATATATATATATATCTTTTTCTTAATATGTGTGAGTGTGTGAATTCAGGAGATTTTGTGTTTTTATCGAAAATGGAGATGAAGACTATTCCTGGCTTGAAAATTACTGAGATATTAAGATATTTTTCTTTACATGAAACTAATGTTAGCGTTAATTCACAAATAAAAATTATATCCACCAATGCGGTATTGAGCACTCATTCTCATTGTTTGATATTTACACATATGCTATTGATGGTTTCTTTTCCTTCTTTAGACTTTTCTCTTCCTCCTTTCTGATGAAGAATTATGCTCTTTCTTTTCACCAAGCATCAAGCTAATACATATTTTGTGCTCATCCTCTTGTTGTCTGTTAATTTTACTCATTTATTTGAATTGACTATATATATATATATATAAGGAGCAAAGTAAGCTATGAACTTAAAACTATTAGTTATATGAGAATTAAAAAGCAAAATTCTGCCTGCCTATTCAATTAACAAAAAGAGATGCATGCTGGACAATATCTAAAGGATTAACCCTGTTATTACAAATGTCTGTGGATATACGCTGCCTTTGATTAAAATAATTTTGAAAATAATGAAGAATTTTGTAAAATAAGTGTTTGAAGTATAAGTCAACATGAAATTTTGATGAAAGCTTTTAATTTACATCACTTTAAATGAACAATTTGGTATCCTAGAATCAGAGATGGCTTCAGGTGGGTTGGTATCAAAAGTGCAAGATGAGTATAAAATTCAGCCAGGATGATCAATTTATCTTAATTCTAGAAGAGACGCTAATCATCAGTTCATTTGCATACAACATGTACAGCATATGACTCAGTGGTTAGAGCATTGGGCTCACAATCATGAGGTAGTGAGTTCATTTCCTGGACCAGGCTGTGTTGTGTTCTTGAACAAGGCATTTTATTTCACATTGCTCCAGTTCACTCAACTGTAGAATGAGATGTAACATCACTGGTACCAAGCTGTATTGGCTTTTGCCTTTCCCTTGTATAGTATCAGTGACATGGAGAGGGGAGGCTTGTATGCATGGGTGACTGTTGGTCTTCCTTAAACAGCCTTGCTCAGACTTGTGCTTTGGAAGGTAACTTTCCAGATGCAATCCCATGGTCATTCATGACCATAGGGGGTCTTTACCCAGATATACATATGCATATGAGGTAGAGGGTTTGATTCCCAGACTGGGCTGTGTGTTGTGTTCTTGAGCAAGACACTTTATTTCATATTGCTCCAGTTCACTCAGCAGTAGAAATGAATTGAAACATCAATGGTGCTAAGTTGTATCAGCCTTTGCTTTTCCTTTACATAACATTGGTAGTATGAAGAGGGGAGGCTGGTATGCATGGGCAACTGCGGGTCTTCTATAAACAACCTTGCCTGGAGTTGTGCCTCGGGGAGTAACTTTCTTGGTGCAATTCCATGGTCATTCATGACCAAAGGGGGTCTTTACCCTCATTTCCAATCAACGTAGTCCTGTTTATTGCAGGTTCTATATCTTTTATGTTTTACTTGTTTTAGTCATTAGACTGTGGCCATGCTGGGGCACCACCTTGAAGAATTTTTAGTTTAATCAATTGACACCAGTACTAATTTTCCTTTTTAAACTTGGTACTTACTCTATCAGTCTATTTCACCAAACTGCTAAGTCACTGGGATATAAACACATCAACAGTTGCCAGGAGATGGTGGGGACAAACACAGACACAAAGACACACTCACACATACACAGACAAATATATATATATATATATATATATATTATGGGCTTCTTTCAGTTTTCCATCCACCAAATCCACTCACAAGGCTTTGGTCGGCCTGAGGCTATAGTAGAAGACAGTTGCCTAAGGTGTCACACAGTGGGACTAAACTCAGAACCATGTGGTTGGGAAGCAAACTTCTTACCCCACAGCCATGCCACCACCCCTGGATAAACATCTTGAACACAAAACCTGTAAACTAACAAAATATTCGACAGATGTACCCCATTTCAGTTTATTTATTCGTTTACAACTTGAGATGACTGGGCCACCGTTTAGAGTTAAATACTTTGACCACAGTTAGTGTGCAATGCTAATGATTAAATATAAATCAATAACCCTTTAGCTGTGGTTGTCATTATATAATAATAAAGTTAATTGTTGAAACAGTTATGGCTGAGACTATGCAAAGATAAATAGTAATTGGCAATATCTAATTATGATTTTATAATGTGATTCACTCATACTATATTCCATGTAAGAAAACTAGAGGAGGGGGAAAATATCTAATTATAAATATATAATTACATTTATATTTACTGAGCTGGAAAAGATGAGAGACAGTTATAAATGTTGTTATTTGAAAGACTAAAGAATAATCAGGCACCTATAACCGAAGAGATTTAGTCGTTTGTGTGAACAATATATAAACTAAATACAACAGATACTCAAGAAATTACTGACAAAAAGGCAGCAAGCTGGCAGAAACGTTAGCACGCCGGGCGAAATGCTTAGCGGCATTTCGTCTGTCTATACATTCTGAGTTCAATTTCTACCGAGGTCAACTTTGCCTTTTGTCCTTTCGGGGTTGATTAAATAAGTACCAGTTACACACTGGGGTCGATGTAATCGACTTAATCCGTTTGTCCCCTCTGTGTTTAGCCCCTTGTGGGTAGTAAAGAAATAGGTATTTCGTCTGTCTTTACGTTCTGAGTTCAAATTCTGCCGAGGTCGACTTAGCCTTTCATCCTTTTGAGGTCGATTAAATAAGTACCAGTTACGCACTGGCGTTGATATAATTGACTTAATCCATTTGTCTGTCCTTGTTTGTCCCCTCTGTGTTTAGCCCCTTGTAGGCAGTAAAGAAATAAGAAATTACTGACAAATACAGCAGCTTCATAATTTCTTGAAAAAGAAGGGGTAGTAACCTTTATAAAGAAGTTAGTAATTTTATAATATAATAATAATAATAATGAAATTATTGTATACAGTGCTCAGGTGCACCACAACTTGTCAAAAGAACATATAAAGTAAATGCATTAATGTACAAATGGCTGGAAAGCAAACAGCGTATGAGTCAGATACATGCTTGCATGTGTATGGAGGGGAGAAAATCAGGTGTAGTGTTGGCGAATCTCAGGAAGCATGGAAGTTTTAAAGGATGCAGTGCTCCGACAGTTTGTTCCATGCTTCAACTAAAATTAGAAAATCAAGTTTTTGAGCATTTTGATTTTCATCTGTATTACTACAGATGAATAATAATTCTTTTGTATTATTGTTAATGTTGTTGTCGTTATTATTATTATTATTATTATTATTTGGTTTGACTCAGGTCCAGTCTTATTCTGGTAGGGTTTATGTGGGTAGTGGGTTACTACCTGTAACCTTAGGTATCCACAAGTTCTCAGTAGTCTTCCAAGTGCTTAGAACTCTCCTGATTATTCTTGCTGTCCCTAAGAGACAAACTTTCTATAGGAGCTCTGCAGGGCATTCTATTCCAATCTCCTTCAGCCACTTGTAAATATCTTTGCTTACTGTTCTCAATGCACCAATTATTATAGACACAACCTTTATTGTTCACATGCTTCAAATTTTTCCTATTTCAAATTTTAAGGGATTGTCTTTTTTTCTTTTGTTTTTCGTCCTCTTTCTCCACAATCTTGGAATCAAATGGGCATGATGGGTTGATTAGTAAGCAACTTTACTTTTCCTTATCTATGACTGTTATATCCAGTCTATTATTTTTATAACTTCTGTCTGTTTGAAGAGGGCAGTCCCACAAAATCTTACATTTCTCTGATTCTAGTACTCTTTGATCCAATGATTGTACAATGTTTCCAGCTTCAAGTCCCCATTTCTGGCAAAGTTTCCTGTGTAAAGTTTTTACAACCTGATCGTGCCTCCATTTCTTATATTCTATTATTATTATTATTATTATTATTATTTGGTTTGACTCAGGTCCAGTCTTATTCTGGTAGGGTTTATGTGGGTAGTGGGTTACTACCTGTAACCTTAGGTATCCACAAGTTCTCAGTAGTCTTCCAAGTGCTTAGAACTCTCCTGATTATTCTTGCTGTCCCTAAGAGACAAACTTTCTATAGGAGCTCTGCAGGGCATTCTATTCCAATCTCCTTCAGCCACTTGTAAATATCTTTGCTTACTGTTCTCAATGCACCAATTATTATAGACACAACCTTTATTGTTCACATGCTTCAAATTTTTCCTATTTCAAATTTTAAGGGATTGTCTTTTTTTCTTTTGTTTTTTGTCCTCTTTCTCCACAATCTTGGAATCAAATGGGCATGATGGGTTGATTAGTAAGCAACTTTACTTTTCCTTATCTATGACTGTTATATCCAGTCTATTATTTTTATAACTTTCTGTCTGTTTGAAGAGGGCAGTCCCACAAAATCTTACATTTCTCTGATTCTAGTACTCCTTGATCCAATGATTGTACAATGTTTCCAGCTTCAAGTCCCCATTTCTGGCAAAGTTTCCTGTGTAAAGTTTTTACAACCTGATCGTGCCTCCATTTCTTATATTCTATTATTATTATTATTATTATTCCATATTTGACTTTTGCTTTACATTTGCACAAGCTGGCTCCAAGTCTCACCCAGAGACCTCAAGAGATAACAAGCTGGAAGTTCGTGTTGGTGTTATGCCTAAGGTGCCACATATTTGGTTTAGTACTAAGTGTTGTACTAGTGAATGCCTAAAAAACCATATGAAAATTATGTTTGTCTTAAAACTTGAGATTACATAGAAAGTATTTTGTGTAGGATATGAGCTGTTCTCGTGAGCACTATCTTTTGAATTTCTGCCATTTTGGGGTTTCCTGGTATCTGAGTTAGGTAGCAATCAGCCCCTTTTGCTATCATTCCCAGGGCACCTATGACAACAGGTACTGTTTTAGTCTTTAGGTTCCACATTTTGCTGATTTCTATTTCCAGATCTTTATATTTGCTCAGTTTCTGGTAGGTCTTGACAGATATGTTTATATCAATTGGGACTGTCATATCAATGAGCAGGCATGTTTTTTGCCTGAAGTTTTTTATTATGATGTCTGGCCTATTCGCATCTATCTTTCTCTCAGTTTGAATGGTGAAGTTCCAGAGGAGTGAGATGTGGTCATTTTCAAGCACTAGAGGTGGTTTGTGTTCCCACCAGTTTTTATCATGGGGCAAGTCCAAGCTTTTGCAAATTACCCAGTGAATATATTGTGCAGCTCTATCATGCCTGTTGAGTTACTCTGTAGGCGCAAGAAGACTGCACTTGGAGACAATATGATCAATGGTTTCATTTTGTTGTTGACATACACGACATGTTGGGCTACTGCCATTCTTTAATATATTGGCCTGGTAGGTAGTTCCTTGTAGGTAGACATTGATCTTGAGCTGCTATGATAAACCCTTCTGTTTCAGATTTTAAGCCAGAGGCCATTAGCCATTGACGGGTCAGGGCTTTGTCAACATCTGCATTATTCGCTCTCTTTGGGTATTTGCCATTGAGAGGTTTTTCTTGCCATTTATCATTCAGAATATCTAAGGCAGCAGTTTTAGCATGGGTTTCCATGCGCTTAGCTTTTTCTGTGCTTGTTTCTTATATGTCTAATTCCGAAATTTGTTGTATTCGGAATTCACTTAGATATTCCTTTGTCTGTTTTGTGACTGAGTATGATGCTTTCTTGTTTTCATGTTTTGAGACAAGTTTTAACATCCAGTCCTCAGAGTTTTTCAGCTAGGTGTCTAGGCCAATTGTAGCAATCTTCATTGTTATTGCCAGTTGTAAAAGCCCACAGCCTCCCTCTTTTCTTGGCAGATAAAGTTGTTCTATATCTGCCTTAGGGTGGTGCATTCTATGCATTGTCAACAGTTTTCATATTTTTCTGTCAAGATTACATATTTCAGTAATTGACCAGTTAATGATATTGAAACTGTAAGTCACGACTGGTATGGCTAAAGCATTGATCGCTTCAATCCTGTTTCTCGCATTCAGCTCTGTCTTGACTATTGCTCTTACTCTGTGATATCATTCTCTCCTGATCCTTTTCTTTATCACTGAATGCCTTATTCCGTCCCCTTCAATTACCCCTAGGTACTTGTAGCTCTCCACTGGGTCTAACTCTTTTATGACATTCTGCTGGTCGAGGTAAACGTTAGATGTTTCTATCATTTTTCCTTTGATAAAGGTAGCTTTTTCACATTTATCGAGGCCAAATTGCATTCTGATATCATCACTGAATTGTTTAACAATCGTTAGTAAGCCCTTGAGTTGTTGGTCATTTTTTGCAAAGAGCTTTAAATCATCGATGTAAATGATGAGATGAATATTATTATTATTATTATTATTATTATTGAGTGAGAGAGCAGTGCATGCCATCAAAGTGACACTGGGGTAAAATATACGAAGCCCAATATACCTATCATGACTACCCGTCTGATAAGAGTACACCAGGCCCATGCATCACAACCATATGTGTGCGACATGGTGATCTCATATCAAGATAAACAGCACATGACTTTGCAGGTGGAGCCCAGTTAGAATTTTCTTCTGGTCGAGTAACCCATTCCGCTCAAAAGGTCCCTGAATAAGGGTTGTTTAAGGATGTTGAACGAAACACCCATGTTTCCAGAGGTGAATTATTCAAACCCCAAAGAATCCCTCTCAACACATGGCTATGATGCTCCCCTACTACTTCTGCTTATGATCAGAGATGCACATATCGTCAGCCACTAAGGGACATGCTCAACTGGTTAAGGTCAAACAACTGACAGGAAAATCTGTGGTATTGAGCAGAATATTTGATGTAGCCCATCTTTTATACCAAGACAAAACAATGTACATGATAACACTTCCAATCAGTTAAGATGAGAAGCCATGAGAGCCACTGCCTGGTACTGCATCAGGGCATTTATTATTATTATTATTATTATTATTATTATTGTTATTATTATTATCATTATTATCATCATCATCATCATTATTGAAGGCAGTGAGTTGGCAGAATCGTTACTGCACTGGATGAAATGCTTAGCAGCATTTAGTCTATCTTTATCTTCTGAGTTCAAATTCCACCAAGGTTGTCTCTGCTTTTTATCCTTTTGGATTTAATAAATTAAATGCCAGTTATGCACTGGGTTCGATGTAATTAACTAGCTCCTGCCCACTAAAAATTTCCAGCCTTGTGCTTATAGTAGAAAGGATTATTATTATT
The DNA here is from genome assembly GCF_006345805.1 of Octopus sinensis. Classification (NCBI taxonomy): domain Eukaryota; kingdom Metazoa; phylum Mollusca; class Cephalopoda; order Octopoda; family Octopodidae; genus Octopus; species Octopus sinensis. The sequence continues at coordinate 53,802,010 of NC_042998.1, read as the reverse complement.
ATTATATTATTATTATTATTATTATTATTATTATTATTATCATCATCATTATTATTATTGTTATTGTTGTTTTTGTTGTTGTTATTTAGTTCCATATTTAAGAGATGAGGAATTATGTATATTATTTACTTTTGACGGATATTTGTCCTCGTCTTGTTTGTTGTTAACACAACATTTCGGCTGATATACCCTCCAGCCTTCATCAGGTGTTTTGGGGAAATTTCGAACCTGGGTTCTCATTCCTAAGGTATTTTACGATGTTATTATTACATTGACTCTGGCACATGACTGGTATTTATTTTATTGACCCCAAAAGGCAAAGTCAGCCTCAGCAGAATTTGAACTCAGAACTTAGGATTAAATACCACTAAGCATTTCGTCCAGCATGCAAACAATTCTGCTGGCCTGCTGCCTTAGTAATTATAGTAATAATAGTTTCAACTGACTTACCCATTCCCCCGAAATTACTGGCCTTGTACCAAAATTTGAAACCATTATTATTGTTGTTACTATTAAAGTAGCAAGCTGGCAGAATCACTAGCATGCCAAACAAAATGCTTAGTAGCATTTTGTCTGCACTTATATTCTGAATTCAAATTCTGCCGAGGTGAACTTTACCATAAATCACTTTGGGGTGAATTCGTGTATTCTTTTATTGTTTTACTTGTTTCAGTCATTTGACTGCAGCCATGCTGGAGCACTGCTTTTAGTCAAAGAAATCAACCCCAGGACTTATTTTCTGTAAGTCTAGTACTTATTCTATCAGTCTCTTTTGCTGAACTGCTAAGCTACAGAGACATAAACATATAAACATCGGTTGTCAGGCGATGGTGGGGACAAACACAGACACACAAATACATATATACATATATACATATATATATTGGGTTGGCAACTAAGTTCCTGCCGTTTTTTTAAATTTAAAATTTTTGAAAGGTTTAATAAAAAATAACAACTAATTAATCAATAATATATTCCCCCTTGTTGTTTACAACTTCTTCCCAATGTTCAACAAGATTTTCAATACTTTGTTGGTGGAAATCACCCGATTTCGTCTCGCAAAATTGATCCAATGAAGCTCTCAATTCTGTATCAGTATTGAATGAAACTCTGCGCATAGCATTTGGAAGAGATTGAAAGAGGTGGATATCTGTTGGTGCCAAATCAGGAGAGTACAGTGGGTGTGGCAGCACTTCCCAGTCATGCGTTTGAATGCCTTCTTTGGTCATATTGATGATAAGAGGGCGGGTGTTGTCGTGCAGCAGAAGAACTCCATGCTGCCAATTAGGTCTTTTCTCTTGAATAGCCATTTTGAGTCAAGCAATTCGTAATGGATAATCCCTTCCCAATCCCACCATATGCACAACATCGTTTTACGTGGATGAAGATCTTGTTTCACACAAGGTGTCGCTTGTTTACTGGGGCTAAGCCATTCCTTATGCTGCTTCATATTGATGTACAGGCACCATTTTTTGTCACCAGTAATGATTCTGTAAAGAAATCGTTGCTTGTGTCCATGAGTTGAGCGGTGACAAGCAAGCAACCCAGTAGAGATTGTGGTTCGTTGATTTTTATTGTTGTCACTTAAAGCATGTGGAACCCATGCTCTATACTTCTGAACCTTTCCCATCAAGTGAAGATGCTTCTCTAAAGCAGTGTGGGAGCATTCCATTTTCTCTGCCAGTTCCCTTGTCGTTTGATGAGAACTTTCATGCAAAAGTTGGTTTAATCACTCTTCATTGAACTCAACTGAACAGCCAGAATGAGGTGTGTCTTTGAGGTCAAAATTTCCATTTTTGAACTTCACATACCAATCACGAGCAGTTCTTTCAGCTATGGCACCCTCACCATACACAGCACAAGTGTCATAAGCAGCTTTTGTGGCCTTAGAGCCTTGATTAAAAGCAAAAAGGTGTCGAAAATGCTTGTTTTTCTAAAGTTGACATTCCATTTTAATGATCTGAAAATAAACAAAAATTAACTAAAATTAACTAGAAAAAACCAAAATAAATACCAAAATGATTCAAAAATAGAATTCTCGAAAACTATAGATTCCAAAATTTAAAAAAAACAGCGGGAACTTAGTTGCCAACCCAATATATATATATATATATATATATATATATAATAATAAATATTAGGGAATAAATCCAATTTACAGGGAAAAAATCAGATTTAGGATTAAATCGATTTTATAGTAAATATTATAAAATATTATTAGAGACAAAACCACTATTTTGCAAAACAAACAAGGAAAGACTTAATCAATACATAAAATTTTAATAAATAGTCAAAAAACCGCCACTACAATCGTTTCTTGTCTTGATCGACAATCTTCAGGTGGACTTCCAATCTAAAAAATCAATATTTTAAAATATAAAAATAATAATTTTAAAATAATTAAAGTATGAATGAAAAAATATAAGTATATAATCCATATATAACCTATCTATAATCCATATATAATCAATATATAAACAATATATAAACTAAAAAAACCTATCAACAATTAAATATAAAATATAAAATATAAAATATAAAATATAAAACAAAACAAAAAAAATAATAATAATATAATATAAACTATATATACACCCATACACATATACCTAATTATATATAACCATATCTAACTACATACACTAAATCACACACCTATATATATATCCCTATACATACACATAAAAATGTCTAGGCAACTATAAATAAATAAAATAGCTAAATACTTCAACACAATACTTATTCATACTCCCACACACACACACATACAACCCACATTCACGCTCTAGAAAACGGACATCACTCAAAACTATGAACGGAGAAATGGAATAAATGGAATTAAAATTATATTCACTTGGTAAAACGAACACTACTTAAAAATTATGAATGAAACAATGCAATAAAACAACAGACATCGCAAATAGACACAAATTACTACGAATTCCTTATCAAACCTACCATGATAAACCAAAACTCATAAAAACATATAATGATAAAATCTCCCTTTACTAACTCTATAACAAACCTATATAGCAATCCCCCTAACCTAAACATTCACACACAAATACACACACGTAAACCACACACCCACGACATATACAAATACCCACACCACTTACACATACCAATACATACATATAAACCTCAACATATACTCCAAAAACCCACTCAACCCCACAGACAGACAAAAACACAAAAATTATGAATGGATTCTTTTATAAAACTACCATGATAAGCTAAAACTCACAAAACAGAAATGATAAAACCTCCCTTTACTAAACACTAAAACATACTTATATAGCAATTCCTTTACCTATACATTCACACACAAAACCACACGTAACCACACACCCATAACAAATACAAACTCCCACCCCACTCACACACACCCACAAGTACATATAAGCCTTAACATATACACCAAACAAAATTACTTTACCAAGGAACTTAAAATATATATAAAAAGTATAACCGCTCTGGAAACGAACATCTCTAAATTAATGAATGGAGAAATGGAATAAATGGGATTAAAAATAAAATTCACGTGGCAAAACGAACACCACTCAAAAATTATGAATGAAACAATATAATAAAACAACCAACATCGAAAATAGACAAATTACTACGAATTCCCTAAAAAAACCATGATAAACCAAAACTCTTAAAAAACATATAACGATAAAATCTCCCTTTGCTAAACTCTATAACAAACCTATATAGTAATCCCCCTAACCTAAACATTCACACACAAACACACACGTACCACAGACCCACGACTTATACACATACCTAAACTAACTTATAAACCTCCATATACACCAAAACCCACTCCCTCCCACACAGACAAATTAACTCATACATCCCAAAACCTAAATAACAAACCCATATACACATTCACACACAAACACACACACACGCAAAACACACACACAACAGATACATATACTCCCTCACATATACGCATATACATACTCACTAAACTCGATATATAAAACAATATATACACACCCACACTCATACAGATAAATAAATTATACAACTAAAAACTCGCACACAATCTCATATACATAAACACTCCTATGAAAACAACATTAAATACATCGTAATTAACCAGAATATCAAAAATAACAATATGACATAAAGGTAAATAAAATACATACTTACAATTCAGTGTCAAATTATGAAGTGAAATTAAATTCTTAGCCATTAAAAAAATCAAACCAAAATTACGTTACCATAGAAATAACTTATGTAAAAAAAGACTAACAAACAACTTGCAGTAACCCAAACCCATTCTCTATGCCTACCTCACTACTACACTATTCCATTCACAATTCCAAACAACGCTAGTCCACCTCCCGGTTATTCACGTGGCAAAACGAACACCACTCAAAAATTATGAATGAAACAATGTAATAAAACAACCAACATCGAAAATAGACAAATTACCACGAATTCCCTAAAAAAACCATGATAAACCAAAACTCCTAAAAACATATAACGATAAATCTCCCTTTGCTAAACTCTATAACAAACCTATATAGCAATCTCCCTAACCTAAACATTCACACACAAATACACACTCGTAAACCACAGACCCACGACTTATACACACACAATCTCATATACATAAACACACCTATGAAAACAACATTAAATACATCGTAATTAACCAGAATATCAAAAATAACAATATGACATAAGGATAAATAAAATACATACTTACAATTCAGTGTCAAATTATGAAGTGAAATTAAATTCTTAGCCGTTAAAAAAATCAAACCAAAATTACGTTACCATAGAAATAACTTATGTAAAAAAAGAATACGCGCCATGGAAAGTAAACGTCATTTAAATTATGAATGGAGAAATAGAAAAATGGAACTAAAAACTATATCCACGTGGCAAACCAACACTACTTAAAAAAATTTATTATGAATGGATTCTTTAAAAAACTACCATGAAAAATCATTATATACATCAATGAGCTTTAGCTCACCTTAGCAGCTCTAACAAACAACTTGCAGTAACCCAAACCCATTCTCTATGCCTACCTCACTACTACACTATTCCATTCACAATTCCAAGCAACGCTAGTCCACCACCCGGTTATTCACGTGGCAAAACGAACACCACTCAAAAATTATGAATGAAACAATGTATAAAACAACCAACACCGAAATAGACAAATTACCACGAATTCCCTAAAATAACCATGATAAACCAAAACTCATAAAACATATAACGATAAAATCTCCCTTTGCTAAACTCTATAACAAACCTATATAGTAATCCCCCTAAACCTAAGCATTCACACACAAATTCATACTCGTAAACCACAGACCCACGACTTATACACATACCTATCCTAATTTATAAACCTCAATATACACCAAAACCCACTCCCTCCCACACAGACAAATTAACACATACATCCCAAAACCTAAATAACAAACCCATATACACATTCACACACAAACACACACACACACAAAAAACACACACACACAACAGATACATATACTCCCTCACATATACTCATATACATACTCACTAAACTCGATATATACAACAATATTTACACACCCACACTCATACAGATAAATAAAATATACAACTAAAAACTCACACACAATCTCATATACATAAACACTCCTATGAAAACAACATTAAATACATCGTAATTAACCAGAATATCAAAATAACATATGACATAAGGATAAATAAAATACATACTACAAGTCAATTTCAAATAATGAAGTGAAATTAAATTCTTAGCCGTTAAAAAAATCAAACCAAAATTACGTTACCATAGAAATAACTTATGTAAAAAAAGAGAGAATACGCGCCATAGAAATTAAACGTCATTTAAATTATGAATGGAGAAATAGAATAAATGGAACTAAAAACTATATCCACGTAGCAAACCAACACTACTTAAAAAAAATTTATAATGAATGGATTCTTTAAAAAACTACCATGAAAAATCATTATATACATTTATGAGCTTTAGCTCACCCTAGCAGCTCTAACAAACGACCTACAGCAACCCAAACCTATTCCCGATGCCTACCTCACTACCACACTAATCAATTCCCAATTCCTAGCAACGCTAGTCCACCACCCGGTTACAATTCCCAACTCCACCCATTCATTCACAATTTCAACGACATTCGCCTCCACAACGCTACATATAAGCCTCAACATATACACCGGAGATACACTTACACATCCGTGCGGATGGGTGAGAGTATACATTGAGTGTAGTGATGGGGCTCCCATTACTATACACATTTATACCTGTGTGGTAGTCTCCATGTGTATATTCACGCACGGGTATAAATGCAGGGGGTACACGCGCACGTCATTTGCGTGTACCCCTCACATGTACATATGCATGCTATTTGGGCTCGATATATAAACAATGTAATCGCGCCCGCATACATGCATATGGGCGAATTGCACAATCAAAAAACGCACACGTGTTGTGTGCGTTCCTGGTTGTGCAATTCACCCATCTGGGTGTTAGTGGTGTAATCTTATCACTGTGGATGTCGAGCTTAATACGTATGTATATAAGTGTGTATTAGGGGGTTGTACGTATTAATTGTGTGCATTTGCTTCACGCACTTGCGTCCATATATGGATGAATATATTGGGATTAAAGGGAGATTTATCGTTATATGTTTTTAGGAGTTTTGGTTTATCATGGTTTTTTTAGGGAATTCGTGGTAATTTGTCTATTTTCGATGTTGGTTGTTTTATTACATTGTTTCATTCATAATTTTTGAGTGGTGTTCGTTTTGCCACGTGAATAACCGGGAGGTGGACTAGCGTTGTTTGGAATTGTGAATGGAATAGTGTAGTAGTGAGGTAGGCATAGAGAATGGGTTTGGGTTACTGCAAGTTGTTTGTTAGTCTTTTTTTACATAAGTTATTTCTATGGTAACGTAATTTTGGTTTGATTTTTTAATGGCTAAGAATTTAATTTCACTTCATAATTTGACACTGAATTGTAAGTATGTATTTTATTTACCTTTATGTCATATTGTTATTTTTGATATTCTGGTTAATTACGATGTATTTAATGTTGTTTTCATAGGAGTGTTTATGTATATGAGATTGTGTGCGAGTTTTTAGTTGTATAATTTATTTATCTGTATGAGTGTGGGTGTGTATATATTGTTTTATATATCGAGTTTAGTGAGTATGTATATGCGTATATGTGAGGGAGTATATGTATCTGTTGTGTGTGTGTGTTTTGCGTGTGTGTGTGTTTGTGTGTGAATGTGTATATGGGTTTGTTATTTAGGTTTTGGGATGTATGAGTTAATTTGTCTGTGTGGGAGGGAGTGGGTTTTGGTGTATATGGAGGTTTATAAGTTAGTTTAGGTATGTGTATAAGTCGTGGGTCTGTGGTTTACGTGTGTGTTTGTGTGTGAATGTTTAGGTTAGGGGGATTACTATATAGGTTTGTTATAGAGTTTAGCAAAGGGAGATTTATCGTTATATGTTTTTTAAGAGTTTTGGTTTATCATGGTTTTTTTAGGGAATTCGTAGTAATTTGTCTATTTTCGATGTTGGTTGTTTTATTATATTGTTTCATTCATAATTTTTGAGTGGTGTCGTTTTGCCACGTGAATTTTATTTTTAATCCATTTATTCCATTTCTCCATTCATTAATTTAGAGATGTTCGTTTCCAGAGCGGTTATACTTTTTATATATATTTTAAGTTCCTTGGTAAAGTAATTTTGTTTGGTGTATATGTTAAGGCTTATATGTACTTGTGGGTGTGTGTGAGTGGGGTGGGAGTTTGTATTTGTTATGGGTGTGTGGTTTACGTGTGGTTTTGTGTGTGAATGTATAGGTTAAAGGAATTGCTATATAAGTATGTTTTAGTGTTTAGTAAAGGGAGGTTTTATCATTTCTGTTTTGTGAGTTTTAGCTTATCATGGTAGTTTTATAAAAGAATCCATTCATAATTTTTGTGTTTATTTGTCTGTGTGGGGTTGAGTGGGTTTTTGGAGTATATGTTGAGGTTTATATGTATGTATTGGTATGTGTAAGTGGTGTGGGTATTTGTATATGTCGTGGGTGTGTGGTTTACGTGTGTGTATTTGTGTGTGAATGTTTAGGTTAGGGGGATTGCTATATAGGTTTGTTATAGAGTTTAGTAAAGGGAGATTTTATCATTATATGTTTTATGAGTTTTGGTTTATCATGGTAGGTTTGATAAGGAATTCGTAGTAATTTGTGTCTATTTGCGATGTCTGTTGTTTTATTGCATTGTTTCATTCATAATTTTTAAGTAGTGTTCGTTTTACCAAGTGAATATAATTTTTAATTCCATTTATTCCATTTCTCCGTTCATAGTTTTGAGTGATGTCCGTTTTCTAGAGCGTGAATGTGGGTTGTATGTGTGTGTGTGTGGGAGTATGAATAAGTATTGTGTTGAAGTATTTAGCTATTTTATTTATTTTAGTTGCCTAGACATTTTATGTGTATGTATAGGGATATATATATAGGTGTGTGATTTAGTGTATGTAGTTAGATATGGTTATATATAATTAGGTATATGTGTATGGGTGTATATATAGTTTATATTATATTATTATTATTTTTTTTGTTTTGTTTTATATTTTATATTTTATATTTTATATTTTATATTTAATTGTTGATAGGTTTTTTTTAGTTTATATATTGTTTATATATTGATTATATATGGATTATAGATAGGTTATATATGGATTATATACTTATATTTTTTCATTCATACTTTAATTATTTTAAAATTATTATTTTTATATTTTAAAATATTGATTTTTTAGATTGGAAGTCCACCTGAAGATTGTCGATCAAGACAAGAAACGATTGTAGTGGCGGTTTTTTTGACTATTTATTAAAATTTTATGTATTGATTAAGTCTTTCCTTGTTTGTTTTGCAAAATAGTGGTTTTGTCTCTAATAATATTTTATATATATATATATATATATATATATATATACGATAGGCTTCTTTCAGTTTTCGTCTACCAAATCCACTGACAAAGCTTTGGTTGGTCCGAGGCTACAGTAGAAGACACTTGCCTAAGGTGCCACGCAGTGGGACTGAACCTGGAATTAAGTGACTGGGAAGTAAGCTTCTTACCACACAGCCACAACTGTGCCTTATGTTCCTAGTTCAAATTCTACCGAGGTCAACTTTGACTTTCATCCTTTTGGGGTTGATAAAATAAGTACCAGTGAAGCACTGGAGTTGTGGTAATTGACTAGCCCCCTCCTACAAAATTTCTTGCCTTGTTCCAATAATGGATAAAATTGTTCATTTTCTTTGTATTATTCTTATTGATATTATAAGGCGGCGAGCTGGTAGAATCGCTAGCACGCCAGGTGAAATACTTAGCTGCATTTCATCTCTCTCTATGTTCTGAGTTCAAATTCCACTGAGGTTGACTTTACCTTTCATCCTTTCAGGGTCGATAAATTAAGTACCAGTTGCATACTAGGGTTGATATAACTGACTGGCCTCCTCCCCCAAAATTTCAAGCCTTGTGCTTAGAATAAAAAAGACGATTATTTTTATTATTTTATTTTATTATGGATTCACTGTCATTGTCCAAACAATTGAAAAGAGGTGGAAGCCTGAAATATATTGGGAAAGTGACTTTGTTTGGTGTATATTTGGAAGAGCAGTAAAGTTTTCTTTTATAAGCAATATATTTTTAGGGTTTTATACAATAGCAAAAAATGAGGGAGTACTCAGAATTATTATTTGAATACTAATTATGTATAATTACAAATGTATCAAGTAGGATATGAATAAAAACAAAGGGATAACAATGAAGATAAATGTAAGGAGGATATCAACGAGGAATGCATGACAATTGTGAAGATAACAGTGATAATGGTAATGATTATGATGGTGATGATGATAATGATGATGACGATGGTAATGTTGATGATGATGGTGCTGGATGATGATGATCACAGCAACAATGTTGATGACAATGAGGAGGGGAGGAGGACAAAACTGTTTTTTTTTTTTTAAGTTGAGAATTGTCTACGTGTGCATTTAAAAGTATTTAATAGGTTTGTTTTTTGAGTTTTTTTCTATATAGTAACAAAAAAAAAAAAATTAAATATTTCAGTTAATTTTCTCAGGTTTACTTGGCAATCAATTTTCTGCAAAAGTTTTCAAGCTGTAATTATGATAAAAAGGATTGAAAGAAAATGAAGAAGATACGAGCTCATAACTTTTACTTTCTAGAAATGAAGAAATAGAATAAACATTTAATTGATTTTAGTGTCTCCTTAAGCTATTGTAGGTCATGAATGGAAGTAAATACAGATGACATCTGTGTGGTAAAGAAATGAAGAAAATATAGTCGTTAGCTAGTGAATATATCCATTCTATTTTTTGATTACTTTTCAATTTTATTGATTAGTAACCATGCTGTAAATTAGAAATTCAAGTTGTTATTATTTTCATTGCTCAAATTATGCTTCTAAATAAAAGCAAAAATGTAAAAGTGAACAAATGGTTTTATTCTCATAACAGATTTTCTAGCTAATAAAATGTGAGAAGACAATCTATTAAAAAAAAATCACGGAGATACAAAAAAAAAAAAAGAAAGGGGAAAAAAAAAAACCAAAGCTCCAATTTATTAAATGATTTTAGCACAATGTACATTGGAAGTTCAAAGAAAATTTATTGGAAACTAACAACAGTATTTCGCAAAATATTTCAATGGACATTGGTTCATTTTTGCTAACATACAACTTTCAATGGAATTGATGTTTGTAACATTGATAGTTATTCTGTTAGTCAATAGCACTGTTTCATAAACCATCATTATAAGATCTCTATAAACTACTTTTACATACTAAATATTTATCAGTGTTAAATCATGAACAAGGCAATTGATTTTGAAGCAAATAAAGAATTAAACTACATTCATTCATTATTCGTTAATAGTTATCTATTTGGTATGTTTCTTAAGAAATGGAATTTAATTGCTATAAATTATAACACTTTTATTTAAGGAATTGTGCTACTTTTTTCAGAGCCATTCTTCGTGGTTTGAATAATAGGAAGCTTGAATTTATTTGTAGATGTGAATAATTCTTCTGTATAGCCTTGTATTGTATTTCTGACTTATTTTATTTGCAAATCCAAAGATGAGAAACAACTATGCACAGATTTTCTTTAATTGCTGGATTTGGAGGAACAACAGTGCCCATGGCTTTTGAAAATCCTCAAAGACAGGGTAGATTGATGCCATTAATGTTCCTCCTGAATATTGGCAAAATGACACTTGTAGGAAATACATAAGTAGTGAATGAATTGTAGAGAGTTGTTGATCTGAGATCAAGTAATCAATGCAAGGCTTGGAGCTTCATGGCATTCCACACAATATATATCTTCTCCTTGAATGGAAAATGATAATTTTGGGTGATGTGAAGGTATCTAAAATTTCTTTTAAAGTATAGTTTATTAAGTGAAGGTGCATGGCTTAGTGGTTAGGGTATCAGCACCATGATCATAAGATTGTGGTTTCGATTCCTGGACTGGGTGACGCGTTGTGTTCTTGAGCAAAACACTTCATTTCACATTGCTCCAGTCCACTCAGCTAGCAAAAATGAGTAATGCTGCGATGGACTGGCGTCCCATCCAGCTGGGGAAAACAGACGCCATAGAAACTGGGAAACCAGGCCCATGAGCCTGGCTAGGCTTTATAAGGGCACATTTATTTTTTTTATGGTTTATTTAATATTACCATATAACAATGAAAATGTCATAGGAAATTATTAATTGGGCAATTCCATGCAAAAGAAGACAAAAACTGAAAAATTATAATAAAAGTGTGCTACCATGATTTAAGTATTTTTATGTTCCCATAAGCCAATAGGATTCAAAAAAGTATCAAAAAGTAAATAGAAAAAATCTGCAGGCCTGCTGTCTTGTGACTAGGGCAGCCATCTTGCAGCCAGTCTTGAAGATGACAATTTGACTTCAAGGACAAAAGGTAGGTATCCAGTTCCATCCTAGAAAAAAATTAACTTTCCACCTTGCAAAGATATATTTTCAGGTGGAACTAGAGTAAAACTACAGTTTGGCAGCATTATTTTTTGGAATTTACTGTGGCCATTAAAATTTGTTGCATCAGTTACATTTTGGCATTATAAATTTAGTCTACAAAATCCTGACAAATAATTACTTTAAAGCAATGCAACTATTATGACATGCTGTAAGGGGGAATATTATTCTTATACACAGTACTTTATATTTTCAGTTATATTTGTTGTGCCCTGTTCATGGAAATTTCAGTCACATTATGATCAGTGGCTTGCAGTATTATAGGGCTTCCACAGTTACCTGCAATGCATGTAAAATGTCTGGATTTAATTATGTAAGACATTATGCATATGCTGCAATAAGCTTTAAGAAATGTTATTTAGAACTTTGTGTTCAAGTGCAGCACACATTTTGAATACACAGTGTGTACTTTTACCCTTTGATCAATTCCTCATGTTCCTCATTGATAAGAATAAAAATATAGAATACTAATTGGTACCCGAGTCCCAGTGTTGCACCAGTTACACATTTCTAGGTGGAAATGTTGCATCACTTACGTGTACCTGTTGTGTCAGTTATATATTACCAAAGGCACTGCATGTATTAAGCTATAATATTGGATATGAAAGCATGTATAACATCCATACCACTTCCAGTTTCTTTTGATATAAAAATTGTTTGTACATGTAAATTTTCTGCACAGGGTTTCCAGCATAAGTGCCACCAAGTCAGATATCATGTTTTTTTTTCACTGCGCCAGTTATGCAAGTATTTATTCTCTCTAAGACAAACTAGTTCAAACATAGAATTTCAGTTCATATGTAGCAATATTAATGGGCCACAGCAGTTAAAGTATTCATGGGTCATTACATTTCAGTTAGCTTAAGTAAGATGCCAGGACATTTTTAGTATTAGAAAATTCTTGTAAATGCTGCCTCGGTTATGATAGAATTGCCCAATTGTAATGTTTAATGTATACCCTTTAAGATGTAATCAATATTTGGTGAACAAGTAAGTTTAATAATGCTGTCTACTTTTTAATTAAAAAAATATTTTTGCTGTGGAATCTGGAATCTCAGAGAGTAGAATGTTTAGGTGTCTCCTGAATACTTTTGCATTTACATTACATCCATCTTTATTCACTTCTTTTACATTAATATCTATCCTCTAGAGATCTCTCGGGGTCTTTTTTTTGTCAGGACATTGAAGAACTGTGGGCACTTAAATATTTGTTTCAAGATTTGGCACAATGCCAGCAATTTTAGGGGAGGGTAAGTCAGTTATATTGCCTCCAGTGCACAACAGGCACTTATTTTATCAACTAAAATTTTGAATGAATAAATCCAATTTCCACAGTGAAAGGGTTTAGCAGCAGATGAAGAATCTGCTGGCTTTAGAAATGGTGTTAGTTTGGTAGAGGTCTCATTTAGAGGTGAGAAAGAGAGAAGGAATGTTTATGTGGAAGAGATGTTATACGTTGTTGATAGGAAAAAAAGGAAAAAATTCCATTTCTGTATCAGTGGTATATTTTGTGAAGAATACTAGAACCAAGAAGAGGTGCGAATTTTGAAGTCACTGGACAATAAATTCCAAGAGGTGTGAAATGCAATAGCTGCTCTTGAGGTGGTGTAAGAGATAGTCAAATAGTTTTTAGCGATCAGGAGAGTTTGAAGAGTGGTAGCAGCAGTAGCAAATGTATTTAGAATAATGAAAGAGCGAGACTCTGAGCCAGAAAAGACTTTGTTCTAGATATATCTAAGTAAGATAGAATGTATTTTCTGTGTGTGTGTGTGTGTGTGTGTGTGTGTGTGTCTGTCTGTCTGTCTCTCTCTCTCTCTCTCTCTCTCTGTATGTGTGTATTTACTTTGCCCACCATCCTTCTGGGTTTAATAAAATGAAAATACTAATCCAAGATGTTGGATAAGTGGAGACATTAAGAAAAAAAATCATTCCAGGTACCTCGTGGTATTTGTTGTGGTTCTTTGTGTTTTGAATTGTAATTCTACCTTCAGCCTACTTGGGTGGTAGACTTATTCAGTCCCTGATTCAACTCCACCACCTGGCACCATTTGGTACCTTTTGTACCACTCCACTGTAAGCAACAGACTACACATCTAGATAGCTTATTCCTTCCCTCAGCTATCATGGAAGCCCTGTAAAAGGTCATGGAATTTGGTGAGTGAAATGTAGCTGTGAATGTAGAGGATATGCAAAGACTAGAGAGGAATGACGCTAACTTGCTCTATTAGATGTGATGTGCTGTGCCAGTGTGCTTGTATAACAAAGTGCTAATGTACTGAGGAAAATATGCCTAAGAAGAATCAAATGTAGTGTGCAAGAGAGAAGACTGTGCTGGTTTGGTGATGTGATGCATATGAATGAGGACTGTTGCATAAAGAAGTGCCTGTTGCTGGAACATTTAGTAGAGAAAGATCCAGAAAAACATAGAATGAAATAGTGAAGGCTGGTTTCAAGACACTGAACCTAATGGAGGAAAGGACAAAGAATTAAGATGACTGATCATTTGCTCTGTTTGAGAAGACAACAGCAAATATGAGGTTCTAAGATAATTTTGTTCGTTTGTATGTGCAAGGTCCTGTTTCTACATCCTCACTGCTCAGTCAAGCATTCCCCATATCTCATCTCCCTATCCAGCCTTTCTCCCAAGAACCATCTTTCCTTGACACATATTACATCACCTAACTTTTTGTGCTACAGGTTACTGCCTTCCCTCCCCTCTTTCTTCCACTTCCATCCCTCATTCTCATTATTAACCTTTCCCAAGAACTTCCAGGTGTTCTCTTTACCCTCCTCTGCCATGCTTTATCTTAACTCCTTACATATAGGCTATTATTTCCGGTACTCACTCTTGTCTGTCACCATGCCCCTTCACTTTATTTACCTCTTATGTACCCCTTCCCAACCACTCCAATGTATTGCTTGCTTATCATCTTTTACTTTCTGAACTTTCATACCTGAATCACTCTTCTCTCTCATCTTAACCATCCTCATCAATACTCATATTTCCCATTACGTCTATGCCTCCACTCCTGTTCGTCAGTCGCTACATTCACTTCTACCCCCCCATCTCCAACCATCTGGTATTCTCCCCTTCAACCCTTATGACTCCACCGGCTGAATTGCTGCATGTACCATATCTTGTTTCTCAAGAGTTTTGCTCTGACAACCCATCACTACCATCTTACTTTTCTCCAGATACACCTGTTTGTCTCTAGCATAAAAATCACTTCTCCCTCTCAAATATTCCCCTGCCCCAACTTAGTTGAAAGGGCTTTTGCGTTTTCTCTTTCTTGTTCTTTCCTGTCTTGCAAGTTATTGGACAATACCAGCAGAGCCAATGGGATGAAAAAAGCACCCAGTAAACAAATGGTTCGAGGTAGGAAGGGCATCCAGTCATAGAAACCCTACCAAAGCTGACATAGAGCACTATGCATGCCATTGGCTCACTGGATCCTGTCAAACCATCTAACCCATGCTAGAATAAGCATTAACATTAAATGAGTATATATATATATATTATATATATATAATATATATATATATACATATATATATATGTGTATATATATATATATATATATACATATATATATATGTGTATATATATATATATATATATATACACATATATATATATGTGTGTATATATATATATGTGTGTGTGTGTATATATATATATATGTATATATACATATATATATATGTATATATATATATATATATATATATATATATATATATATATATATATGTATAGATATATACACACACACACACACATGTATATATATCAGTCAATAAATCATCTGGCTGTGTGTATCTGGCAATTAGTTTTTCATAATATACAATGCATCGTATAAATTATGGAACCAAAGTACAATGCATATAAATTAATTAATTCTGTAAGACTTCTATGGTGTAATGTGGTTTATAATTTTCTTTTAACATTAATTGTCACAGCTCCTTTGCCAGATTATTTATTCCCGTATTTAATGATATTCATAAAGTCTGTCTGGAAGAGCATATGTGATTTAACCAAACTGAAGCAGAATGAGATTCATTGAATGATTCTTTAGAATTATTATTTTCCTCTGTGATGGTTAATATCATGAGAATTATGTTCAGCCATTAAATATCCATCCACTAAAAGCACTTCTTTTTTATCTTTGTTGGATTACCATGAATATTTTTTTTCCTTTCTTCTTTTGTTTGTAAAAGAAGTACATAGTAAATGGGAAATAGTATCATGAAAAGAGTAGTGACAAAATGTCTATATAATATATTGTCTGTTTTGTTTGTGGAATATTCAATATTGGTATGTATAGATGGTCATTTTAATACTTATACAATCGGTTGTTTGTCTCAGCTCTTATCTACCCGGTAAAGGAGATCAGAAATGTTTAGTGTCTGAACTGTGGCACCAGTGATCACTAGCTATAAGCTCATGAATTTTCAAGTAAACGGAAGAAAGAAAAAACACATTGTAGCAATCAAACCATTATTTATCGCTCTCTCTCTCTATACATATATATATGTATATATACATATATATATGTATATATATGTATATATACATATATATATATATATATATATATATATATATATATATATATATAACTAGAATTAGACTGACTTCAGTGATACAATACAATAATTCTGAAAACCAGGTGTTCAAATCTTGCTACTGAAATTGTGTTATATGCTTATGTAAACTCTAAAATCTATGAGTTGTTACACATTTATGAGTTATGAAATAAATGCAAGCCTCCTTCCACATTTCTGAACCACTATCCTGAATGGATTAAATGGAAACAAACAAAGCAAAATCCCCATTCTTCACAATTGACACAAATGTACACTTATTTTAACA
Organism: Octopus sinensis; assembly: GCF_006345805.1. NCBI lineage: Eukaryota > Metazoa > Mollusca > Cephalopoda > Octopoda > Octopodidae > Octopus > Octopus sinensis. The sequence goes on along the minus strand of NC_042998.1, from coordinate 53,785,039 downwards.
TTTATCTTAATGCTTACATATATTTCTAACTGACAAGGAACTGCCACATGGATACTGAAAGATATCCATAAAACAATACAAGTAGAGAAATATTCAATATGCTTCAGTTCTCATTCCATTTCATAACAGTTTTTAAAAAATTGATACAAGATTAACCTAAAAGTTAACAAACAAACAACAAAATTTTCTTTAGTGAAACAAAATAGGTAGGCTGTTGTATAAAATATTTTGTCATTTTTTTTTATCAAATCCTCTTGGGTTGATTTTATCATTCATCCATCTGAGGGTGATAAATAAGTTCCAGTTATATACAAAGTTGATACAATTGAGTGTATTCTACTTTGATGGTAACCCAGCATTACCACAGTTCAATATGCACATATATATATATATGTATATATATATGTATATATATATATATATATATAATATATATATATATATATATACACACATGCATATATAAATGTCTATATATATATATGTGTGTGTGTATGATTTAAAGGGCACAATACATGTACTTAAGTGCTTCTAATAGTTTTCTATGTTGAGAAATATGCAAACATATTCTTCAGGTGCAAACCACATATCATAATGAACTAAAAAAAACTGAATAATAGAAGAAACGCAAAAAAAAAAAAAAAAAAAAAACTGCGAAGGCAGCAGATAAAATATGCAGAAAGTAAAAATTGGAAAATGAAAACACATAAACTAAAATGTGAAAGCTAAAAAGCAAAAACGTAAGAGCTATTGTTCTTAGACCTGAAATGATAAGGCTGGAGAGATATCAAGTTAGGAAAAAGTGGAATTTTCCAAATCTTCAAAATGTATTTATACATATGCTTGTAACCACTGAAAATTTCTGACCTAGAGTTCAGTAGAGAGTTAGGGATCTTAGATCTGAACAGATATGCACTCTTTCAGCTAAACAAAGCTTCATTTATTTGATCCATTCCCATAAGGAAGGAGTTCCCAATGACTTTCCATTTAATCACATGTGGTGTTTCATTATCTTTCAAAGTCCATATATATATATAAATATATATATACATATGTATGTCTGTATGTATATATATATAGTTCCTATAAAGATATTTAGACCCTCTTATAGAGATATTTTTATCTAAAATACACTGGTTCAATATATTGTATTTTGAAGAGATATTTCTTCAATGAATATATTATATAAAATATCATAAAATATCAAATATTATTATTAAGTTTGAAAGTGGAGAGATCCAATGGACACAAATTGATTTATTAATCAGTTAACATCTTCACCTGTAATTGTTTCATTTTGCAAACAATTTAAACTACAAAACGTATATAAATACATAAGCTTGCATTTCAAAATGCCTCAGGGGGAAAATCATTAGGGATTGAGAAAGGACAATACAAGAATTACATTATGATCTGTTGGAATACTTCAGCAGACTAAGAATATATGAGCATGTTTATTATGTGTGTATGTGCAAAATGAAACAATTGTAGCTGAAGATGTTAATTGGTTAATAAATTAATTTGTATCCACTGGATCCCTCTGTTTTCAAGCTTACTCTTTTACTCTTTTACTTGTTTCAGTCATTTGACTGTGGCCATGCTAGAGCACCGCCTTTAGTCGAGCAAATCGACCCCAGGACTTACTCTTTGGAAGCCTAGTACTTATTCTATCAGTCTCTTTTGCTGAACCGCTAAGTTACAGGGGACATAAACACACCAGCATTGGTTGTCAAGTGATGTTGGGGGGAAACAAGCACAGACACACACACACACACAATATATATGAATATACATATATACGATGGGCTTCTTT
>NC_042998.1:53750726-53778226 GCF_006345805.1 Octopus sinensis | reverse complement strand
TTGACCAATAATATAAAATTCAGGCTACTTGAATTAACGACAACTTCCAAAAATAAATGGAAGACTTTTAATTAACTTAGTGAAATATTTCAGAAGATTCACTTTTTACCTTTGGGAATAATGATATGCAGGAAATAGCAAAACAGCTTAGTTTAAATGGTTGGCTTTGTATCGAATCCTACAGAGAATTTAAGAAATCTAAATGGAAGATAGATTCTGCACATTTTCAGCAGTTGCTAATGGCTGTAAATACAATTCTGGTGTCAATAACAGAAAGTGACTTCAAACTGATTAATTTTCAGCTTTTCTTTTTATTGTGTTTGTGTGATACCTTCTATCAAAATTCAACCCAAAGGAATTTGTGAAGATATTTGTTCTTAATAGGAAAAAAGTGAAAAAAAATGGTTATTTACCATTGTAGAAAATTCTGTAATGGAAACCACTTAATCCAGTACATGCACTAAAATGACTAAAGAGGAATTTTAGAGATTCAGAATGTACTTATATTTATAGATTCACTGATCATTGTACATAAAGCACATATGACTAGATATATTGGGTTGTCCGGAAAGTTCTTGCCAATTTTTAAAGGAAAGTAAAAGGTCAATAAATACTTGCCATTACATTTTTATTCAACCAAATATGAACCATTTTGTTGCACAATGCGTCTCCATCTTTCCTTTAACTTGAAAATACTCTCTTCCCATGATTGAGGTGATTTCATGGCAAAGAATTCATCAAGGAATCTTTTTACTTCATCCAAGTAATTGAAATTTTTACCATTAAGACTATTCTGCAGAGAGCTGAATAAGTGGAAATACGAAGGAGCAATATCTGGTGAATATGGAGGGTGGAGTAACACATCCCAGCCGAACTGCAGCAATTTTTGTCTGGTTCCCAAAGCATCAAGTGCCAAAAATGGGCTTTCTTATCTTCCATTTTAAAGGGTTACAGAATTAACACAGGTTATAGGAACAGAAACCATCTTCCATGAAAAGATAGATTAAACTGTGCTCTAAATGGGGGTGTAGTCAAATCCTATTTTATGAACTCAGCCATATTCTAAAATAAGTTGAAAGGTAAGCTGCTATAAATTGGCATGAACTTTCTGGACAACCCGATATAAAGTTGTTAACTGTAAACTATTTTTATTCTCAATAAATCCAGAAACTAAAGAAAAATTAGACAAACTCTTCTGTATGTTGTCATATCTTATTAGTTTCAAGAGGAATTTTTCCGTATCTATTGGCTCAATGCATGATTTTATTTGTATTACAGGGCCTTTTATTTGGTTTGTCTAAGCTTATCAAAATGTTATTAAAGATTACAGGTGTTCTGTGTTGTGTCAGTAAAGATGTTTTGTAGACTTCAAGTAAAGTAATTGTCTTGGGGAAGGTGCTCTGGCATTTTTCTATGAAATCTCTTTCTGAACTCCTTCAAGACCTTCACAAAGTACTCTTTCTTGACTGTCTAACCAGAGGGAACTCAGTAGATGTAGGTGATGCCATTGCTATAAAAAAAAAGGATCACCATGAGTTTCCCAATGGATTTGCTTTGCCTGATCTCTTGTGTCAGGGAAAAACTGATGCTTGGCTCATATTAATTAATCCATAAGCAGTCTGGAGCATATCATGTTTCTGTAGTGGTTTTTGACAATTTTGATACAAGACTTTATTGCATAGTGAGTTTATTATTATTATTATTATTATTATTATATTATTATTATTATTATTATTATTAAGGCAGTGAGCTGGTAGAATTGTTAGCATGCTGGACAAAATGCTTTGCAATATTTTGCTCATCGCTATGTTCTGAGTTCAAGTCCCTCTGAGGTTGACTTTGCCTTTCATTCTTTCAGGGTCAATAAATTGAGTACCAGTTGAGTACTGGGATTGATGTAATTGACTCACCGCTCTCCCCAAATTTCAGGCCTTGTGCCTATAGTAGAAAGGATTATTATTAAAATATAAAAAAACTAAATGTAAAAGAAATTATCATTATTATTGAGTCAGAGAGCAATGCATGCCATCAAAGTGACACTGGGATACAAATATACAAAGCCCAATATACCCATCATGACTACCCATCTTATAAGAGTACACCAGGCACAGGCATCACAACCATATGTGTGCAACATAGTGATCTCATGCCAAAACACACAGTGCATGACTTTGCAGGTGAGTCCCAGTTAGAATTTTCTTCAGGTCAAGTAGTCCATCTCACTCAAAAGGTCCCTGAATAATGCCTGTTTAAGGATGTTGACTGAAACAACCATGTTTACAGAGGTGAATTATTCAAACCTCAAAGAATTCCTCTCAGCACATAGCTATGATGCTCCTCCACTGCTTTGGCTTATGATTAGAGATGCACATATTGTCAGCCACTAAGGGACATGCTCAACTGGTTAAAGTCAAGCAAACCTGTGGTACTGAGCAGAATGTTTGCTGTAGCCTGTCTTTTACACCAAGACAAAACATGTACATGATAATGATAACACTTCCAATCAATTAAGATCAAAAGCCATGAGAGCCACTATGTATTATTATCATTATTAGTATTATTATTTGGACTGGCTTGAGGAGTGACAAGCTTGCAGAATTGTCAGCATGCTGGGCAAAATACTTAGCAGTATTTCATCTCTCTTTACATTTTGAGTTCAAATTTTGCCAAGGTCAACTTTTCCTTTCATTCTTTCAGAGTTGATAAAATAAGTACCTGCTGAAAACTGGGGTTGATGCAATTGACTCATCCCCACCTCCCCCCACGCTGCCCTTGCAGAAAAAATTTGAAATACTAATCATTATTCAGGCAGAAAGCTGGCTGAATCGTTAGCATGCCAGACAGAATGCCATGAAACATTTTGTCTGACTATATGTACCGAGTTCAAATTCTGCCATGGGTTGATAAAATAAGTGCTAGTCAATGGGGCCAATGTAATAGACTTGCCCCTCCCCTTAAACTTGCTGACCTTGTGCCAAAATTAAAAAAAGATTGTTAATTTCCTTAATCAAAGGGTTGTTTAGTAATATATCCACACAGCCATAGAGGTCTCCTTGCTCATAAATGATTTAAAGATTTGTCATAATTTTGGAGTAAAAAATGCTGGGACATGGTGGATATAACCAAGATAACTTTATAAGAAATATATTTCGTGCAGTTTATAATTTAAACAACACGCCATCTTGTTTTTGGATTTATTCATTTACTAAGAGCTTGTCAAATAAGACTTTTTTTATTCTGAAGCTGACTTTGAATTGAAATACTATACATATTCAACCCATGCCAGTGTGGAAAGCAAACATTAAACGATGATGATGTTGATGATTCACATATAAAATACAATATTTCATGTATATTCATATATTTTAGAAATAGCATTTAACATTATAAATTTGAATGAATATCAGTCAAGTGTCTTAAATGTCTTTCAGGTTTTTTCAAGTGTTTTATCCTGGACTTGATTATAATACTTTATGCATTGCAATCCATGAAAGGTTTCGTTAATATGGAGAGGAGAGAGGGAGAGGGTAGATACATAGAGAGCTAAAAAGACTGAATAGAGAGACAGAGCAAAGTAAATTCACAGAGAGATTGGTAGATAGATAGTTCGATGCAGATATCTAGCTAGATAGATGGATATACATACATACATACATACACACACACACACATATATATATATATATATCAGTATAGCATTTTTGGATTTGTTTTACTGATGATATATATATATATATATATATATATAATATATATATATATATATATATATATATATATATAGATAGATAGATAGATAGATTGACAGATATAAATGGATAAGTAGGCAGATACATGCTTATATACATACATTTATAAATAGATATTTTATGCAAATGCAAGTCAATATTGAAAAAATTAGAATTTAAAAGGATTTTATGTTGTAGGTCTAGATCTCAAGAACTCACACTAAAGGTTTTTAATAGGTTAAAAGAAAAACAACCATAAAAGAATGCACAAAGGTTTATGAAAGAAAATCATATCTGAAGAATTTACTTTGGAGTTGGATCTAAGAATGGTTGGTACACTTCAAAACATTTCCCTACTTCACCAAAAAGTATAGAAAAAAATAATGATAATTCATATCTACAAGTAAAATAACCTAGTTTTGATGAGGAGGTTCAGTGAAATAAAATTCTTGGTTAGCTTTTGAAGAGATGCCATTTATTCATGAATTTTACTGTGAAAAGCTACATCTACTGTATGTTCCAGAAAGTTTAACTTAGAAATTTATAAAATTTTTTTTTTTAATTCAGAAATGTACCTAGAGTTATTTTCTAAAAATGGAAAGGAATCATTTCAACTGAGATTACTTGAAAATATAAGTTATGTATGCATGCATGCAGGTATGCATACATGCATGTATGTATGTATGTATGTATGTATGTATGTATGTATGTATGTATGTATGTATATTGGTATGTATGTATGCATGCAAGTATGCTTATATGCATCGTTTATCTTTTTCTTGATTCAGTTATTAGACTGTGGCCATACTGGGGCACCACCTTGAATTTTAGTTGAATGAATTAACCCAGCATTTATTTAAATCTGGTACTTATTCTATTGGTCTCTTTTGCTTAACCACTAAGTTACAGGGACCAACACAGGTTGTCAAGTGGTGGGGAGGACAAACACAGACACAAAGGCACACACATATGGCAAGCTTTCAGTTTCCATCTACCAAATTCACTCACAAAGTTTTGGTCAGCCAAAAGCTATAGTAGAAGAATCTTGCCCAAGATGCCATGCAGTGGGATTGAACCCGAACCTTCTTATTTCTTTATTGCCCACAAGAGGCTAAACATAGAGAGGACAAACAAGGACAGATAAAGGGATTAAGTCGATTACATTGACCCCAGTGCGTAACTGATACTTAATTTATCGACCCTGAAAGGATGAAAGGCAAAGTTGACCTTGGCGGAATTTGAACTCAGAACATAAAGGCTGACGAAATACCGCTAAGCATTTCACCCGGCATGCTAACGTCTCTGCCAGCTCTCCGCCTTCTTACCACACAGTCACATTAGTGCCTATATTTTGCTTTCACAAGAAAAATATTTTTGTCTGTTATATTGAAGCCAAACAGTAGTTAAGATACACTCAGAAGCAATGGAATCTGTTCTGGTAATGTCACAATGACTTCAATTGATATTATATACTCAAATTATTCATTTAATGAAAACACAATAATTAAATTTTAAGCAGATCATTTGCGAGAAAATTCCCTATGTTTCCTTACGATCACCATTCTTATCTTAAGGAAAATAAGATCAAGTATATTTGACTGTTTATTTAATTTAAATAAAACTTGGTTATATGAAGAAATTCTGCCAGCCTTTTTCATTAGTATTTCTCAAAAATTTTAGAAAAATTTCATGAAATACTTTTATTGTTACATTAGTTAAGAAAAATTTTTTAATTAAAAAATATTATATTGAATGATATTTAAAAAAAGTAAATTAGCACAAATTTGATGGAAGAGTCTCACTTCTATTAGATATGTGTTAATATTCTTAATTGTAAAATTCGCACAGAAGGGGCAGTCATGGAGTATGATTTAAGGGCAACAGTTGAATGATACAAACAACAGAATGGGGACTGAGAGAAGGGATTGAATCATGAAATGGTGTAATGATCATAACCATCACCTGACTTTGTTGCTTGGGTAGACAAGATGTGCTAGCAATAGACAGATGTCCATGAAGACAGTCCAAGAAAGGGTTCTTGCACTAGTTAGCAGTGATATTAGATTAGAATTTTAACTTTGAAGGTACATGGCTCAGCGGTTAGTGACAGGTTCACAATCACAAGGTAGCAGGTTTGATTTCTGGACTGGGCTGTGTGTTGTGTTCTTGAGCAAGACACTTTATTTCATGTTGCTCCAGTTCACTAAGCTGTAGAAATGAGTTGCAACATCACTGGTGCCAAATTGTATTGCCCTTTGCCTTTCCCTTGGATAACATTGGTAGCATGGAGAGAGGAGGCTGGTATGCATGGGTGACTGCTGGTCTTCCATAAACAACCTTGCCTGGACTTGTGCCTCGGAGGGTATCTTTACAGGAGCAATCCCATGGTCATTTATGACAGAAGTGGGTCTTTACCCTCAGTGTGTGTGTGTGCGTGCATGCATATTTATGTGTCTATCAAATGCACACACAAGGCTTTTGCTGAACATTCTGTTATTCTTTAACTCTTGAAATATCATGCTTAACATTCCAGATTCCATAGCACTAAACCAAAGTTTGTGTTGGCATCAATGCTATTGATTTTACATTACACTGTTTAATAATATTTTTCTCTTTTTTTCTTGTCTTTGATCACCAAGTGTTATTTGTTATTTGCCTCTAATTAGAAATCATATTGAAATGACTACTATTCCTTCCAAATTTTGCTTTTGTGACTTAGCCACCAATGTTTTGAAAATGACCTATTTTCCATTACATTTCAGATAGATTCAGCTCTGAGTTGCCGAAGCAGAAATATCCTTATAGCAAATATTCTGCTCAATACCACAGATTTGCTTGTCTCTTGCTTGACTTTAACCAGTTGAGCATGTCCCTTAGTGGCTGACAATATGTGCATCTCTGATCATGAGCAAGGAGTAGTGGGGAAGGCATCATAGCCATGTGTTGGAAGGGGTTCTTTGGGATTTGAAGGAATGTAACAAAAGCAAAGTTTGAAGAAAATATTAGCTACTTTTCATACTTTCTAGGGGTAAGCAAATAGGAAGGAACAGTTGCTGCCCAAGAACAAAAATCATGTTACACAGTGTTATCCTTTCAGACAATCCACATTAGTTGAAATGCCCAAACATGTGTTATACTGTTTGAATTAACGTCCATTTTCCATGCTGGTATGGGTTGGACAGTTTGACATAAGCTGTCCAGACTCCCGTTGTAAGTTGTAGCATGGTTTCTATGGCTGGATGCCCTTTCTAATGCCAACCACTTTACAGAGCATGCTGGGTGCTTTTTATGTGCCACTGGCATGGGTGCTATTATGCAGCACCAGCACCAGTGCATCAAGGATCAGGCTATGGAGTTAAACCAAGAAATAAATTAAGTCCACTACTCAAGTAAATAGCAAACTTTGAGCTCAAACATAACTATATGTAGTGGACAGCAATCCATGACATATATATATATATATCAGAACTGGGATCTTAGACCCATGAAGCCTTTAGGCAACTGTCTACTGTGCCATGCCTTGAGAAAGCACAGGCTGAGAACACAAGAAACCAAAACAAAAGCAGCAAAGCATTCTGCTCAATATTCTAACAGTTCCATTAATCAGCTACACTAAGCTGGTACTTTATTTATCAACCCCTAGAAGAAGGAAACTCAAATTTGACCTCTGCAAGATTTGAGCTTAGTATGTAACAAACTAAATATAAACATTGAAAAACATTTTTTCTGATGCTAGGACATGAGTTGCTATTTTGAAAAATTCAGGGAATATCCACTTTACTTTGACTATTATTTTCAGAAAATAATTTGTAGAGTTTAAAACAGAGTTTGGACATGAAACACTGAACTATCCAATCTAGCTTCCACTACTTCAGCCATTGTTTTCCTCATTCATACGATGCCAAATTAATTCTAAAACTTAACATCCATTGTTTGACAGTCAGCTATATTCAAACATTGTAATAATATCGTTATTTCCCACATTCTTTATGCTTATGATATGGAAAAGCTCTAGGGGCTAAGAGATTAGAAGAAAAAGAAAATGATATTTGATAATTTCCTAATACATGAATAAAGATTCATTCTTATTGTATATAGTTCAGTACTAAACTATAGCATGAGGAACAGGCCTTGTATCATTTCATAATTGCATAATGATATATTATCTTATGAGGCGATGAGAGAAAGGGAGTGAGAGACAGAGGAGGATAGAGAGCAAGAAAGAGAGAGAGGGGAGAATAAAAAGAGGGAAGGAGAGAGAGGAGGAGGATCTAATAAATGTTAAAAAAAGACATACATTTTGATAATACAATAATGTGAATGAACAATTAATCCATTAGGAAAATTTTATAAAAATATATCTAGTCTTATGTTATGTTGGACAAACCTAAAGATAAAAATGTTTAGTTTGTTTGCTGAAGCAACCATGAAGTAAAGTATATTGTCTTTTCATTTATTTTGTAGTGGATTCATTTATTTTTAGTAAAAATTTCACTTATGCAAACGAAACTTACAAAACATATTAAAGCTGATTTAATTAGGCAGTATTTAAGAATGGTAATGTCTATGACGACGAAAAACAAAAAGCTTCAAAAATGATAAAAATTCAAACAAAAACCAATGAAACAATCTATTTCCTAACTTTACGAGAAATTATTAATTGAAAGTAAAAATGAATGTCATTAAATGATTTGTTAATGTTTTTATTTTCTCTGGCTTTGATGTCTAATAAAATTACGGAATTTTTCAAAATTCCAAAATGTTTTCATAAACAACGAGAGATAGAACTGTGTAAATTTTATAGAGCTTATGATAAATTCAAGGAACATTTTGAGGATCAAGGCCAATACAAATATAATTTGAAGTATATATAACAATCATATGTGTGCTTATGTGTGTAAATATATATATGTATATATATATATATATATATATACATAATGTATATGCATGTGCACAAATATATATATATGTGTGTGTGTGTATAGATTCTGTAAATAATGGTAATTATAAGCTTTAAGCTTATAAGTGTTCACTGTGCATTGGCTAAAGTAAACGGTCTAATATATTAGGGCATGTAAGCCCTCAATGGGGAAAAGTGGGTATTAGTGCACATAGGAATCAAATTCTTGCCTTTTATATTTACAGTAAGTGTTCTGACTGATTACACCAACTTACCAATTTTTACCCCATTAGATTTAATAACTATAATTTCATGGTGTTGTGTAAGCAAACAAATGTGTGTATTCTGCACTAGGTAAAGAAACATTGATGAATGAAAATTCTGTAAATAATAATTATAATCTTAAAACTTATAAGCACACACCATGTATTTTTTCTTTTTTTTCCCACTGAGGCTTACATTCCCCAATATTTGACTATTTTCTTTAGCCATATAAATATAATTTGAAGTATATATAATAATCATATGTGTGCTTATATGTGTGAATACACACACGCACATACATACATACATACATACATACATACATACATATAATTTCTTTTCAGAATAAGATAAAAATCCAAGGCTGTGAAGATTTTATATATATATGTATATCATTTGTAAAAAACATAAATCCGAAAGAAGAAGCACACTCTAAGATGTAGAGTAGTGTATATTAAAAATGGAGAAGGCCAGTTTATGGCATTACCTTAGGTTTCCCATCCATAAAGGGTTTGGTTTTATGGTGTATTGTCAGATCCCAAAAACCTTTTGGCCATGACAATATGCCATATAGCTAAACCCTTTATGGACAGGAAACCTAAGGTAATCCCATAAACCAGCCTTGCCCATTTTTAATATGTGTGTGTGTGTGTGTGTGTGTAGTCTGGGCAAAATAGTCTATGGAAGACCAGCAGTCACCCATGCATATCAGCCTCCTCTCTTTACACCATCTTGTTATCCAAGGGAAAGGCAAACATTGATACAGCTTGGCATCAGTAAAGTCGCAACTCATTTCTACAGCTGAGTGAACTGGAGCTAAATGAAATAAAGTGTCTTGCTCAAGAATACAACACAGAGCCCAGTCAGGGAATTGAACCCACTACCTCATGATTAGGCTATATCTCAATGAACTAGGTGGTGAGCTAGCAGAAACGTTAGCATGGCGGGCGAAATGCGTAGCCGTATTTCGTCTGCCATTACATTCTGGGTTCAAATTCCGCCGAGGTCGACTTTGCCTTTCATCCTTTCGGGGGTCGATAAATTAAGTACCAGTTATGCACTGGGGTCGATGTAATCGACTTAACCTGTTTGTCTGTCCTTGTTTGTCCTCTCTGTGTTTACCCTCTTGTGGATAGTAAAGAAATATATATCTCAATGAACCAACACACAGCAGATTTCTTATGTTTACTTAAAGCTTTAGGCAAATTATTTAAATCTCAACATCCAATTGTTACTCACATGTATTCACTAGATTCAGAAAACAATTCTAGGAAACAAAAGACTCTATTTTTTTTTTCATTATACAACTACATATTCACCTGGCTTGAAATATTCTAATTATGTCTGTACTTTTATGCTGATAAAGCTGTTTCTGTTCAAGTGTTAGTTTATAATTTTTAATTGTAAATATTTTCTTCCTGTTTTGTTTTATCTTTTTAGAAGACAAGTTTAGAAAAATTCTTAGTAGACTCAATATCCGTATAAAGAGTTAAAGTTTGAATTTATATATGTCTCTCAAAATTAGTTTAGCTGCCAGAGGCTGATAATGTAACAAGCAAAGTTAAACAATCAATGTCTGAAGTATTGTAGAACAAAAGCATTCAATAATAGGGACAATTTACAGTGGTTTTGATTAGTTATAAACATACACCCCACACACATGCACACACACACATACCGACCTCATTATACCATTACCATTTACTAAATTTTACATTGAACTTAAAGAATTAAATTAACATTTTATAATGGATTTGTAAATATTTAGATTTTATATTTACTAATTAACAATTAGAGTTTTGGTCTTGATTAGGCTTGGCCTAAGAAAACAACCATAGTATAGATATGTATGTATGTATGTATGTATGTATGTATGTATGTATGTATGTATGTATGTGTGTGTGTGTGTGTGTGTGTGTGTGTGTGTGTGTGTGATTATTCAGTTTTATTTCACGATTTCTTGCCAATAGAGAAAGAGCCAGTTTCTAACCTAGATCATTGGAAATTCAATATCAATAAGGTATGTATGTATGTATGTATGTATCTGTGCAGTTTTGTGTGTTTTGTTTTATGTATGTATTCTCATGCATATTATTGCATATCTAGACATGTTCATATATACTTAAATGATAAACTTTTGGAAAGTTTTACAGATTTGTACAGTTCTAGTGTTGGCTTGGATTTGCAATCTTTAAATCAGCTTTCTCCTTGCTGGTTTTGAGAAGCCTAATTTCCCAAGATTGGTATTTAGGCAGTGGGTTACATATCCCAGGGCCCCAATAATTACAGGTATAAACCTGAACTTGTAATCTAGATAGAGTAATTGCAGATTTCTCAATAGTTCAGCATAGGTGTTCTCTTTTTCACTGATATTCAGCTTTGTTAACATCCACTGGGCATCTGATTTCTATAACTGTACACAGGTTCTCTTCTCTATTCCAAATCATTATATCAGATCTATTGTGTTTACATTTTATTGAGGTTTTCTCTGGGACATTCTACCAGTACTCCTTTTTATTATGAGTGGCTGTGACTTCTACCATACAATGGATTTTTATTTCCTTGTCCTTGGGGTTATTCTTCCAACAGATCTCATTATACAGTGTCCTAGCCACACATCATGTCTCATCAGTAAATAATATTATGATGATATTTTTGAACAACTGCTTATGACACAGGTGATATCTTTGGTGTTAACTCCACAAAGTCTTCATTATTTATCTCATTTTACTGCTTTTCCTGCATCTCTGTCCATTTTGTGCATCAGGTAATTGGTTGGTATTTCCTGTTCTTGGATTGCAAATGCATACCCTTCAAAGTGGGAGGTAGTAATCCGGTTGTTGGTCCCTGAAAGATTGTTTTGATGATCAATGTTACTATCATCTTGGAGCTTTCTACTAACATATCCATGCATGCTTTCATCTGATGATACGTTGCGGTAGAATCATGCAACTTCTTTGGGCATATATTTAAGGTTATCAAACAAAGAATGCTGCTCAAGGAGCTGCGTTCCAAGTCTCATGATGTTATCAGCCTCATATATGCAAATTCAGTCAAAGTTAAAAGATGTTGTTGAAGAGCACCAACAACTCAAGCACCAACAATCTGATAGATCTGTCATTTTAATGAATTTTAATTCCCTTTTTCTGATGGTATCTGAAAAGAAACAGCAATTTTAGCAAAACCTATTAAGCAACACTAACAATAAATAAAAAAAAATATATAAAAATAAAACCTATTAAGCAACACTAATAATAAGTCAAAAAACATAAAAATAAACAAGCTTTTGACAGTTTTATAGATATTTCAAAATTATGATGCTATGATGCTAGGTGTTTCCATTATTTTGTCCAACACCAGTATATTAAAGGAATGTATCTCAATACCAAAGTGAATATGCTTTACACATATTTTAATCAACTAAGATAGCTAAAATACATCTTTACTCTCGCACAAAAAGAAAACAACAAAAACAAACAAACAAACAAAACCAACCATGCAATTATTCTCCAGTGAGAAACTTAACCTTCAATGAATGGAATCAGCTTGCTTGTTGTTAAGAATTGAAGATGGCAGCAACATTTTTATTTCTTGTTTTAACTGTTCTTATAGCATTTTAATTCAAATTACTATGTAATGTTTCTAACAGAAATCTCATATAATGGTATATGCTTCTTCACTACACAGCTTCTTCCTTCTTTCAATAACTCAATAACTTAGTGTGTTTATTCACTTAAAAACAAAAATGAGAATTAAATTTTATGAATGAGGTCTGTTCAAAAAGAGAGCAAACTTATCAAAAAAACAAAACAAAAACAAAAGCATTGCTTTATTTACAATTTAATCAGATTTGTCTTCTTCAGAATAGTTCCATCCATTGTTGATACAACACTCTTATCATCGTTTCCATTTATGGAACATGTCTTGAAAGATATATTCAGAGATAAAACACAGTTGTTTCATTTGTTTCCAGGTTTCATCACTCCTGAGGGAGAAACTCCTTCCATTATTGTCTGTTTCTGGCTAGTCATGACCAGGTAGTGGGTGAAATCATCTTGCTCTTTTGCCTTTGGTTAGCCTTTTGATCTTGTCCACTGCCATAGTGTCGATTCCATCACCCTGATTATCCATCTGTTGTCCTTCAGTGATGCGACGTGACCAACCCATCTATACTTGTTCTCTTTATTGAAGCATATTTTCTTTGATCTCTTCTATCATCTGTAATCAGTAACCTTTCAATGTAGGTTTTAACTTTGAAAACTAATAAAGTCTGCCTGCAGGAACGAACTTTGGTGAGTGGAATGTCTGGAGATATAAGAGTCATGCTGTGCTTTGCAAAAAAGTCACTGATAAGGAATGACCAACGAGTAAGTGCTTTATGGTAGAGCATCAAGGTTTTGTTTTCCTATACCTCAAGCCACTTCCTTCACATTGCCTATCACAAATGCCTCAGAACATTGAAGCCATACACCAACATTTCATCACACTGTTATAACATTCATAGATACAAACAACACCTGACCTACAGGGTGTCAGTTCTGTTTTCATTTTATTCATCTGCCAATAGATGAAGCACAAACTTTGTGAGAACATGATGCATCACCAATTATTTTTCCAAGAATCGTGTACCAAAAACTTTTATAGATGATTACTTCTTTAGAATTTTCACAGACAGTCAAGCAACAATTTTCATGGATCACAGCACACACATTCTCAATGGAATCACAATCTATTGTCATGGAAGGTTGACTAGATACATGATCATATTCAACAAATGAAAACACTGTAACATCTCGAGAGATTGCACATTGCAATCTTCCCTTAGGCTTCTTGTTACCTTAGAAAAATCTCTGAAAAAATTCTTTTCACAATATGAACCAATTTCATTCATACACCCATAGCACTTCCAAATGTTTCATCATGCAGCTTGGAAGAAATCACCAAGTACACTAAATATATATTTACACAAGTACATGTACAGGGGTTGGGCAAAATAATAGAATCACCTGGTTAAATGGAAGTTTATTATTTAATATGTATTTAGTCCAATCAGAGATTTAATATGTTAAGGAATTGACCTGTATAGATACAAATAGCTTTTATGGCATTTTGTGCCATTCTTTCAGGAAAACCTATTATAACTCTTTCAGTAATGACGGTGGAGAGAAGTGGCTTCTCACTTGCTGCTCCAAAATACACCGTAAACATTCAATTATATTGAGATGTAATGATTGTAGGAGATAACACAAGTGGTCTTCTTCACTTTTGTGCTCTTTTTATCAATTCTGAATTATATTAATCATGTGAATAAGTGCATTATTGTCCTGGAAGAGTGCACTATCATCCAGGAACAATGCTTGTAACATAGGAAGAACATGATCAGCCAAAATACTCAGATAATCCTTGGCATTAACTCTGTCATGTAGAACAGCTGAAGTGTTAAGAGAATTTCATGATGTGGCTACCCAAATTATCACAGAGCCATCTGAGTACTTCAATATAGGGGTCAAACAGGGTTGAAGGTTTCTTTAAGCTATCTCCAGGCATAAACTCTCCTTGAAGTGGGAAAAGGATGAATAATAATTCATCAGAGTAGATGATATTGAGCCATTGACTTCTTATGATAAGTCAAGATACCATTTTACTGCTTATCAATGTTGTTGGAGGAGAGGAGGGCTTTATCAATTGCAACTCCCTACTCCCATTGTATCCAGATTTATGGAGGTCTTCAGGAATGTTTTTGTTGACACAGAGTCAGCAAGGTGGTGGTTTAGTCCTGCTGTCATTTTTGATGCCAAAGTTTGAAGGTTTTTAGACACAATACATTCAACTATTCTTGCAGTACCTCCCTTTGAACTTCACTTTCTGTCCAGAATATGCTTATCAGAGCTAGTTTTACCTTGGTTTTGAAATTCCAGTTTGATTTTAGAGACTCTATCTTTTGAAACATTAAACAATTCAGCAGTTTTAGTAACTGAAGTTCCAACTATCCATTTTGTAACAATTTGTCCTCTCTGGAAACGAGATATATTATGCATGTCATGTAATTGGCACCCATGCTGGTGACACATAAAAAAGCACCCTTTGAATGTTGGGTGATATGCCATGCTTGAGAAGACTTATCGAATCAAGTGAACTCACAGTCATGGTCAGTGCCAGTGGTGTGTAACTGACACTACCATCGATGGAATGTAAAAAGCACTCTTCAAATTTTGGGTCTCACAGAGGCAGTGACAAGTGACTGAGACTTTTGGTGATAAACCATGCTTGAGAAGACCTGTCAAACCTTGTGAGATCGTAGTCATGGCTGATGCTGCTGTTTCGTAACTGGCACCCATGCCAGTGACATATAAAAGGCACCAACAGCCTTCTTGGAGTGGTTGGAATTAGGCAGGGCATCCAGCTATAGAATCCATGCCAAATCAAACTGGAGCCTGTGGTGGCTCCCCAGCTTACCAGTTTTCCATCAAATCATCCAACTCATGGACGAGGACAGCTGTGTAAAGAAATGCTGATCTCTAACTGTGGAGGGAACCTGTGGTAGAGGTAGACCCAGGAAGACATGAGACAAGGTGGTGAAGCCTGATTTTCTAACTTTAGGCCTCACAGAGGCAATGGCCAGTGACCGAGACCTGTGAATGTTCCTTCTCGAACCATGCCTGGCTCATAAGGGCCGGTTTTCCGGTTTCATTGGCATATAGGTTCCCCACCTGGACGGGACGCCGGTCTGTCGCAGGTGAGCTGCAAGATGCAGGAGGAAAGAGTGAGAGAAAGTTTTGGTGAAAGAGTCAGCAGAAGATTGCCTTCATCTTCTGCTGGAGCTGCATGGAGCTTAGGTGTTTCGCTCATAAACACACACATCGTCCGGTCTGAGATTCGAACCCGCGATTCCTCGACCGCGAGTCCGCTGCTCTAACCACTAAGCCATGTGCCTCCACACGGAGACCTTTGGTGATATGCTGTGCTTGAAAAGACCTGTTAAGCCAAGTGAAATTGTAGTTGTGGCTGATGCTGGTGTCATGTAACTCGCACCCATGCTGGTAGCATGTAAAAAGCACCTTTCAAGTGTTGAGTTTCATAGTGGCAAGGTGGCCACTTTTCAAGTGTTGGGCCTCACAGAAGTAATGCCAAATGAGTGAGACTTTTGGCATTGTGCCATGCTTGAGAAGAAGACTCATCAAGCCAAGTGATATTGTAGTCATGGCAGGTACTGATGTTATGCAAATTGCACCCATGCTGGTGGCACGTAAAAGCACCCATTACACTCTTGGAATGGTTGGCATTAGGAAGAGCATCCAGCCATAGAAGCCATGCCAAATCAGACTGGAGTCTACTGCAGCCTTCCAAGCTTGCCAGCCCTGGTCAAACTACCCAACCCATGCCAGCATGGACAATGGACGTTAATTGATGATGATTGCATTTCAACCCATACGTGGACAATAATAACTAATTCTATTCAGAAGACAATATAAGTAGCTGTGTTACAACAGTAGAGACAAAAGAAAAAAACAATAAACAAAAAAATAAATAATTGACATTAATTTGAAAGGGAGATAAACAGTGAAAGAGAGAGAGTGTGTGTGTGTTTGAACGTGAAGAGAGAAAAATTCCTTTGATTCTGTTCCCTTCTATCTATCTATCTATCTATCTATTATCTATCTCTTCTCTTTCTCCCTCTCTCTATATATATGTATAAACACACACACATATGCACTCATACATGTATATTTAAATACATGTATTCAAGTATGTGTGTGTGTGTGTAGATAGATAGATAGATAGATAGACAATTTGTTGGATGGTTAGCTATGTAGATAGAATAAAGATACATTGATGAATTTGTTGAGAGAAACTTGCCATTGAATTTTGATTCATTGTTGAAACTAATTTTATTTTGCTTAAGTTTATAATAACTTTGAGAAATGCATGAACATAACAAACACTATTTAATTATACATCCTCCCCATCACCACCGTAAATCTAAGATTTAATGCCTACCTGTAAAATAGTACATGAAACCAGTCAAGCAAAATTGTAAATTATGGTAAGAGAGATAAACAAACAGTGCATGGAAATGAATATGGTAATTCAGAGGAAATAGAAATAAAACCTATATTTGAATGTCTATAAATGTATGCTTGTATGCATTGCTTGCATGCTTTCTGTGTGTTTATACATACATCTGTGTATGTATGTATGTGTGCATGTGTGTGCTTTTAGAATTTCTTGTTATGAAATACTAAAAAAATTGAAAGCAAATTTATATTTGTGATTATATATCTATATCTGTCTGTCTGTCTGTCTGTCTGTCTGTCTGTCTGTCTATCTGTCTCTGTCTGTCTGTCTGTCTGTCTGTCTGTCTGTCTGTCTGTCTGTCTGTCCGTCCGTCCGTCCGTCCGTCCGTCCGTCCGTCTACCCGTCTGTCTGTCTATACATACACACACACACACACACATATATATATATATAGAGAGAGACTTTTTCAATTCCTGAGTGTTATACTAATACATCTGTTTGTTGTGTACACCACCTGTCTTCGTCTTTTGTTTTTTTTGTGATCTTTCCCTATATATATATATAGATACATAGATCGTATTTCCCCAATGGATTTGATATAGTTAAAATAACAAAGGTTATCATCAGAATTAAGAAAGGATGCATAAATTAATGTCTTGTGTCGGTATGTTGAAGAATTGTCAGTAATGTTATTTGGGTGTTACTGTGAAATGAAACTGAAAACTATGAGGTGCATTCCAGAAGATTTGGGATTATTTTTCGAAGAGACAGTTATAACTGTTCTAGGTTACTAGAATTTTACTAAGAGCAGGCAAAACCATTAGCATGCTGGGCAAAATTCTTAGCAGCATTTTGACCATATTTCCCCAAGATGGACTTTATCTTTCAACCTTTTGGGGTCAATAAAATAAGGACCAGTTTGACATTGGGATCAATGTAATCAACTTGCCCTCTCCTCCAAATGTCAGGACTTGCACCTTTAGTAGAAAGGATTACTATCCATATAAGCTGACTTGCCAAATTTTGTTATTCCAGATTGAAGGAGACACTTTGAACTCACCCTGCTAAACAACGTTTATCACAGCTGACTACCTTGCAGAATACTGTTGGGTCATGAAGACAACAATCTGGAAGCTTGCAATGCAATAAAGTTTTGTGTTGAACTGGACAAAAATACTACAAAATCTTATGAAATCCTCTAGACTGCTTATGGATTATACAGCTTGGTATTTATGCTGAAAGCTCCAATACAAACATTTCAGATTGTTTGGGTGTCAATCTGAGGACATGCACTGAGAGTGATAAAAATCAAATATTCAATCAACATTATGGAGTTGGAGTGATAGCAAACTCAGGACTCCATTCATCTTCCCATTCGGCCTCAGACTCAACATGGAGGCCTACATCAAGTGCCTGGAGGAGGTAGTGTAGCCCTGGGTCAAGATGGCTGTTAGAAGACCCTATGTGTGGCAACAGGACTCTGCATCATGCCACACAAGCAAGAGAACCCAGTGATGGCTGACAGGTAATTTCTGCGACCACATCACCCCTAACATCTGGCCACCTAACTCCCCAGACTGCAATCTCCTCGCTTATTGTGTGGGGTACAGTTGAGCAAGAAGCCAACAAAACTCCTTGTAACACTAAAGATGAGCTGAAGGCAAGGATTATGGCAGCATTCACCGACTTAAACAAGGAGACTATCCAGAAGAGTTGCAAGAGATTTCAAAGTCGTCTAGAGGCCATGGTTGAAGCCAATGGCAATTTTATTGAATAAATTTACTGTCTAGTATTTCAAGATATTTTTTATGTAATTTTGGTAAATATATCTGTTAAAATGAGATGTCAGTGTTATTTTCATTTTTGCATAATTTGACGACAGTTTATTCACCCCACCCTGTATATATATATATATAATATATATATATATATATATATCTGTGTGTGTGTGTGTATATATATATATATATATATATATATAAAACAACGATTATCTGAGGTAGTTTGGCAAGGCACAGAGTATCAGATATGTGACTGAGAATATATGAGGTATGAAACTAAAATATCTAAGGAGTGCCACACAGAACGTCAGAAGAGTGGTATACTAATTATCAGAGGAGTAGCATGCAGAATAATAGCAATGAGACAGAATATTAGATAAGTGATACAAAATATCTGAGTTGTCATACATTGATCTCCATTCTCCAGATACACTGAATATTTTATCATGAAGAATGTGTTGTGTAACAGTATGATAATCATTGATTTCCAAAGAACTTATGAGAAATTTAGTGGCTCAGTACAGAACTTCAGTCTTGATAGCTATTGTTATTATTTAGTTGTGGCTCAACTTTGATGGAGTAGAACTATGAACAAAGTATTCTAACTGTAATGAATTTATCTTTTTTATATGAAGGGTAACACTGGAAAATGTACATACATCTGACTCCTCTAATAGTCACAGGTGTTATGAGTAGATTTCGAGCTAGGGGTTTTAAAGTATAGAGGCACATTTGCTTGCACAAAAGTAAATTCATGTTATGTGTATGTGTCTATTTTGAAGTGTATTCATGTATTTTTATGTTCGTCTCTGTCAGGTTGTAGTGACAGTTTTATGATTGCTTGGTTGTAATGTCTTCGTATGTTGTAAATGTGTCTCTTCATGGCTGTGTGATTGGAACAGTGTTTGTTCAAGAATTTCCTATTTTTTATATAGAAATACGAAATTACATTACTTACTCAGCTTTCATGACATAAAGGATTAATATATATATATGTATCTTTTCTTCAGTTTTTAAAACATTTGAAATCTTCCTGAAAGAAAGGAACTGGTTTCTAACAAAGACACAATGCTCTATTGCTGGAGAGTAGATAACAAAAGCAAATTTACACTTTGAACTTGAAAAAACCTTGCATATTTTTATTGTTCCACTTATTACATTCGTAATGTGCAAGTTAGCTGCTTGATTTCTTTTTCAGAAAACCCAAGCTTACCCAGATTGTGACTTAGAAATTTTCTCACAAAATCAAGTGCACCAATTATTATTGGCATAAATGTGAATTTATAATTTGAGTATAGAAGCTGGAGCCTCTGAGCAGCTTTCTGTAGCTATCCTCTCTCTCTTTGATTTTTGAAGAGATGTTCACCTCAACAGAGTTGCTGACGTCTATGACAGTATGTATATTTTCTTGTTTGCCCCAGACAAAAATATCCAGCCTGATATGTTTGCACTTGGAAAGTTTCACCAATATTCTTTGAGTTGATGTCTATGCATGTATACATTAACAGAGGATTTTCTATTTTATCCCAAGATGATTTTTTTCAGGTGTCATTGCATACTACTTTAGCAACAAGGCATATTGCATTGGAAGGTAGCCCCTTGATGACATTATTGGGCAGGTGTTTGTCAGGTGCATGATGTCTTCAAGAGAAATATGATATAATTAACAGTTTTGGTTGTATCTTGATGCTCCAAAGGCTTCACTGTCACCTTTGTTTATTAAGTATTTTGTAGCAATCTCCTGTTCTTGGATTGCAAATGCTTAGCCTTAGAAGTGTGATATGATGTAGTGATCATTAGCCCAGGAGAAGCTGCATTTCATGGTGATATTACTGTCATTTTCAAGACTTTAGGAAACGTGTGTATATGTGCGTGTATCGGGTTTAGTCAAAGCATTTCTTCACTTTTTACCTTTGTATATATACACTCAAATACTTCACACAACAATGTAGTTCAATATGAACTTGTAATGATTCACTCTAAAATGGAAAACCAAAATGAACATTATCAACAAGTCATGTTTTGACATTTTAAAGAAGGCAAGAAAGTGGAAGAAATTTGCAGCAGAGTGTATCTGTGTAAGGAGAGGATGCTGCTACGGAATGTATGTACTAAAAGTGGTTTCTAAGATTTCAATCAGGAAAGTTTTCTATTCAAGATGCACCTCAGACTGGCCAGCCAGCTGAGACTAACAGCAACAAAATGAAGGAGTTAGTTGAAACCAATTCTTATGCAACCAGGATGATCACACATGTTGAATACCATCTATATCGACTTGGTTACATAAGCATGGCTCAATGTTTGGGTCCTACATTAATTGAGTGCGGAGAACACGGTCCAACAAATGTGCATCTGTGATTCATAGCAGATGCATGAAGAAAACAATCCTTTTTTTGAAGAAAATAGTGACAAAGCACTAAAAGATGGATTGTCTAGTGTGAAACATGACAAACCACCACAAACAAACATCGAAGCTGGACTTCACCAAAAGATTATCCTTTGAATTTGGTGGGATTCAAAGGGTATTGTTTTTTATGAGCTTCTTCTCATGGACATGACCATTAATCAATTTTGATGTGTACTGTGACCAGCTGGACAAATTATATGCAGTAATCCATCAAAAGCATCCAGAACTTGCTAATCATAAGAGCATCGTCACTCATCATGATAACGCCAGACTGTGCACTATTTTTCAGACACAACAAAAATTACAGAGTCTTCCTTGGAAAGTTCTGCTGCACCCTCCATATATCTTGTTCCTTCAAACCTCATCCTGTTTTAGTCTCTTCAAAATTCATTGGGTGATCAGACCATCAGCTCTGTAGAGGTAGTAAAAATTCCGCTCGAAGAGCTCTTCATCAGTAAAGATGGGTAATTCTTTGAACAGGAAATAATATATCTACTCACAAGATGGCAGAAGATACTGTAACTAAACAGCAGTTATGAGGGAGAGTCAAAAATTATATGCACTCTTGTTTCTTTCAATGTATTTACACAAAAGCAGGAGATAAATAAGGACATCATTTTTCTATATAGTCTCCTACCTTTGCAATGCACTTGGTCCAGTGGTCCACAAGCTTGCATATTCCTGCCAAGAATGTTGCCAGTTGGTTGTGCAGCCAATTGTACACCACTTCCTTCACATCCTCATCCATAGAAAATTGATGACCTCATAAATCGTATTTGAGCAGCACCTCAACACCTAATTGGTTAATGATTTCAATAGTTTGGGTGGCCGTGTGTGGTCGTGCATAGTCATGCAAACAACAAAACTTTCTTCGACAATAGGCCTTGGCATTTGGTGCAAATTGCTAGCTTCAGTTTGCTGGCCAGCAAAGCACTGTATCTTGCACAGTTGATTGTACACCCCTTTTCTTTGGTGCACATTGCCAGTGGAGTGGAAATTCTTACACTGTAAAGCCAGGAAAAAATATGGTGCAATCAGGCTCAAACTTCGATCATGTGACCACAATAGTATCAACTATAAGAATGCATATGCAGAAGGCATGGTAACAATGATAAAGATATGTTACAGTGAAAGTGCGGATAATTTTTGACTTCCCCTCATTGACTGAATACATCACTTTATGTTTAAAGCTTCTGTCTTATATTGTTATATTTGGGGAAAATAATTCGTTTTTTTTTTTAGTGGTTTTTGTCAATTAACCACATGCACTATGTACTTGGTCTTCACTTCAGCTTTATTATTATTCTTATCTTAGTGACCTTTTTTTGAAATCTTTTGTCACACATCCTGTGACCCCTTCAGTGACTCTCTATCCCACATGTCTCCTCTTGTTCTGTTTAGTCTAAAAGTGAATGAACTCTTTGGCCAACCCAATATATATGTATGTATGTATGTATGTCATCATTCAGTTTTATTTCAAGATTGCTCACTAATAGAGAAAGAGCCAGTTTCTAACCTAGATCCAAGGCTCCTTCATTGGAATTTCAACATCAACAGGTTATTTTTGTTTGTCTGTATCTATATGTGCAGATTTGTGTGTGTATGTATGTTTGCATTGTGTGTGCTTGTATGAATGTTTGTAGGTACTTATGCATGTAGTCATGTATATAGTATGAGAGTAAAGACCCTCCTTGGTCATGAATGACCATGGGATTGCACCGAGAAAGTTAGCCTCCAAGGCATAAGTCCGGGCAAGGTTGTTTATGGAAGACCAGCAGTCATCCATACATACAAGCCTCCCCTCTCCATGCCACTGATGTTACACAAGGGAAAGTGCCAATACAGCTTGGCACTAGTATCATTGCAACTTATTTCGGCAGCTGTGTGAACTGGAGCAATGTAAAATAAAGTGCCTTGCTCAAGAACACAACACACATACCAGGTCAGGAATCGAACTCACTACCTCATGATAGTGAGTCCAACATTCTAACCACTCAGCCATACACCTTCACTATATGGTATGAACATTCGTATTATATATATGTGTGTATATGTATGCCTAAATATTTCTGGTTTTATGTATAAATATAGCAATATGCTTATATGAACATGTCTGTATGTCTGAAAGTATGTGCATGTTAGTGAGTGAGTGTGTGTTTGTGTGCAGGCAGTTATGATGTTGCCACAGAATTTATTTGCGATTTACAGTTCATTGTGTTTGTGACAAGAGTTAGAGGTTAAGTCATAACCGCCACAGTCCATTATAAAACTTATATATTGATTATAAATCATAGCTATTAGCAGAATATAACACTGGTAAAAAACAAAAAACAAAAAAAAAATGCAAAAAAAAAAGAAATGCCTATAAAGTATCTAATCTTATTTCTATTTTCACCATTTGCTTTTATGCAATCTCCGTATCAAGTTG
This sequence comes from Octopus sinensis, assembly GCF_006345805.1. NCBI lineage: Eukaryota > Metazoa > Mollusca > Cephalopoda > Octopoda > Octopodidae > Octopus > Octopus sinensis. The sequence goes on along the minus strand of NC_042998.1, from coordinate 53,754,699 downwards.
CTAACATTTGTCAATGATGATATGACAGATCATTATAACAAAGAACAAAAAAAAAAAAGCCATTCAGATAGCTCTGTTATTCTTTGAGGATTTGTAGGTTTCAATTCCTAACAGGTTATTGCCATGAAACTATTGATACTTTCTCTGGAGTAAAAATTGAGGAATTGAATAATTTGTTACAATCTGTTTCAGTTAAAAATGATGCGACTGTTATTATTCTCGTTAAGTAGATATCATGTCACTGAAGTTAATGCGATATGGTAGTTAAACTGTTAAGTTTGGGAAAATGCTTTTATGTGAGTGAATGAAGAAAACTTTGTAGCTGAGAATTTAGTTAAATCCTTCAACCTTTAAACTGGCCATATCCGGTCCAAATATTCTACATGTTTTATGTTCGAATGGACCAGATCAGGTCTCTCACAACTACCCTACAATGTCATTCTTAAAGTAAATAACCGCATCATCAAAATCTCAAAGCTACAAGATAAAGTATGATTGATTAAAAACAGTATTACATTTGACAGTAATCTGAATGCTTCAGTCATTTGACTGTGGCTATGCTGGAGCACCACCTTTAGTCGAGCAAATCGACCCCAGGACTTATCCTTTGTAAGCCTCTTTTGCTGAACCGCTAAGTTACGGGGTTGTAAACACACCAGCATTGGTTGTAAAGCAATGTTGGGGGGTCAAACACAGACACACACATATATATATACATATGTATGACGGGCTTCTTTCAGTTTCCATCTACCAAATCCACTCACAAGGCTTTGGTCGACCCGAGGCTATAGTAGAAGACACTTGCCCAAGGTGCCACACAGTGGGACTGAATGCAGAACCATGTGGTTAATGTGCCTAATGGGTTAATTTTTTTGTATTTTCAAAATGTTCATAAGAATGTTGAGAATTTATGTTGAGTTATCTATGTATATATAAAAAGTTAACTTGTGATATTAACTTTAAATTCAAATTTATGAATAATAATAACAGGGAAACCTAATCAGCTGTGGAGTAGTGTGTTCTGAAAATATGTTGTCCAGAATAAGGGCAAAGTGGAAAATGTTCAGATTTTTGCTGGCAACTAGTATAATGAAATCATCTCATTGAGAAAAGTGTAGCTTATATGCTGCTTGTGTAGAAAGCACCATACTGTATGACTGTGAGATGTAGGCACTGAATTAAGGGTGTGTACAAAGGGTGGAGAGAAATGAAATAAGTATGTTCTGCTCAGTGGCATGTGGTGGTTGTTGTTTTGGGTGTGCTACCGCCTCGACTGGCTTCTGTGCTGGTGGCACATAAAAAGCACCAACCGATCATGGCCGCTGCCAGCCTCCCTGGCACCTGTGCCGGTGGCACTTAAAAAGCACCCACTACACTCACGGAGTGGTTGGTGTTTGGAAGGCCATCAAGCTGTAGAAACACTGCCAGATCAGACTGGAGCCTGGTGCAGCCACCTGGCTTCCTAGACTCCGGTTGAACCGTCCAACCTGTGCTAGCACGGAAAACGGATGTTAAACGATGATGATGATGATGATGATGATGATGTATGTCATCATTCAGTTTTATTTCAAGATTGCGTACTAATAGAGAAAGAGCCAGTTTCTAACCTAGATTCAAGGCTCCTTCAGTGGAATTTCAACAACATCAACAGGGTATTTTTGTTTGTTTGTATGTGTATGTGCAGATTTGTGTGTGTATGTATGTTTGCATTGTGTGATTGTATGAATGTTTGCAGGTACTTATGCATATAGTCATGTGAATAGTATGAGGGTAAAGACCCTCTTTGGTCATGAATGACCATGAGATTGCACCTAGAAAGTTACCTTCCAAGACATAAGTCCGGGCAAGGTTGTTTATGGAAGACCAGCAGTCATCCATACATAACAGACGTTAAACGATGATGATGATGAGTATAACAAAAGTTTTCCATCAAGATTTGTGATTAAACTGAGTAAGATTATTTATAATGAATCTGCCATTTTCGATGGGTGTGCAGCACACACACCTAGCACACCTGGAATATACGCCCCTGGTTCTGTTGGACGAGTAATGTTAGTATGCATGGATAACATGGTACTGATGAGCAGAGAGATAAACCTGTAATAAGAAAAATCAGTTGTTGTCTTTATGCTAGAATGAAGGCTGTGTTGGCATAGGCATGTAATGTGCATGGAGGATAACAAGCTGGTAATGAATTGCCAGGATATTCAAGTGAAAGGAAGTTGTTGGGAAGCAAGGCCAAGTAAGACAGAGGCAGAAATGACAAAAGGTAATCTTAGGATGTTGAACTTCACACAAGAAATGACAATAGATAGCGACAAATAAGAAGACAGCGTCTTAAAAAGGACTCTCCGGCCCATGCAAGCACGAAGAAGCAGAAGTAAAAATGATGATGATGACAATGACCGATATGATGGCGATAATGATGAGAAGATTCTAATTTGTAAAGTTCTACACACACACACACACACACACACACGCACACACACACACACACACACACACACACACACAAACACACACGAGAGGGAGAGGGAGAGAGAGACCTTTGATGTATTAGAAAGATTCTTATGATTAAGCTCAATTAATGCTGGTGAACATTGGGACGAATACAACAATTTCATATTTCATGTTTCATTTCTTAGTGGATGGATAATCAATTGAGAAATGATGAGATAAAACTTTACTAAATCCTAATTTTGATATCATAACTAAAGAAGCCTTAATTGTACAGCTATTCTAAAATGATTTGAGATTGTGTTAACTACTATGAGATAAACTTTAGATCAATTAAAACGACGCCCATTGAATTACTTTCGATGGTTGAAATATCCTGGATTTTACCGAGCTTGAATAAAATAAGTTATGCTGAACTAACTCATTGTATTATCTTAGATTAATGCATTCTGGATTGATTTAGCATTGAGTTTATTGTATACAAAATATTGCAAATTGACCATTAAAAGGAAGGGAGAAGCTCCTTTTGTTCATATGGGACATTCAGGAATCCTCTTCAATAAATTCTCTGAAAAGCTAGAAATAAAACTAAATTCATTAAACTGTGTTAGACTGCCAAAATTCTATAATTCAACAAGCATATTAGCAGTTTCAGAGGAAGTTTATCAGTTTCTATAGGAAGATAATCAAATCTACATGGAGAGCTGCTGGACACAAGAAGGGAAAAGAAGAAGAAGGAGAAGGAGGAGGAGGAAAAACAGAGCATTGGACATTTGAGCAAGGTTTTGTTTCTGAGTGTGTTTGTTCAGTCTTGGATAAAGAATTAGTGGCAATATTTATAACTCTACACAACCTGCAAAGCCAGGCTAGAAGAGCTAGAGGAAAAACTGTATTCAGAATTATTTATCCAAGATAATTGTATTATAAATGATACAGTTTTGGAGAAAAAGAAATTTTTATGAAAAAACTTATTTCTCTTGAGCAATATGAGAAATTTATGAACAAAAACTGTTATATTTTAAGTAGATATTTTTAAATAATGGTTTATTTTTTGCCTTTGGCACATAAGATTACAAAGCAGTTTCATAAAATATATAATAATAAAGTTGTAATGCAAAGAAATATTTAGACACACACACACACACATGCATAAACACACACATATGTATATATGTAAACACACGGATGCATACCTCTGTGTGTATATATGTATGTGATACATATATATATATATATATACACACACACAAACATACATGAGCATATGTATGTATCTGTCTGTCTGTCTCTCTCTCTATGTATATATATATAAAACTTCCCACTTTGATTGTTCCACCCAACAAGAGATATTTTCAAGTGCAAAATATGATGTGAGGTATTACTTTAATATATCAGTATCCTATCATGTGATAAGGCAGTGAGCTGGTAGAATCGTTAGCACACCAGGCAAAATGCTTATCAGAATTTCGTCTGTCTTTGTTCTGAGTTCAAATTCCATTGAGGCATGGGGCTTTCC
>NC_042998.1:53673226-53745726 GCF_006345805.1 Octopus sinensis | reverse complement strand
TATCGGTCTCTACTGCTGAACCGCTAGGTTATGGGGATGTAAACACACCAGCATCAGTTGTCAAGTGATGTTGAGGAGACAAACACAGACACACAAACATACACACACACACACACACACACACAAACACACATATATATACATACATATATACGATGGGCTTCTTTCAGTTTCTGTCTACCAAATCCACTCACAAGGCTCTGGTTGGCCCAAGGCTATAGTAGAAGACACTTGCTCAAGGTGCCATGCAGTGGGACTGAACCTGGAACCATGTGGTTGGTAAGCAAGCTACTTACAACACAGCCACTCCTACAACAATTATAGATAACTCATTCATAATCATCATCTTTTAACGTCCACTCTCCATGCTGGCATGGGTTGGATGTTTTGACATGGAGCTGGCCAGAAGGGTACTGTCTGGACACCAATTGTGTGTTGTGGCAGGATTTTTATAGCTGAATTCCCTTCCTAATGCAAACTACTTAGCAGAGTGTGCTGGGTGGTTTTTTTTTATGTGTCACTGTCATGGGTGCATTTATGCAGTACTGATACAGGGGCTTTAATGCAGCACTGACATGGGTGCTTTTTAAGGGCCATTGGCACCTGTCTGTGTGGAAGACAGCAATTTTACTTAGCTTGACATGTCTTATCAAGTACAGCAAATTGCCACATCTGGTCCCTTGTCATTTTCTCAGTGAAGCCTAACATCCAAAGATCCTTTCTCACCATTATGTCTCAAAGACACTGAAGCTCCCAAGATTGTTTTGGCACAAATGTCATTGCTGGATTCTATCTTTTCTCTTGGATTTTTTTTCTTCAGCTTGAGGCCCATTCACAAATGATTTGTAACAGTAGTTGCAGTTGATGGTCTTTCAGTGCCTGGTTTGTCTTCAATGCTCATTTCTTTTTCTTTAACCCTTTAGCATTCAAATCAGCCATACCTGGCCAAAATATTCTACCTGTTTTATATTCAAACTGGTCAAATCTGGCCCCTCACAACAACCCTACAATATCATTCTAAAGATTAATCATAAGCTCATCAAAATCTCAAAGCTACAAGATAAAGCATGGTTTATTCAAATCTATGTGAATAAATAAGCATCACTTTTAATGAAATAATTTGAATGCTTCTTCCACTATGCCCATTGCTCTTGTCAATGAGCATGGATGATGAGCTTGTAGCTTTCTGTGGCTCTAAGAGTGCTTGCTTTCTCTTTTCATAAAGAACTTTGCTTTCTACTTGGAAGAAATTATTTGCTTGCAATAAAGAAGGGAAAGAAGAGTTATTATTGAGTAATTTAAACCTATCAAACACGAACTGGCAGAGACTGAACACAGTGATTAAACCAGATGATGTTGATATTGATTGAAATGATGACAATAACAATGGTGATTATGATAATTACAATGCTTATGGTGTAGTATCACCACTATTTATGATGATACTTGTGTACACTATAACCATGTAGTAACAATAAAACATATGACGAAGCAGAGTAACAGCAACGTAACGATCCAACAAACTCTCTATGAACTATACACAAACCAATTGACAATATTCTCACAAACTACCAAAACAACACCTGACAACTTCCTGAGATTAATGCCTGCTCTGTCTCTCACACAGACCATTACAATTTATAGCCATTCGGTCAAGTCTATTCTCACAGGGGATGTTGTGACTCTCACCACAACCGATGGTAATATAGCAAAAAGGGGTTATTTTAAATTGTAATGGTCAAATGAATGAAATCTAGTTCTTCATTCAAATGACTCTTAAATGGTTTCTTTTGTTATTATGAAACAAGAAATTGGAATGCTGTTCATTACTATTTCAATTTTACGACAAAGTAATCTACGTAAGAAGCATGGAAGTTTGTCTGGCTAACTTGATATAACGGCACCATTTCCCATTGAATCTTTATAAAATTTGCCTCAAAGGTCTAAATACACCCTATAAAAATCCAAAATTAAAAAAAACAATCAAGAGTAAAACTTTCCTTTGCTCAATTCCAAGAGTAAAGCAGAGAGGAATCAAAAGAAATGTAGAAAGATAGTAAGTTGTAATAGAATGGTTGTGGAAGAACAGGGGAACACAGAGTCAAATACAAGTGTTAGTGGGAAGTATAACTAAAACCTGAGATTCAACAGTTTACAATAAAAAACTCTTATATAATAATAATAACAATAATAACAATAAAGGGTAAAATTAATTAATCAATTTATAATTAATAATCTTACCAAGTAGTTTGGTATGTTAAAAGTGAGTTGAGAGTATTGCTGTCTGGGAGATATCATATGATAGTAGAGCAGTATTTTAACTGCTATTTCTAAATTTCAGTATGTGGTGAAGCAAATTTGCTAAACCCTAATTACAATTATGTTTATAATTATATAAATTCATGTATATATATATGTATGTATATCTTTGTGTGTGTGTTTGTCCCTCCACCCATCACTTGACAACTAATGTTGGTGTGTTGTTTACATCCCCATAACTTAGTGGTTTGGCAAAAGAGACCGATAAAATAAGTACTAGGCTTACAAAGAATAAGCCTTGGGGTTGATTTGTTTGACTAAAAGTGGTGCTCCAGCATGGCTGCAGTCAAATGACTGAAACAAATAAAAGAAAATGTGTGTGTGTGTGTGTGTGAGAAAGGTTGAGTTCAATTAGAACATTTTTTACTTTGTTGGGGTCCAAAGTTTGATTTCTAATAAAGATTCTTCATATTAAATTTGTAGCTTACTATTGTGACAAGTATTTTATTGAATAAAGTACTTGCAATAGTAGGACTGAACCTGGAACCATGTGGTCGGGAAGCAAGCTTGTTACCACACAGCCACACCTGCACCCATCACTGTATTGCCAGACTATTGGATGCTGCTATATACTGCTGGTAGGTACAATAATGTATTTGTTGTATCTTTCAAATGATGCCATATTCCCCCTTGAATGGAATGCCAGTCACCCACTTAGAGCTGAGTGCACCGCTCTACAGTTTTTTGCTCAAGAACACAATGCACTGTTGGTCTGGGAATTGAAACCACAATCTTGTGATTGTGAGTGCAACACCACAATCATTGAGCCATGTGCTTTCACACACATACAAACACACACACACATGCACACATTTATATATATTAATATTTATACTGTACGGTATTATAGCTTAATTTCAGCCAATTATACCAATCAGCTGAAGTGGATCTAGAATACAGTATGTCATCATCATCATTTAATGTCCGTTTTCCATGCTAGCATGGGTTGGACGGTTTTGACTGAGGGCTGGCAACCAGATGGCTGCACCAGGCTCCAGTCTTGATCTGGTAGAGTTTCTACAGCTGGATGCCCTTCATAACGCCAACCACTCTGAGAGTGTAGTGGGTGCTTTTTAGGTGCCACCTGCACGGGGGCCAGTAAGGCGGTACGGGCAATGACCTCGCTCGAATCTTTTTACACATGCCACCGATACAGGTGCCAGTGAAGTGACGTTGGTAACGATCACGCTCGTATGTATTGTATAATATTAAATTAGTGACAAATATAAGTGCCTGTTTTCTCTCAGGGATTTTTAGACAACATATGGATGGTTGGAGATGGATGCATAGACAGATAAATAGATGATAGACAGATAGTATTTTTTGGACTCACAGAATTGAAATAAACAATAAACAGTCTTGAAGTCTCTTCTTGCACCATAGGAGTCTGAAAATAATTTACTTCCTAGATGTGATAGTATTAAAAGTAAAAACAAAAAATTCACATATGGATTACATAAAAGAGAACTATCAATACATTACAGCTTGTCATATATCATGTCATGTATGTGTAACCAAATCAAAAAAGATAACTATAGATTTGGTACAGTTATAATGCTGGGTATCATTACTTCTATTCGAATATAATTTAATAATAAAACTAGAAATAATTAGAAAATAAATGAGAAAACTTGGCATGATGCAAAAAAATCTTTATTTGATCACCATGTTTTCCGTAAAACCGTTTAAGAATATTGTTATACTTGAGGGTAGACAGTTTTTTTTTTTTTTGCCAATTAAACACATGCACTATTTATTTGATCTTCACTTTAGTTTTTACTTGCATTATTTTTAGTTTATATGTCTGTCAAATTTCGTTTGTCACACAATCTGTAACTTCATCAGTCACTCTCTGTCTCAAGTATCTCCTTTTATCCTGCTTATTCCATTTTGCTCTTCTGTGGTATGTACTTCTTTCTGCACATGCATTTACATCTGTATGGCCGTGTGCATGTGTGTTTAGTATATGTGTGCTGTGTGTGTATAAGAAAATACATAAATATAACAAAGTTTAAGAATATCTAGTTGCTAAATCTAATACAAGCACAGATTAATATGAAAAAGGACAATTCTTTTCCTACTCTGTTCTATAGTTAACACACACAGATATATATATCTATACACACACACAATTTTATGTAGTCGTTCATCAGTTATTTCCAGTCAGAAACTTACTATTGGCTTCATGTCTGCTGGTTGTAGGTACATAACCTCTTAGAGCATGCTTTTTTTTGACTTAGGACAACTGACTGCACCTTTCTATCTGTCTGCCTGTATATATATATGTATATATATATGTGTGTGTGTGTGTGTGTGTGTGCATCATATATGTGTGTATATATATATGTGTGTGTGTGTGTGTGCATGCATGCGTGTGCATCATATATGTGTGTGTATATATATATATATATATATATAATATATATATATATATACGGTGGCACGTAAAAAGCACCCACTACACTCACGGAGTGGTTGGCGTTAGGAAGGGCATCCAGCTGTAGAAACATTGCCAGATAAGACTGGAGCCTGGTGCAGCCTTCTGGCTTCCCAGATCCCCGGTCGAACTGTCCAACCCATGCTAGCATGGAGAACGGACGTTAAACGATGATGATGATGATGATGATATATATATGTATAAATAGATATGTGTATGTATATACATATATTTGTATATATAAATAGATGTGTGCATGTCTGTGTGTATATATATATATATATATATATATATATATATAAATCATATAAATATGTATGTTTTTATATATATATATGTGTGTGTGTGTGTGTGTGTGTGCATCATATATGTGTGTATATATATATGTGTGTGGTGTGTGTGCATCATATATGTGTGTATATATATATATGTGTGTGTGTGTGTGCATGCATGCGTGTGCATCATATATGTGTGTGTATATATATATATATATATATATATATATATACGGTGGCACGTAAAAAGCACCCACTACACTCACGGAGTGGTTGGCGTTAGGAAGGGCATCCAGCTGTAGAAACATTGCCAGATAAGACTGGAGCCTGGTGCAGCCTTTTGGCTTTCCAGATCCCCGGTCGAACTGTCCAACCCATGCTAGCATGGAGAACGGACGTTAAACGATGATGATGATGATGATGATATATATATATGTATAAATAGATATGTGTATGTATATACATATATTTGTATATATAAATAGATGTGTGCATGTCTGTGTGTATATATATATATATATATATATATATATATATAAATCATATAAATATGTATGTTTTTATATATATATATGTGTGTGCGTGTGTGTGTGTATGTATATACATCATCATCACCATCATTTAACACCCGTTTTCCATGCTGGCATTGGTTGGATGGTTTGGCTGAGAACTGGTATGGTTGTTGATGCAGGCATTACTGTAGGTGCAGGTGTGACTGTGGTAAGAGATTTAATTCCCAACAACGTGACTCTGAGTTCAGTTCCACCATGTGTCACCTTAGGCAAGAGTTTTCTTTTATAGCCCTATTGAGTGGACTCAGAAGATGGAAACTGAAATAAGCCTAGCATGCACACACACACACACGTGTGTGTGGTGTGTATATTTGTGTGTGTGAATGTGTGTATGTTTGCATCTTACTGTCTTGAAATTGTGTGAGAGTTGTATAATATTATTGTCACTGTTATGCAAGTTCTGTCATTCATTTCCTAAATTCTGCAAGAGAATTTCTGGTGAGGGGCAAATATAACCTCGCTTGAAACAGGTAAGGGTTGGCAACAGGAAGAGCATCCTGTTGTATAAAATAAAATCTGCAACAATAAACTCTGTCTGCAAGCAGAAAAACGTGGATGTTAAATTATGATATTGATGGTTATATATGTATGTATGTATGTATGTATATGAATATATATCAGGTATACAGTTTATATATAAAAGAATGCATAAAATAATCGATTTGGCATTGTTGCTTTTAAATCTTTTATGACGAATTTGTGCAGTAAGTATATACACTGTGTGCATAATGTGATTCTAGGAGAATATTCTTTAGCTTCATTGATAATGTTATTGCTATTATTATAATTATTATTATTATTATTACTAGTAGTAGTAGTAGATATTTGGCTCGATAGCTGAGCATAGTATTATATAGCTCACACAACAAGTGACCACATTTTTCATTTCCCATTAGCCAATGCACCCAAAAGCGAAACTTTCGTTTCAGTCATATCATTTTTCGGTGTATAGCCAAATCCCCCAAACAAAACCTTTTCATCTTATTCTCAACATTTTTCAAGCTTCTGTGAACTGAATTTGCTAATGTAATTGCTACTACCATTTTATATTCTTGGAAATTGTCCATGTAGGTACATAATATTTCTTATGAATTGATGCATTAAAAATGTTGTAAGTGTAATTGTATTATACAGTGCTTTGCAAAACTATGCAACACTTATTAACCTATAAAATTGTTGCAATGATTCAGTAATACATAGAGAAAAGCAGAGTTGTGTGTGCATACATACACATACACACATACACACTACAGATAGACATTTATGTAATTTTACACACCTCAAGAAACTTTAGGTGTGTTGTCATAATTTTCTATCAATATTGATAGTAAGCTTCTTACATAATCTACATATCTGCACGCCCCAAAACATTCTCCTATGCACATACACATACATCTAATGTTCTTTTACTTATTTTATGGTTCCAGCTAGTTGCTGTAGTGATGCTGGAAGACTTAAATAAATATATAAATACATTTTATATATATATATATATATATATATATATATGTATATATGTATATATTAATGATTTTATGTTATAATAAAAACGATTTTAAATTAAATTGAAGGATTGCTCAATACATTTATTAGAGTACAACAGAATAAAATTGACAGTAACTTCAAAGTTTAGAACGGCTAAGTCATCATATATGCATAAGATATAGTCATGGCTAAGAAGTTCACTTCTAAACCATGTGGTTTCAGGTTCAGTCCTAACACATGGTGCCTCAAGGAAATATTTCTTCCATAACCCAGAGTCAACCAATGTACCTTGTGAGTGAATTTCGAAGCTAGAAAAAGCTTGTCTTTGATATATATATATATATATTAACTCATCTAGTGCCTCAGCACAATCTTCAGGCACTGCCCACATGAGATAATAAACTGAAATTAGGACGATAGAGTGAGAGAAAGAAAAGGAAAGAAGAAGCAGATATAAAAGGCTGAAGGTTAAAAAAACTGGAAAACAAAAAAAAAAACTCTAACTGCCCCATCCCTTTTGTTTCTTTCTGTTTTATTTCCCTTTTGACTGTAAAATATAAGGCTAAAAAGATAGTAGCCTACAGAGGGTAGTGTTTTCCAATTTGCCAACAGGAAATCCCTGTTATGCCATGTGGACAGTGTCTGAAGATTATGTCGAGTCACCAAATGTGTTAATAAACACTGTCTGGTATGCTTTCATCATATGAAACTAAGTGTAGCACAAAAAAACATTTATTGTGTTTATTAAATAATACATATCTCACACCAGATGGAGTACTTTTTTGGTTGATCTTATCATCATGGGACAGTACATTATATATATATATATATGTGTGTGTATATATATATATATATATATATAATATATATATATATATATATACACACATGTACACACACACGCATAAACGTACATAAATTATATATATATATATATATATATATCCCATCATCATCATCATTTTTGTAACATTCACTTTTCTATATTTGCATGGTGAGACAAAGTTTATTGACGAACATTTTCTATGGTTGGGTGCCCATCTGTCACCGACCCTCACCTGTTTTCCAGCAAGGTAATAAAGTAGAAATGAATGATTTTGCTCATATGTCAGTAACACTCATTTACAATAATTACCAAATGTCAAGACAAAAAGTCACAAGTTTACACAAGATGTACATATGTGTAGTAAATAAACTGTTGTCTAATAAATCTGACATCTCATTTTAGATATGTTTACCAAAATTAATTTCTTGAAATACTAAATAGTAAATTTCTTCAATAAAATCGACATTGGCTTCAACCACAGCTCCCAGACGACTTCAGAATCTCTTTCAACTCTTCTGCACTGTCTCCTTATTTAAGTTGGTGAATACTGCCATAATCCTTGCCTTCAGTTCATCTTTGGTGTTACAAGGAATTTTGTTGGTCTCTCACTCAACTGTGTCCCACACGTAATCAAGGGTATTGCAGTCTGGGGAGTTAGGTGGCCAGATGTTAAGGTTGATGTGGTCACAGAAATTGTCTGACAGCCATGACTGGCATCTCCTGCTTGTGTGACACAGTGTAGAGACCTGTTGCCAGAAATAGTGTATTCCAGCAGCCATCCTCTTGACCCAGGGCAGCACTATCTCCTCCAAACACTTGATGTAGGCCTCTGTGTTGAGTATGAAGCCGTGGGGGAAGATGAATGGAGGCATAATGTCACCATCACTAGTGATCATTCCAAATACAATAATAATGACTGGAGATTTGATTTTTATCACTTTTGGTACAGGTCTTCAGATTGTACTATTCTCAGATTGACACCCTAACACACTGAGATGTTCGTATTGGAGCTTCTGGTGTGAATACCAAGCAGTACAGCATGTCATTTCCAAAGGGTCATGGTGCCCAACTGACCCTACTATACTGTGTAGTCGACAAAATCAAAAACAAGCAATGCACCTGCATGATATTAAAAATATAAAATGGTGACAATTTACCCATTGCATCCTGTATATATATGTATGTGTGCATGTGTATATATATATATATATATATATATAATTTACAAGATAAGGGCAGAAGAAAAATTCTAATGCCAGATGGCATTAGAATTTTTCTTCTGCCCTTATCTTGTAAATTATGTATAAATTTTACCTTTAAAGGCATATGTATGTATATGTATGTATATGTATGTATGTATATGTATGTATATGCATGTATATATATGTATGTATAAAGCAGGTTTCTTTCAGTGTATGTGTGAAGAGAGAGAGAGAGAGGCAGGCAGGGCTGTCAGGTTAAGAAGTTGATTTCACAAGCAAGTGGTTTCAGGTTCAGTTCCACTGTGTGGCAGTTTAAGCAAGTGTCTTCTACTAAAGCCTTGCTCTGATTAAGCCTTTTGAGTGAATTTGGTTGGTGAAATCTGAAAGCAGGTATTTTATACATGCATATATTTGTGTGTGTGTGTGCATATGCACATAGTTATGTCTCCTTGTCACCATTGCCTGCTAATCAAAAAATGCGCATTACTGTAGTTGCAAGTTGTGTCCTTTGTTCTCAATTTCTTTTGTGTAAATATGTCCAGCCATGGAAATATTACCTTGTTTGGAAACTAGTGAGAACTGACCACAAGAAGGTCCTCTAGCCATGATATATATTGTGAAAGCAACAATACAACCAATAAAATTAGATCACACAAATGTTGTCCAATAAGCAGTTTGAAATGCTACCAGTATTACTTTTTTTGATGAAGGCAATTAAAGAGCAGCTCATATATTTTGCTGAACATGCCATAATTCCCCTTCACAGTTAAAATATTAAACTTTGCTGTGAAGAAAATCACATAAAGTATACACCATTTATATGCAGTGTAACAACTACAACAATTGATGGAACTGATTCTGAAATTATCTGTATAGCTCTCTTTCAAAATTAAATATATATTGTGGTAATGATATCATATTTCTCACATTTCTCAATGTAACTGAGGAAATATTAATATTAATATTAAAGGTATTTGCAGTGAAGCTAATAAAACATTTTCTCAGCATCATCCATATGTATTTCTGAAAGACACTTATTAACAAGAGAAGACACCATGATATTATTGCAGTATCATTGATATAATGGATTTTGAATATTTATATTGTTGATTCTGTTGTTGATTCTGGTTGTAACAACAATCAGATTTTGGGTACAGCTGTAGCTTATTTTTATTGAAAAATTTTTGATATGAATGGTTGTCTGAGAGATGTTTGTGCACAAGGTAAAAGGAAGTCTGTGGCAGTATTGGAATTCCACATTTAACTGTCGAGACGACTGAGCCAAAATTAAAATTATACATTAGTGTGAGTGTTAGCGTGTCTGTATATATGTGCATAGGTGTATATTTGTGTGAAGATTCTTATACATATTGACAGAAAATTATGACAACACATCCACAGGTTCTTGAAGTACATAAAATTACTGGCAACATGTAAATTAAACTTGCCTATAAAATTGAAACAGTGTTAGTAAAGAAAAGAAAAACAAACATGAAAAGACTTATAAAAACATTAAGCCAAAAAATAATGTTTTTTCCAAAGGAAGTTTATGGAAAATTTATTTGAATGTTCTTAAAAATGATTTAAGTTTCAAATGCGGCAAACATCAAGAACTAAAATGTAAAGATAAAACTTTGGTAATAAAAGTAGTTCCACTGAATGACCTAAGATATTTCCAATAATAGTTGTTTGATGAAATTAGCTTAAGCACCTGAGTGTGAAACAAATTCAAGTCATGTTTAGCTGTATGAGGTAGAATACATCTTAATAGCTTCATTTGCTTCATATTAAACTTAGCTTCTCAATATTTCTAATGTGACACAGCACTGATAAATCAAGATACCCAACCTGAAATTAGGAGATTGGGTACAATCAATTAACAGGATTTCAGCACATTCGATGTCTTTATTTTAGCAACTCCAGAAGACAAAGTGAAAGCAAAGTCAGTTTTAGTAGGAACTGATATTTAGGAAATTATAAGTAGTGTCTTCAAATGTATACGATGCATGCTTACGTTAGATGCATCCCTATTTTACAAGTGCCGGTGCCATGTAAAAAGCACCTGTGCCAGTGCTGCATAAAAGTAATCAGTACACACTGTAAAGTGGTTGGCATTAAGAAGGGCATCCAACCATAGAAACCATGCTAAAACAGACATGGAGCCTGAACAGCCCTTCAGCTGATCAGCTCCTGTCAAACCAGCCAACACATGCCAGCATAGGAAATGGACATTAACTGATGATGATGATTATTTTGTGGAAAAACAAATTTAGCAACTTACACCATATGGTTAGCAACTTTGAGGAGGGGTAAGTCAATTATATCGACCCCAGTACTCAACTGCTATTTATTTTACCAAGCCCAAAAGAATAATAGACAAAAGTTGACCTCAGCAGAATTTGATCTCAGAATGTAAAGACAGATGAAATACTACTAAGCATTTTGCCCAGCGTGCTAATGGTTCTGCCAGCTCACCACCTTAATTACATCATATAAAAATTGAAAGATATTCTGAAGTGGTTCCTTTGAGGAGAAATGAATTACTTTGAGCATGAAATACAGTATTGAGACAATATATTGGAATAAAGTATGAAACCATAAATTTATTGCAAATAAACTGTTTCATGAGTACTGTATTTCAGCTTTGTCTTTCAGTTCAGCTGTACAGTTGCATATGCTTTGGTCCCAAGTACTGCCAGACAGAATGTAGCATTTGTATTTCTGGTTGTGAAGTTTTGTGATGCTGTGATCATCAAGTAAGGTGGCATGGTACCATTTTGATTTTGTTGTCATCCACTCATTGCAAATAGTTGATGGGTGGTTAAAAGTTTAACACTCCTTTCATATTCTTAGACGTTTTCATTGAGACAATTTTAAAATGTTTCTTAAAGATAAGATAGTCATTAGATATGTAAGACATATACCAAATATAGGTTATATATGCAGAAAAGGCAGGTACAATGAGATGATATGACTTCTCCATATAACTATCAATGTATTACAGGCAATTTTTTCACGAATTTGTAGTAACAGACTGCAATATTTTGGTTAGTTTTTAATTTTTTATTATTAGTAATTTTATTATTAGTATTATTAATTTTTTATTATTAGTTATTCTATCAAGCAGACTGATGCTTATCCAGATCCCTAATCTATAATGCTTGGTCTCCCATCTGTAATAGACACAACAATATTTGAATACATTAAAAAGTGCATTTTATATACTGGCAAATATGATAAATGTTCTAACATTTTTCCTCCTTGACTAAATAGTATATATATATTATCTTAGTTAGGGAGGAAGTATATGACTTCATTATATTTTTCCAAAGCTATTTCTCACTTTGTTGAAGTCAAGGTACAAAATACAATGATGAACAATTTATGGAAACACGTTCAATGCATTATGGTTCAAAGTTTGAATCTTGCCAATGTTCTCTTATAGGAAAAAGTAAATGCAGAATTAAAGGAACTAATTACAAATGAAGTCAATAATCAAATATGATCAGAAAGAGAAGTGGTACCCAAGGACATGTTTATTTAAAAATAAAAGCAGAAAAAACTTTTGCTTCTTACAGGTGTATCAGAATGTTAAGAACATATGCATTATTGTGCAGGATGGTTCAGGATATCATTTGCAATTGTTTTCTAAATGTTGCCCATTTTCAAGAAAACACTCTTGAATATTTAATTCCTTTCCTGTAATTAAATACTTCTACTAAGAAAAGAATTTTTACATGGCTATTCAACCTACTAGAAATAAATCAAATCTCATTCAGGTCAAAATCTACCTTCTTAAATCAGGAAAGAACACGTAAGATAATGTTGGCTCACATACTCCTAAAAGACTGAATAGTCATGGTTGAAATGCCTCAATCATAGATCTTCTCAATCTTGTGTATTATCTGAGAATAAACACTAACAACAACATAACTTTTTATGGTAAACATTTTGTATCAACAACTATTTTGGTTAGTATTGAATACTATTTATCAAGAGAACATATTTGTGTTAAAAATGCTTCAGACCACCAAATTATTCTCTGATAAATACCTGCAGATACTCAAAATGATTCTGAAACACCCTAGAAAGATCTATGAAGACCTTCTTGATCTTGACAATCAGCTTGGCCTTAGTGTTGCAAGCAAAGTGCTTGATGTCTTGTAGAAATTCGTCAACAGCCATTTCTGATTCTTTCTGATTATGGCAAGGACCCAAATCCTGCTGCCACACATATGACCTTGCAGCAGCATTCCTTTCCTGCCAGGGCTTAACCTATCTCCAGCAGCTTCACATTGTCATTTAAATTGAGCCCAAAACCTGGTTCAAAATTGTGGTATGGCATGACATCACCCCCACTAGAGGTACACCCAAAGACTGTCATAGTTTGTGGGAACTTGGTTTTCATGATACATGGTACACCCCACTGATGTCTTTACTAAATTCTCACAGCATTGGGCAGCAGTCATGATATCAGCATTTTGACACCAGGCATGAATCATCAGGATACAAGTAACTCTTTCCCCCTTATTCAGTTATGTAGCTTCCAGTCACCCATGTTAGCTAACATTTTCTCAGCTATAGCTTCAATCTTTATGTCCTCTAACACCACTAACTATTTACCAATACATCAGGCTGTTCCTGAACAAAAAAGGAGGTATAAAAAATCTTCAAATTTAATGCAAGCACCATATATATATATATATGTATATATATATTATTTATGCACTCTTTTCAAGCTTAGCTAGGCTCATGGGCCTGGTTTTCCGGTTTCTGTGGCGTATGTGTTCCCCCCAGCTAGACAGGACGCCAGTTCATTGAAGTGTTACTCAAGAAACAGAAAGAAAGAGTGAGAGAAAGTTGGGGCAAAAGAGTATAACAGGGGTCGCCACTACACCCTGCCAGAGCCTCGTGGAGCTTTAGGTGTTCTTGCTCAATAAACACACACAGTGCCGGGTCTGGGAATCGAAACTGCGATCCTCCAACTGTAAGTCCACTGCTCTAACCACTGGGCCATTGCGCTTCCACACACAGACACACGCACACACACACGCACACACATATATATACACACACATGAGGTGTTATCAAGAAAGTTCCAGGACTAGATTTGTAGTGTGCCAACAGATGGCAGCATATGCTTGCAGGTGCAGTGAGCTAGCAGTGACCTTCATGAGGCTGTGTGCCAAGTGACATCGCTGTGTTTACTTCGCAAGGTGTGAAATTTGTGTTTTTTTTAGCATGTGTATGCTGTAGTCTGTGATTTTGTCATAGACAGGAATAGAGAACCAACGTGAAATTTTGTGTTTAACTTGGGAAGTCTGCTACAGAGACATTGTGCATACTTCAGCAAGCTTATGACGATGAGGCATTGGATCATATACAATGTTTCAAGTGGCATGGGTGCTTCAATAGCAGAAGAACGTCCCTGAAAGACGATGAACAATCTGGAAGACATGCCATGAGTGTCACACCCAAAAATGGGGTATTGTGTGCTGAGATTTCTACTGCAACGTTTTGAAATTTTTAAGGGAGGACATTTGGTGAAAGTAGCTGGATCTAAGGAGCATGAAGAATTGGATTCTTCTTGATAACAATACACCCTTTCACTGAGCTCTCCTCACTTACTCTTTACTCTTTTACTTGTTTCAGTCATTTGACTGTGGTCATGCTGGAGCACTGCCTTTAATCAAACAAATCGACCCCAGGACTTATTCTTTGTAAGCCTAGTACTTATTCTATCAGTCTCTTTTGCCAAACTGCTAAGTTACGATGATGTAAAGTAAACACACCAGCATCGGTTGTCAAGTGATGTTTGGGGGGACAAACACAGACACACAAACATATACGCACACACACATACATACATATATATATATATATATATATATACATATATATACAATGGGCTTCTTTCAGTTTCCGTCTACCAAATCCACTCACAAGGCTTTGGTTGGCCCAAGGCTATAGTAATAGACACTTGCCTAAGGTGCCATGCAGTGGGACTTGACCCGAAACACTTGTGAATTTCTTGCCAAAAACAATATGGTATCACTTCTGCACATGCCCTATTTTCCAGATTTAGCACCTGTAGACATCCATCTCTTCCCCAAGATGAAAATGTCGCTCAAAGATTGCCATTTTAACACCATTGTCAAGGTCAAGAGCAAATCACAGAAGGTCCCCGATTCACTTACAATGAATGACTTCCAGGCTGGATTCCAAAAGTGACAGGAATGCTGGGACCAGTGTATTGCTGTACAAAGTGACTATTTTGAAGGAGATGATGTTAAAACTTAGATAAGTTATTTTTTATTTAACAAAACAAGTCTGAAAACCTTTTGATACCAGCTCATACACACACACACAAACACATGATCAATCCCATCGCAGTTTTAAAATTAAAATAATTTTATTTAAATGCAAAAGTTTTGGTTAAGATTTCCTTTTACTATATTATTTTTATGAATAACATCAATCACATAGATTTTCAAGATATCCTGTTGTCTGAAATATTCAAGAATGATAATGTTTTATTATAATGCTATTAATATAAGTATTTCATATGCATCCATCATTGAAAATAAACAGAGATATGATATCTGAAATGAACAGTTTTATATGTAGTAGTATATGTAGTTTTTCTTTAAGTACCTTAGCAACTCCATCTCCAAAAGTAAATTTCTAGATTCTGAAATGAATTTGAGGAATGAGATGGTTTCAGTTACATTTGGCAGACTTGAGAAATAAGTCTGGTTAAACAACAACTAAGTACATTCTACCAAGCTTTGCATTGTCTCATTCTACCAAAAGCTATCTGAGACATGAAAACACTTAAATGATTACACCAGAAATGTTTACACACTACATTGGTTTCAAGTTTTGACACAAGGCCAATGATTTTGGTGGGGAGTAAGTAAGTCAATTAGATTGATCCCAGCGCTCAACTGGTACTTATGTTATCGACCCCAAAGGATGAAAGGCAAGGTTGACCTCCTTGGAATTTGAACTCAGAGTGTAAAGATGGATGAAATACTTCTAAACATTTTACCCAATGTTAGCTTGCTACTTGTTTTACACTATATATTAAGCATCAGTCTCAAGATATTTCAACACAGAACTGCTGAAAAGGGTAGGCTGTCCCAGTAAGGAAGCCTGCTGTTCAAGAATTTGGACCTGGAGATCTCCATTTCCAGCAACTTTGAGGGTCACCTCCCAGTGGTGTTGGGCGTCAACGAAGAGCCCTCGACTGCAACAAGACGACCAAAGTTTTTGGGTTTTCTTTTCCAAGGTCTGGGGTCTCCCGCCCCTAAGCCCTAGACCATCACCTAATCACCCTTACCTATCTTGTTGCTTAACAACAACAACAACAACAACAACAACAAGTAAGGAAGCCTATCTTATCGAGTTTCATATGGGATTGATTAAACATGTTCTACATCTTGATGATTTCAAGTATTTGAATTAATTAATTTACAATGAACTAGTTCTTGATCAGTATCCTCAGTACATAACAGAAAATAGATTCCATGACATCAAAACAACCAACCTTAAATCTTTAAGCATGACAGAATAGCTAACACTTCTGATACAGGTATTATTTTGTGGTTAAGAAACTCACTTTGAAACCATATGGTTTAAAGATTGAACCCACTGTGTGACATCTAGGACAAGTGTCTTCTACTATAGCCCTGGGCTGACAAATGCCCTATGAGTGAATTTGGTTGATGGAAATTGTATGGAAGCTCATAATATATGTGTGTGTGTGTGTGAGTGTGATCTCCACCCACTTCCTGCCAGCTGCTATTGGTTTGCTTACATCCCCATAACTTGATGGCTTAGCAAAAAATAAGTACTAGAGTTTAAAGATGAAGTATTGGAGTTGATTTGTTTGACTAACTGACTAAACTCTCAAGATTGTATTCCAGTATGGCTACAATCCAAAGATTGAGACGAGTAGAACATAAAAGATAAAAAAGAAAGATATACGACTGCAATAAGTGATTATACTCAAAAACAAGTTAATTTTATATGGCCATCATATACCTACATACATACTACGTGTGGATGTGTGTGTGTGCGTACATGTATATATATATATATATATATATATATATATATATATATACACACACACACACATATGTACACAAGTTTGATTTTAGAGAAAAACTAGGTATAAGAGGCATCAGATGTAGTGTGCAAGAGAGAAGACTGTGCTGGTATGGCCATCCAATGCATATGAATGAAAGCAGTTGCATGAAGAGGTACCAGTCTCTGATTGTAGAGGGAATATGTGGAAGGGGTAGACCCAGGAAGATGTGGGACAAAGTGGTGAGAAAGGTTCTACAGATTCATGGAAGGGATGATGGGGGAATCAGACTCCTGGCAGGCAGTTCGGCATGCTTGAAAAAAAGCACCCATGTAAAAAGGACCCATGATGGTGCTGCATCAAAGCACCCAGCACACTATGTAAAGTGTTTGACATTATAAAGAGCATTCAGCTGTAGAAACCATGTGGAAACCAACAGGGACTCTGAACAACAGCCCTTCAGTTAGTCAGCCGCTGTCAAACCATCCAACTAATGCCAGCATGGAAAATGGATGTTAAATGCTGATGGTGATGATGGTATATATATATATATTCTTTTACTTGTTTCAGTCATCTGACTGCGGCTATGCTGGAGCATCGCCTTTAGTCGAACAAATCGACCCCAGTACTTATTCTATTGGTCTCTTTTGTCAAACTGCTAAGTTACAGAGATATAAACAGACCGAAATCAGTCGTCAAGCAATGGTGGTGGGGGTCAAACACAGACACACACACACAAACATATATACACACACACACAAACATATATACACACACACATACACATATATATGATGGCTTCTTTCAGTTTCCCTCTACCAAATCCACTCACAAGGCTTTGGTTGGCCTGAGGCTATAGCAGACACTTGCCCAAGGTACCACACAGTGGAACTGAATCCAGAACTATATGGTTGGGAAACAAGCTACTTACCACACAGCTATGCCTGTGCCCATATATACACAATTGATTAATTCCACCTGAAATTTTAAAAAATGAATTCTATAAAATAAACAAAGCCTTCTTCGTTAAGGTTTCCTTTCATTATAATCTGTGTGATGAAACATCAATCACACAGTTTCTCAAGAAATCCTTTTGTCTGAAGTTTTCAAAAGAAGATAATGTGTACTTATAATGCAATTAATATAAATATTTTATACAAATTTATCATTGAAAATTAGTGTAGATATGATGTATCTAATGAACAGTTTCATATGGAATACTATATGACTGTCAGTGTATGTATGTATGTATGTATGTATGTATGTATGTATGTATGTATGTATGTATGTATGTATGTATGTATGTATGTATGTATGTATGTATGTATGTATGTATGTATGTATGTATGTATGTATGTATGTATGTATGTATGTATGTATGTATGTATGCGCACACACACAAACACAGACATATATAAATAAATTGTGCTGCTGCAGGCTGCTCTTGAAAGTGTGTCTGTAAGTCCTCTGTAGTTTGTCAATATGTTGTTGTTTCAAAAACCAGCTTTGTACACAATGCTCTTCTCTCTCACACATTCTCTCGTTCTCTGTGTGAATGTGTGTGCCTTTATAATCAACATCGTCGTCGTCGTCGTCGTTTAACATCTGCCGTCCATGCTGGCATGGGTGGGATGGTTTGCCAGGAGCTGGCCAGGCAGGAGCCGCCACCAGACTACTGTAATAGCTTTAGAAGGATTTTTACAGCTGGATACCCTTCCTAATACTAGCAACTCAGCATATAATTATGTATATATATATATACATACACACACACACATAAATATTGTATCCATATATCATATATATATATACATATAAATATTATATATATATATATATAAATATTATATATATATAAATATCATATATATATATATATATATATATACATATAAATATTACAGTTCTATATTTAAGAGATGAATTATGTACATTATTTACATTATTTACATTTGACGGATATTTGAACTTATCTTGTTTGTTGTCCACAGGCATATGGCATAGTGATTAAGAGCAGGGGCTACTAACCCCACGATTCTGAGTTCAATTCCAGGCAGTGATCTGAATAATAATAATAATATTAATAGTAATAATAATAATAATAATAATAATAATAACATCGGAAAATACCTTAGGAATGATAACCCATGTTCAAAATTTCCCCAAAACACCTGATGAAGGCTGGAAGGTATATCAGCCAAAACGTTGTGTTAACAACAAACAAGATGAGGATAAATATCTGTCAAATGTAAATAATGTATATACATATATACATACAACTAATAAGGGTGAGAAAATTGGATACTAATTTAATAGTACATCCATTTAACACTAAGTGGCTTAGTGCATAAAAACCTGGATTACAATAAATTTTATACATAAATATAAGAGAGTAACCACTATGTGGTCGACTCTCTGTGGCTGAAACCTAGCAGATCTAGTTTTAGTGCTAGAGTCGACCACATAGTGGTTACTCTCTTATATTTATGTACACATATACATATTATATAATTTATATATATATGTATATATATATATATAAGAATGAATGTTTTTATATATAATGAACGTGAAATACAGGAAGGGACGAACACGGAACACAGACAAATCATTCGAAGCCTTCAATCTTCAGTCAGACACCGAATCATCATAGCAAATTTCGGCTGTTCAATTCTGATATTTGCTCCAACTCGGCCAGCCCCAAGAAAAAAAACTAAGCTGTAAGCATTAGATTTCTTGGTAGAAGACAGGAATGTGAACGCACAAGACGGATGTGAATACAAGAGACAAAACGAATTGAAAACAGTAATGAATAAACAAAATATATATAACGGTGGTTGTCATATATACATACATACATATAAATATATATTTATATATATACATATATATATATATATACATACATACATATAAATATATATTTATATATATACATATATATATACATATATATATATATATATGTATGTATTTATATATATACATATCTATATATACATATATATATATATATATATGTATGTATGTATATATATATACATATATATAAATATTATATATATATAAGGAGTGGCTTACCAATCACATGGTTCTGGGTTCAGTCCCACTGCATGGCACTTTGGGCAAGTGTCTTCTACTATAGCCTTGGGCCAACCAAAGCCTTGTGAGTGGATTTGGCAGATGGAAACTAAAAGAAACGCGTTGTGTGTGTGTATAATTACACATAAGTATTATACACACAAAGAGAGTGGCAGGAGAAAAATAGATAGATAGATAATGTACAGATGAATATGTATAAACTTGTGTGTGTGTGTGTTTTGACAAAATATTTGTTGGTCTTCAATAAAGGTTTTACATTCTATAGATATATAATCAATTCTTAAGACTGTAATTGTATTTCTTTGAAAAAAGATTTTTCATTCAAATATCTCTGAAATTATTATCATAATTCATATTTATTAATTATTTGTTTCATTGTTTTTTGTTTCTGTTCTTTTTTTTATGTTATCAGAAAAAATAACTAACAATCTTTCTCTGTTTTTGTTTTTGTTATTTGAAGCTAATTAATTTGATTAATTACTTTGCAAAAGAAAAATTGAAGATAGAAAAATTAAAAATCTGTTCTCTAAATTTAGTGACTGTTTTTATAAATGTGTTTCAATACTAGCTACATAATTTTCTTTTTGTCTTTTAACAGTTTACATTTCACTGGAGCCATACAACAATTTATGCTAAGGTATGTTATTCATTGTTTATGAGCCAATAAGAATATTGTACATCAGACATAGGCAACCTTTATTTGAGAAGTGGGCTGCATGAATTCAAGGCAATTTTTCATAAGGCAAGCCAGGCAGAAAGTCCTGCAGACCTCATTTTGCTCATGACTACTCTACAGTGTTGCTTGATCAATATCAAGTAGCAGCCAATTCTCTTTCAATCCCTACACACTTCCTTTTTAAAATAGGAATGGTCAGAAAAGGTAACCTTGTCCTCAACGATAAAAGATACATTATACTGACTGATCATAGCTATGCTAGATCAAAGCTGACCATAGCAAAAGATAAGATAAATCATCTCCCTCCTCCCCTTCCTCCTCCTCCTCCGCCTTCGCCTCCTCCTCCTCCTCATCATCATCATCACCACCCCCATCATCATCATCATCATCATCATCATCATCATCATTTAAAGTCTGTTGTCCATGCTTGCATGGGTTAGACAGTTTGACCGAAGCTGGCAAGCTGGAAGGCTGCACCAGATTCCAGTTTGATTTGGCAAGGTTTCTATGGCTGGATGCCCTTCCTAACACCAACCACTTTACAGAGTGTACTGGGTGCTTTTATGTGGCACTGCATAGGTGCTTTTAAGTGGCGTTAGATATTAACGATGAAGATGATTTGGTATAATATTCTAAGAAGGACACTGTTAATAACTATTTAGTTAGATCATACTCAGATCTGTTCTGTTGAATAAATGAATATTTGCTTGTCCAAACTATGTTCAAGTAGAATTTAGAAGCCATTGATGTTGGAGTTGGTTGTTCAATCGATGCTATTATCCATACTATGATCATTTTAGTGAAACTGGTGGCTCTTCTGGACAACCACAAAAAAAAAATGGTGGTCAGAGCAACCATGAACATACTGAAAGAAAATGGGCTGACACATACTGCATTTGTCAATGAAAAACAGGGAAATGACTTATTGACACCTTGAAGAATGTTTGATGGAAATGCTACATCCATATTAGTGTTACTACCATAAAAAAGTCTCTTTGGTTTGAATACATCATGTTTCTCTAAAAAACTAGTGTGCTTGCATTTTGTACACTCCAAAGTATAAGAACTGAATGTTGCCAGACTGATTGGATGAGATATACGTTCAATATACGTCCAATATCAGAGATAGAGAAATTCCCCGAAAGATGCATGAAGCTGACAGTTAAGCATTATAGTGATAATCTCTTGTTTTAGAGCCTGTATGTATGGAAAAGAAAATTCTTTGGTATGCTAAGAATAATTTGAGTGTATCATGGACTTTTGTGGGGAAAAAAACCTAAAGTGTAGCTGGTGAATAATCAAAATATTTGCCAAAAGCAAGAAAATCTAAATTTAGCAGCAGCCAGAACAGTCTTTGAATTTAATTCCAACAGAAAAATTATGGAAAGTGGTCAGAATGGGTATTCAACAAAATAAGTCCAAGAAATTGAGTGAATTGTATGATTATATACCCATTCACCAGAAAAAAGTGAAGAATTTCCAGATAATGTAAGTAAAATTATGGATTCAATGATATATTGTGTTTTTACCTCTGTGTTTTTTTGGGGGATTAATTATATATATGTGTATATATTAGAAGAAATGAGGTACTCAGAAATTCGGATGGTTTTATATTTTCAGATATTTATTTGTATATTATATGTTTTTATACATCATATAACTTAGATCATGTATGAGCACTTTCTCCCATTCTAGTGGGGTTTTTCCAGTGTAAAAAGTTTTGACCATTTTATAGTGTTATTGAGTGTGTAGTGGTGGGGAGGGATATAAGACAGTACAAGAGGGTGATGGATGGGGAGAAACTGGGAGAGAGAGAGAGAGAGAGAGAGAGAGAGAGCATGTGTGTGTGTGTGTTTTTGTATTTGGAAGAAGTGTTAAAGAAAAAGAGGGGAAGGGAGAGGGAAGAAAAAGAAAAATTTTGTTATGCTGGACAGGATGTTTACTCCAAGGGGGGTCTAAGATCTTGGGGGAAAAGAATTTACGTTTTGACCATTTTATAGTATTATTGAGTGTGTAGTGGCGGGGAGAGACATAAGAGTACAAGAGGGTGGTGAATGGGGAGAAAGTGAGAGAGAGCATGTGTGTGTGTGTGTTTTTTTTCTATCTGGAGGGAGTATTAGAAAAGAAGAAGAAAAGGAAGGAAGGGGAGGGAATTATATTTCCTTTTTATCATTGTGTGAGAGTGTGTGTGTGTTTAATGAGGGATGGTCAAATGATTTTTGTGTTTTAGAGAAGAATCCTTTTTATTATTGTTTTGTAGAGGTGTGTGTGGGTGTCTGTGAGTTTGGAGAAGGGAAGAAAAGAGAAGAAGAAAAAAAAGGAAGAGGAAATAATTGTGTTGATATTTATACCACTATATATATACACACTAAATGCCACATTATGTTTGTTAAATTATAAATTGAAAGATCTGTCCTTCAATGTATGATGAGCAAAATTTCATAAGGTCCATACTTGAAAAAGAGACTTTCTTGTGTTGAAGTTACAGATGACAGAATACAAACTGACAACCACTGAGTCTGTTGTCTGATCTTCAATTGATTTAGTCTAATATCTCACTAATTGACAGTTAAATAAATATTAAGTTTTATCATACAGGAGCAACTGGTTCCACAAACTAAAGTGAAATGGTTTCATTCAAATATTAGAATATCCTTTTTTCAATCTTGTATTTTCAAAAACCAAAACATATGTGCAGAACTCTGTGTGTGTGTGTGTGTGTGTGTGTGTGTGTGTGTTGTGTGTGTGTGTGTGTGTGTGTGTGTGTCTGTGTGCATGTGTTTAATACAGTTTACTTAACAAATTTGGTCCTTCATCTGGTAAAGCTTATTATAGAGATATTTTCAGCCATTCAATTTGGGGGAGAACTTAGTTACGAAATATTTTTCCATATTCCTCCTGAAGGAGGTGTCGTTCTTTGGACATTTGTAGAACGGAAAGATCTTAAATATTCCTTCTCCACATGTATCTAGGTGTTTACTCAGTGGTATCTTGTGCAGTTTTTCCTGTCAGACATGTTGTCGGTGAATCCTGGCTCGTTGGCACAAAGAATTTCCAGTTTCACCTATGTAATCCTCCTTGCACGTGGGGCAGGTTATGCAGTATATTATGTTCTGCGTCTTGCAGTTCATATCTGCATTTATTTTAAATATGTGACCACTTTTAAATTTCATTTCTTTGTCTCCCTCTATGTATTTGTAGGTGGGGTTGCTGCAGATCCCACATCTACCATCTCCGCACTCTTTACAAAGAATTCAGTTTTAGTTTCTGATGAGAATTTCGCTCTTGTTAGATGTTTCTTTAGGTTTTTGTCTTGTCATCTACTGTTTTTTATGCAATATTTGTTTCGTATGTTTTCCATTTTGGGGCTTTGTAAGACTATCGGCAGGTTTGAATGTATGATTTGGAACATGTTGGTGACTCCAGGGTTGTGCGTGTTTATGAAAGGGATAATGTTTTCTTTGTTTTTTGTTTTGGGTGTCCTGAGTTGTGCGATGTCTAGTTTCATTGCTCTTGTGATTCCATTTTCTATTAGTTTAAGGGGGCATTTTTGCTCTAGTAGGAAGTTTTTAAGTTCATCTAGTCTTATTAGTCATGTTTGTGAGTCAGTTACTATGCTACATATTCGTCTTGCCATACTATATGGGATGTTTCTTTTTATGTGGGATGGGTGGCAGGAGTGGAAATTTAAATACTGGTGTGTGTCGGTTATTTTGCAGTGGATGTCTGTTGTGATGATGGAGTTGTGTATTTTGATATTGATGTCTAGGAGGGGAAGTTCATTGTGGCTGGTATCTATTGTGAAGTTGATAGATGGGTGCAGCATGTTGAGGATGTTGTGGAATATCCATAGGTCTTCTTCTGATCTGTTCCAAAATATGAAGCAGTCATCGAGGTAGCGTTATATATATATGTATATAATTGTGTATACGTGGAATGATCAATAAGTATCCGGACAGTTGCCATAGTAATGAAGCCAAAGCATGCAGAGTAAAGCTGTTTGGTATGGATTGACCTTAAACTCTGTTGTGCATGTACACTAAATTTTAACATTCGAGCTCACTTCTATTGTTTACAGCTGTGCTTGGAAGGAACGTGTGTGGTGTGTGATCATCGCATTGACCATGACAAAGTTGAGCTGAGAATCTGCGTCGAAATTTTCCAAAAGCTTAGTGATTCCTGCTCAGAGGCCTACACAAAGTTTTCAAAAAGTTTTCATCATTCTCGATGCAATCAAGATCTTGTGCAAATGAAATCCAGGTGTCTTTTTGGTCAGCTAAAAGCAGTTTTGGCACAATCTTGGTAGACATGCATTTTATACCCAAATCTTCAATGATAATGGACCAAACTGAACTGTGATTAATCAGCACATCCATTTCCCCTCACAGCTGCATGTACATCTACGATGTTTTTCTCAGTTCTGCTGGTTGTGGGTCAATATCGACGTTTTTTCTGCCATCTTAGAAACATCTGAATAACTCTTACATTTGTATATGGCTCATAAACTCCTCTCTGTACATTTCTGCAACTTTGCGTGGTTGTCTGAGAGGGTATTACTATGACAGCTTTCTCTGTCATGGTCAATGTCATGATCACATGCAATACACCTTCCTTCCGAGCACTGCTGTAAACAGCAGAAGTGAGCTAGAACGTTAAAACTTAGTGCACATGAACAACAGAATTCAAGATCAATTTGTGCCAAGCGGCTTCATTCTGTATGCTTTAGCTTCATTACAAAAGTCCAGATACTTATTGATTAGACTAATATATATATATATATATATATATATATATAGATATAGATATATTTATATATACACACACACACATATATATATATATAGAAATATATATATATATATATATATTATATATATATAATATATATATATATATATATATATATATACACATATGGTGGTTGTCTACTCTTATGCAGAGTTTGACCACCTCCTGTAACAACACCTTGGAGCCATCATGGCATCGGATGTGGCTTTTTAAACTAGATAATGTTTTGAAGAGACACCTACATAGAGTGCATATCTGATTTGGACCACCAAGAGCTGCAGTTCTGATCTCTGTGAACATATATATGTATGCATACATTTGTGTGTGTGTATACATATATATGTATGCATATTTTGCATGTGTATATATATGTGTGTGTGTATGCATGTATATTTTGTGCATGTGTATATATACATATATGTATGTATGTATGCAATTTATATTTTGAGTGTATGTATATATATATATTTTGTGTATGTAGGTATGTATATTTTGTGTATGCATGCATACCTCACCCTGCTTTGTTAATTAGTTCCAGGAAACACGACTTAAGTCAAATTAACTTGTCTCTAGGCTAGGCTAGGCCGAATTTACTTGTCTCTAGGCTAAACTGCTAATAACCATTCCCAGTTCTGTACTTTATTTATGAATGCACTTTCAACAATACATGGTTAATAAGAACCTATTTTAAGCTTGCAATCAAATAATTTTACTTTTTAATACAGTACAGTAAAAAAAAAAGTAATCTAAATTTACAAATAGAAATTGGCAGTGTTTACTGTACATCCCAGACGCTTTATTTATGAATGTGGTTTGCAATAAGACATAGTAAATTAAAAGCCGTTTTTAAGTTTAGAAAAGAAATTCAGTAATTATTATTTTGTAATACTAAAAGAAAACTAAATTATTTTAAATTTACCAATACTTACATACAATCTGGTAGTTTATATCGCAGATTTAGATGACTGTGGATCATCAATATCAACAGTTGACTCTGGCTGTTCTTGTTGTTCGAAGTGCTTAAAAAACTGGTCGAGAGTTTCTTGAACTATTCTCTTTTCATCAAAGATTACATCATAAGAGCAAAAGCTTCATAACAAGCCCCTATCCTTAATCATAGAAAGACCTTTTTTGATATATGCAAATGCTTGCATTTTTTAATGATAAAGTGATGTGGTTCATGTTCGACTTCCTCTTCTTCTTTATTTTGATGCTTGTGAAGCTCTATCAAAGCCTCATTCATCAGCAGCTGCTTGTCTTTTTAAAATAAATCTGTGATATCCTCCTCCTCCAAATCCATTTCCAGTTCTTTGCTCATAGTCACCAAAGTTTTGTTGATGGCAACATTATCAAACCCATTACAATCATTCACGAATTGCGGGCATAGCTTCTTCCACACACCATTCATAGCCATACTCTGTACATCATTCCAAGCCATTGCTGTCTTCTGTACAGCCTAGTAGATATCTTATCTCTACCAAAAGTCACGAAGTGTGATGGACTCATCAAGATCAGTTGCAGCTATTGCTTGCCACAGTGTATGCTTCATATAGTAACACTTGAAGATAGCAATTATTCCTTGATCTATTTGCTGCAGAAAAGACGTGGTGTTCAGAAGGAGGTATACAATGGTAACAATGGAGGTTAAAATCTACAGTGTTTTGTGGGTGGCCAGGAACATTATCTAAGATAAATAAAACCTAAAAAGGAATCCCCTTCTCCTTACAGTCCTTCTCTGCTGCTGGGATAAAATTATTGAAGAACCAATCTTCAAAAACAACAACAGTAATCCATGCTTTTGAATTAGCCATCCATGTAACAGGGAGAGATGCCTTTGGTATGTTCTTCAGTACACAGAGGCTGTGTGCATCATGCATAAGCAATGGCTTTAACTTAAAGTCTCCTGCACAATTACCTCCCAAAATGATGGTCACACATTCTTTGAGACCTTGCAGCCTGAAATAGATTTCTCCTCCTTAGAAATGAATGAATGGTCTGGCAATTTTTTCCAATACAATTCAGTTTCATCTACATTAAAAATCTGTTCAGGAAGAAACCCATTTTCTTCAATGATTTTTCTTTAATGCATTAAGAAATTCTGCCGCTGCTTGTTTGTCAGCTGATGCACTTTTGCCTTGCTTCTTAATGGAGTGATAACTTCTTCACTCCCTAAATCTCATGAACCATCTTTGACTTGCCTTGAACTCTACATCGTTCTCATATGGATATTTTTTCTTCAGGTCCTCTAACAAAGACAACACTTTCTAGCATGCTGACAATTCAACCTAACAATCCAAAGAGAAAGAAGACTTTCCATTTCTTCAAAGATTTTGCTTCTTTTCTTATTGATGACAGTGTTCTTCATCCCTGGGGCTTCAGATTTAATATGTGCTAAAATCTTGTCCTTATTATGTACAATCATCAATACAGTTGTCCAATTTATCCCAAAAGATTGTGCAACTGCTACCATTTTTCCCCTTTATCATGGCATTTTATCATAGCTAGTATATTATCCAGTGTTATAGCATGACACTTAGCACCTTCACAATGAATTTTCTTATGAGCTAGGGGAAAAAAAATAAAATCACAAATGAATGAGAATGAGAAAGTAGCTGATAAACAGATATAAACAAATCTGAATTCAAAACAATCATGGGAGTCACGAGTGAGAATGACGCCTAATGGTAGATACTGGAACTACAGTGCAATATGAGCTCCAAAAGACAGATAAATAAGACAACACAGCTGATTTCATGATTTCATTCACTAAGCTACACTACTTTATGGTGTGTATCTTAACATTTACAGAACGTATTTTGATATGATTTTATATGACTTTATTCATAGTTATTGTACAGTAACATGATTTTATGAGCTTTTAACGGTTTTCTAGTGATTTTACAATTCCAATATTTGTGGCAGACAGACATAAAGTCGAGTAAATTGACTTGATTTAACTTTTATTTTTCCATATATTACTTTCGAGAATCGACGTATAATTGTGAACAACTTAGATTGAAATGACTTAAGTTGAGATATGCCTCTTTATATATATATATAGCATAGAAAACGGATGTTAAATGCTAATGATGATGATATATATACTATATACTATATATAATATTTATATGTATTTTATAATATAAATATGATATATATATTATACATATATATGTGATATATATATATAATATATACTATATATATATAATCTATTATATATATATCATAGATATATATATATAATATATATATATGTGTGAGTGAGTACATATTATAATATATATATATATATATATATATATATATATATATATATATATATCGTATATTTATATTTTATATATATATATATTGTGTGTGCATATTTATATGTATACATACATGCTCACACATGTATATACATATATATGTACATACATACACATACACTCATACATAATGTAGATTATCTTTATTCCCAAATTGCAAGTGTATTCATCGTTTTTGTTTCATATGAATTGATTATTCTCAGACAATGGTTTCATGCTTTATGGTACCATTGTAGAATGACTCAGTTCACTTCTGAAAACATGGGATTTGCATATAAAATCATAAAGAAAATGGAAAAGAGAGCAAATAACGAATGAAGATTACAAAGGCTTTCCATTGTT
This sequence comes from Octopus sinensis, assembly GCF_006345805.1. Taxonomy (NCBI): domain Eukaryota; kingdom Metazoa; phylum Mollusca; class Cephalopoda; order Octopoda; family Octopodidae; genus Octopus; species Octopus sinensis. The sequence goes on along the minus strand of NC_042998.1, from coordinate 53,716,299 downwards.
TTAATATAATCCAGATATTTATAATATCTGAATATATAATATGGTTTACTAATTTTGGAAGAATGAACAGGATCCATTTGTATGGAAATGATGATGAGCAATCACACACACACATATGTATGGGCATATGTATACGTACACACATACATACATACATTCATATATACATATATATATATATATATATGTCTGCGTGTATATATATATGTGTGTATATATATATATGCATGTGTGTATATATATATATATATTTGCATGTGTGTATATGTGAGTATATATATATATATGCTTGTATGCATACATGTATATAAATATATATGTATGTATACATGTAAGTATGTATATAAATAAATATACATCATCTATCTATCTATCTATCTATCTATCTATCTATCTATCTATCTATCTATCTATCTATCTATCTATATATATATATATATATATGCATATTTATATATGTGGGTGAGTTTATGTTTGTGTAAAATTGTTAATATCTTTAGCATTATGACTGAAATAACAAATGAGATGATGTGGGGGGAAAAGTAAAAAAAAAATAGATGTTGTCATTTAAAATGATGCCGATGATGATGACAGCGATAATGATGATGACGATGGTGATGATGAAAGAGACGACAATAAAGAACTGCAACACACCAACATCTACTTCAGCACCAGCAGTAACAACAACAACTACAACAAACAGAATTTGAGGAAGACAGACAAGGAAAATAACTGAAGAAATGAGGAGAGGAACAGATGTAGAAGATGTAGGAGAGAAAGAAGTGAAGATGCAGCCGAAGGAGAAGGAAGAGAAGGAGTATACTGGTACTTAGTTATGAGTTCGTGTTGCTTCAGATGATGTTGGCTTATGAGACATGACTGTCTTATACAGAACAGAGAGCTATCTTTTATAGCAATAATGATATGTTTCCGATTTAACATAGCCCTCTGACATAATTCTTAAGTTGGAGCTTATAATCCACTGTACTAACTGTGTTTGACTGCTACTGATTTGGTCAAGTTCCAAGCAAAATGAAAATGCTCATTTAAAAGAAATTGAACCAAGCATGGCAGTGTGCACTGAATTAGGTACGAAAAGCATCTTACTGTTGACTCCACCAAGTACCATAATCTCCAAGTGTTTTTATTCAAGTTCAATCCCTAATGAAATAAAGACTGGCTTCTAAGTGTAACACTAAGTATACTCTGCAACACTTTTCTATCATAATCTCAGGCTGATCAATGCCTTGTGAGGGAATTTGGTAAATGAAAATTTTGTGAAAGCTTGCCATACACATACACATATATACACACACACATGCTTATATAATTTCTCTTTTAGGATCCTAAGAGGTGTTACATCTTTGACCAACTACATACAGTGTTTAAAAAAAGAGAGAACACCATGCAGGATTCAATGTAAGCTCCTAGAACTACCTGAACCATACCTCAATGTAGGCAGATGATGCAAATTTTGCTTGGCCAAGAAGGCAAGGATCATAAAATATTCGCTTGACCTGGGCCTTCTTAAATTCCCAAAGTGAGATGTTTAGTTAGTACCGCTATGAGAGAAAATTCATGTTGAAGACATGGAATTCCCTGCTTACTCACTAGTGAACAGAAATCATACATAAACTGATCCCTTTCAGACACAAGTGGAACTAGTCAAAGATAAACAGTTCCATCTGACCCAGAAAAGGCTTGTGCTTTGAAGAATTTTGTTTCAGCTTTTTTTCACAACCCATGCTGACTAAGATTGTATTCCTACCTCCATTAATAAAGGTGTTATGTATCTCTGCCCAGTAGGTTTGAGGAGTTGCCTACATTGCTAGGAACATAATAAATGTAAAAACTACAGGTAATTTTCTCACTGATCACAACCAATAACTTCATAAAATATATATGGGGGAGGGTGAAGTGTGTGTGCGTGTTAATAAATGTATGTATGTGTGTATATATATATGTGTGTGTGTGAATGTGTCTTTGTGTGTGCCTCCCACAACAGGTGTAGGTTTGTTTGTGTCACAAGTTTATTAATACTGCACTGTGCAATGGTACCAGTAAACTAGTCTGCAGTTCCATGGAATTTGAAGTTCCTGCTTGTAAATTAGTGAGTATTATAAGAGGTTCTGAATCATCATTGTCCAGAAAGTCATTGTTGTACATGCTACGAGCTATTTCTTTACTACCTACAAGGGGCTAAACACAGAGGGGACAAACAACGACAGACAAACAGATTAAGTCAATTATATCGACCCCAGTGCATAACTGGTACTTATTTAATCGACCCCGAAAGGACGAAAGGCAAAGTCGACCTCGGCGGAATTTGAACTCAGAATGTAGTGGCAGACGAAATACCGCTAAGCATTTCTCCCGGCATGCTAATGTTTCTGCCAGCTCACCGCCATACATGCTACAACATATAAGTTGTAAGACTAATTGCAATGTCTTTTTTTTTAAATTCTATTCAAGCATTTTCCTCCTAGCCATAAACATTGCTGAAAGAAAACCAGGCCTAATAGTAATTACTTATATTCATATGTATATATATATATGACATGGCCTACCAGAGTATCAGATGTTGTTACACATTGCTGGTCACAATGCACTTTGCATTGTTTTAGCCTTCAAATGATACCACTCCTTAGGCTAGGTGAGCAGGCAGATCAACATTTCTGTCTGGTCGAAAATGGGACTGGAGCAACGTGAAATGAAGTGTTTTGCTCAAGAACACAATGTATCACTGAGTCTGGAAATTGAACCAACGATCTAGAAGATTTGAGTGCAACAGCCTAACCCACTAGGCCATGCACCTTCACATGTATTCATATATACTGAAATATAATTGAGCAACATTTATGTATCCTGATAAAACTTACTGCTGGGAATTGAACTCCTGATCATAAGGTCATGAACCAAATACCCTGACTACTAAGCCATGCACCTTCACATAAATTCATGCTCAAACACACACACACACACGCGTACTCACACACATATACATATCATCATCATCTCCATCATTTGTCTGTCTTACCTGCTGGCATGGGTTAGACTATTTAACTAAAAATTGGTAAGCTGAAGAGCTGCACCAGGTTCCAATCTGATTTGGCATGGTTTCTACAATTGGATGCCCTTCCTAATACCCAAGAGGGTATTATGAACACCCAAGATGTTGTTGGTTAAAATAATGTCGATGATGATGACAGCAATAATGATGACGATGATGGTGATGATGAAAGTGACAACAATGAAGAACTACAACAAACCAACAACTGCTTCAGCACCAGCAGTAACAACAACAACTACAACTAACAGAATTTGAGGAAGACAGACAGGAAAAATAATAGACGAAATGAGGAGAGGGACAGAAGTAGAAGATGTAGGAGAGAAAGAAGTGAAGAATATCCAAGGTATTCCTAATACCTAAGAGGGTAGTGGGTACTTTTTTACGTGCCACCAGCATGGGTGCCAGTTATGTAACACTGGCATTGGCTAAAACTTCAATCTCACTTGGTTTGGCAGGTCTTCTCAAGTATGGTATATCGACAAAGGTCTTGTTCACTCGTCACTGCTGCCATGAGGCCCAACATTTGAAGGATGCATTTTATGTGCTACTGGTATAGGTGCCAGTTACACAGCACTAGTATCGGCCAAGACTACAATTTCACTTGGCTTAGCAGGTCTTCTCAAGCACAGCGTATCACCCAACAAAATGTTTTACAGAGAGATGTCAAAGGAATGCAATCATGCACTCTGCCTCATCAGTTGTTATCATCTGTTGTTGTGGTATGCACAGATGAGATATTTCAGCTTGCAAAAGACCCACATGAATAAAACCCAAACAGTACATATGTACACTTTTTACTCTCTTTTTTACTCTTTTACTTGTTTCAGCCATTTGACTGCAGCCATGCTGGAGCACCGCCTTTAGTTGAGCAAATCGACCCCAGGACTTATTCTTTTTAAGCCTAGTACTTATTCTATTGGTCCCTTTTGCCAAACCGCTAAGTTACTGGGATGTAAACACACCAGCATCGGTTGTCAAGCGATGTTGGTGGGGGGGGACAAACACAGACACACAAACATATACACACACATACATACATACATATATATATATATATATATATATATATATATATATGATGGGCTTCTTTCAGTTTCTGTCTGCCAAATCCACTCACAAGGCTTTGGTTGGCCTGAGTCTATAGAAGAAGACACTTGCCCAAGTTGCCTCACAGTGGGACTGAACCCGAAACCATTTGGTTGGTAAGCAAGCTACTTACCACACAGCCACTCCTGGTATTTTTTCAGTCATTCCTGCATGCTCATTTAACCCTTTAGCATTCAAACTGGTCATATTCAGCCCAAGTATTCCACCTGTTTTATGTTCAAACTGGCCAGATCTGGCCTCAGCCATTTACCCTATAATGTTATTCCAAACATTAACAATTATATCTTTGAAATCTTGAAGCTATGAGATAGCATAGGATTAATTTAAAACAATGTGAACAAATAAGCATTAAATTTGATTGAGTAATCTGAATGTTAAATGGCTTATCAATTAGATGTCTATGTTCACACAAAATCTATTTTGAATTATTTTATTTAGTTTTCACTTAACTTATAACATTATGTCCCAGTTTTGATTTTAAGCTGCATCTAGTAGAGGGGCCCTGGATCAGGCGTTTCCAGGCTTTATCTATTATTGTTCTCAGGTCTTGTCTGACCTGGAGTCGTTGCACTTGTTGGGGTCCCACCTATGGGTAAAATAGCATCACGGCATGCTGTATGGTGGAAGGGAAGCATTTCAGCAAATGAATCATACTGAATCAGTGGTGAATTTCACCAGATGCTGAGCAGATGAACAGACAAAAAACTGTCAATGACCAGGATCAAACAGTTCAGTTGGTGAACTACTGCTATCATCTGTAGTCATGGTATACTCTTACTCTTTACTCTTTTACTTGTTTCAGTCATTTGACTGTGGCCATGCTGGAGCTCTGCCTTTAGTCGAGCAAATCGACCCTAGGACTTATTCTTTGTAAGCCTAGTACTTATTCTGTCGGTCTCTTTTGCTGAACTGCTAAGTTACTGGGATGTAAACACACCAGCATCGGTTGTCAAGTGATGTTGTGGGGACAAACACAGACATGCAAACATATACACACACATACATATATATATATATATATATATATATATATATATATATATATATATACATATATATGACGGGCTTCTTTCAGTTTCCATCTACCAAATCCACCCACAAGGCTTTGGTCGGCCCAAGGCTAGAGTAGAAGACACTTGCCGAAGGTGCCATGCAGTGGGACTGAACCTGGAACCATGTGGTTTGTAAGCAAGCTACTTACCACACAGCCACTCCTACACCTATGTGCAGATGAGATATTTGGCTTACAAAAGATCAGTGTGACTAAAACTCAAGGCAGGCATTCTTACCACAATGGTTGATCTTGACATCTGGCATGGAAGAGTTGCATTGGTTTGAGCAAGCCAGTCAACCAGATGACGATGATGAGTCATATTGTAACCAAAACCTTACATAACTGGTTTTCATAAGAGAGGCAATAATCATTTGTAAATTTATTCTAATGTCAAAAATGTCTTGAAATATTATGAAGATTACAAGAGCTTTATTATAGTATTCATACACACACACACATACATACATACATATATATATGTATATATATATATATATATATATATGATGGGCTTCTTTCAGTTTCTGTCTGCCAAATCCACTCACAAGGCTTTGGTTGGCCTGAGTCTATAGAAGAAGACACTTGCCCAAGTTGCCTCACAGTGGGACTGAACCCAAAACCATGTGGTTGGTAAGCAAGCTACTTACCACACAGCCACTCCTGGTATTTTTTCAGTCATACCTGCTTGCTCATTTAACCCTTTAGCATTCAAACTGGTCATGTGCAGCCCAAGTATTCCACCTGTTTTATGTTCAAACTGGCCAGATCAGGCCTCAGCCATCTATCCTATAATGTTATTCTAAAAATAAACAATTACATCTTTGAAATCTTGAAGCTATGAGATAGCATATGATTAATTTAAAACAATGTGAACAAATAAGCATTAGATTTGATTGAGTAATCTGAATGTTAAATGGCTAATCAATTAGAAGTCTATGTTCACACAAAATCTATTTTGAAATATTTTATTTAGTTCTGACTTAACTTACAAGTTTAGTTATAACATTATGTCCCAGTTTTGATTTTAAGCTGCATCTAGTAGAGGGGCCCTGGATCAGGAGTTTCAGGGCTTTATCTATTTTTGTTCTCAGGTCTTGTCTGACCTGGAGTAGTTGCACTTGTTGGAGTCCCACCTATGGGTAAAATAGCATCTAACCACCTGAACCAGGGAATGTTGAAATCACGGCATGCTGTATGGTGGATGGGAAGTATTTCAGCAAATGAATCATACTGAATCAGTGGTGAATTTCACCAGATGCTGAGCAGATGAACAGACAAAAAACTGTCAATGACCAGGATCAACCAGACCAGTTGGTGAACTACTGCTATCATCTGTAGTCATGGTATACTCTTACTCTTTACTCATTTACTTGTTTCAGTAATTTGACTGTGGCCATGCTGGAGATCTGCCTTTAGTCAAGCAAATCGACCTTAGGACTTATTCTTTGTAAGCCTAGTACTTATTCTATCGGTCTCTTTTGCTGAACTGCTAAGTTACTGGGACGTAAAAACACCAGCATTGGTTGTCAAGCGATGTTGTGGGGACAAACACAGACGTACAAACATATACATACACATACATACATATATATATATATATATATATATATATATATATGACGGGCTTCTTTCAGTTTCCATCTACCAAATTCACCCACAAGGCTTTGGTCGGCCCGAGGCTATAGTAGAAGACACTTGCCCAAGGTGCCATGCAGTGGGACTGAACCTGGAACCATGTGGTTTGTAAGCAAGCTACTTACCACACAGCCACTCCTACACCTATGTGCAGATGAGATATTTTAGCTTACAAAAGATCAATGTGATTAAAACTCAAGGCAGGCATTCTTACCACAATGGTTGATCTTGACATCTGGCATGGAAGAGTTGCATTGGTTTGAGCAAGTTGGTCAACCAGATGACGATGATGAGTCATATTGTAACCAAAACCTTACATAACTGGTTTTCATAAGAGAGGCAGTAATTATTTGTAAATTTATTCTAATGTCAAAAATGTCTTGAAATATTATGAAGATTACAAGAGCTTTATTATAGTATTCATACTTACACACACACACACACACACATACACATATATATACATACACATACACACATATATACATATATAAACATAGGTAGATAGATGTTTTGTCAGAATGTCTGTAAACATGTGACTTAAGTAGAGCAGGGTCTAAGTTTGCATATAGGTAATTCAAATGTATCCATGTATACCTGTTAAATCATCCATTAATCTACTTTGATATAAAGCTACCTTGAAACATTTTATTTAATTCAGTGTATAAGTAGAGATTTATTTATAGAATATGTAAATATATATACAAAGAAGTGCTAACGTAAGCATATATATGATTTAACTATGTATCCGTTTAACTATTCGCAAAGTTAATATTAAAGTAGTCTTAAGATATATGTTTTTAATTCATTCGATTTGGAATACATACATGGGATTAATGCTAAAGTAAGCATATAAGAGATTAAAACTGCATATCTGTTTAACTATTTGAGAGCATATTTCCATACTGAAGCAACCGCAAAATATTTTGCATTATTTAAGACTGAATATTTGCAAGGATTACCCATACACACTAACTCTTGCAAATGGGTGTATTTGAGATTAAGTGCATTTATGAGCATAAATGTGACTAGATATATATTATATGAAAGTATGTATATATATATATATATATATATATATATATACTCACACATTTTGTTTTTTTGTGAATTCTCTCTCTATATATATATATTACAACAGAAATTTTATATCCTGGACTATACATATATATATAGCAACTATATATATATATATATATATTATATATATATATATATAAATATAAAATTTAAAGGACTGACCACTAAGAGTGGTCAGTCCTTTAAATTTTGTATGTAAAAATATTTTAATCTTCAGATTTTTTTAATATACTGGGCCACTGGTTTTAATTGATTAATATCAATTTCTACCCTTATTAAATTTATATATATATATATATATACATATACTCACACATTTTGTTTTTTTGTGAATTCTCCCTATCATCATCATCATCATCATCATCATCGTTTAACGTCCGCTTTCCGCGCTAGCACGGGTTGGACGGTTCGACCGGGTCTGGGAAGCCAGGGGCCGCTCCAGGCTCCAGTCTGAATCTGGCAGAGTTTCTACGGCTGGATGCCCTTCCTAACGCCAACCACTCCGTGAGTGGATTGGGTGCTTTTTACGTGCCACCTGCACAGGGGCCGGAGGGTCCGGCATCGTCACGATCGGTTCGAGCATTTTAACGTGTCAGCGGCACGGGGGCAACGAGGTCCGGGGTACTTTGGGGATCGGGGTACTTTGGGGATCGGGGTACTTTGGGGATCCAGGGTACTTTGGGGATCCGGGGTACTTAGAATGGGTAGGGGGTATGTGGAATTGCTGCAGAAAGCAGCCCGGGTCTTTGTAGTCACAGCATATCTCCAGAGATCTCGGTCCTTCGCCATTGCCTCAGTGAGGCCCAATGCTCTGAGGTCATGCTTGACCACCTCATCCCATGTCTTCCTGGGTCTACCTCTCCCCCTGATACCTTCAACTGTTTGGGAGTGGCACTTCTTCACACATCTCTCTTCATCCATCCGCAGCATATGACCATACCATCGCAAGCGTCGCTCTTGCACACCACATCTGATGCTTCTTATATCCAGCATTTCTCTCAGGATACTTACACTCTGTTTTGCGTGCACACTGACACTACACATCCAGCGGATCATGCTAGCTTCATTTCTTTCAAGTCTACGCATGTCTTCTGCAGTCACAGCCCATGTTTCATTACCGTGAAGCATGGCAGTTCGCACACATGCATCATACAATCTACCTTTTGCTCTGAGGGAGAGACCTTTTGTTGCCAGTAGGGGTAGGAGCTTTCTGAACTTTGCCCAGGCTATTCGTATTCTAGTGGTGATACTCTCTGTGCATCCACCTCCGCTACTAACTTGGTCACCCAGGTAGCGGAAACTATCAACTACTTCTAGTTTCTCTCCCTGGAGTGTGATGGAATCTGTTTTCTGAGTGTCTGTTGTGTCTATTGTCCCTGTGCATCTGCCGCACATGAAAGCTATCTTATCTGTTAATTTCCTTTAATGTTGCTGCACCTCTTATGTGTCCATAACTTACATTGGGTGCATCTTATGGAGTTTCTACCTGTACCTTTCCTACAGGTTGAGCAGGGCCACCTACCCGAGGGGATGTGTGCTGAGTACCTCTTGCTGCTTACTAATACTTTGGTCTTTGCTACATTTATTCTAAGGCCCTTTGATTCCAACCCTTGCTTCCACACCCGAAATTTCTCTTCTAGTTCCGGTAGTGATTCTGCTATGAGAGCTAGGTCATCGGCATAGAGGAGCTCCCAGGGGCATCCCGTTTTGAAATATATATATATATATACACATTACAACGAAAATGTTATAGCTTGGACTATACATATATAGCAACTATATACACACACACACACTCCAGCAATATCATCTATTGCATCTCCTGCTCTCTCTGCCATTCTCTGTACATCGGACAAACGGGATGCCATTTGGCTGACCGGTTCGAGGAACCCCTCCGAGACATCTGCCTCGGCAACGACACCCCGGTCTCACACCATTTCTGCTCCACCGGTTACTCCTTGCAACACCTGTCTGTATTCACATTGTCCTTGCACAGAGGCCATCCAGACTCCCGCTTGCGCCGTGAACAGGGATTAATCGTCTCTTTTCACTCTTTTATACCATTTGGGCTCAACTCTTCCCCCTTTTCATCTAACTCCTCCCCACCTCTACCTCCACCCTTGCCTACCACAAACCCCAACTCTACCCCAACCCTCAGCCGAGCCCACACCCCACTGTGCTTTCCCCACTCTCGCCTCCCCACCTCCCAACAACATCATACCATACCACACTACACCATACAACTTTACACATCACATCACAACACACCACCCACACACCCATCCCCACATTTTCACACCTACACATACACACCCAGACCACTAGCCCTCTTTCACATGCATATACACTCTCTTATACACACACGCACCTTCATGTTGGGGGGTCATCTTTACTTTGTTATCTCTCCTACTTTCCCTCTCGTGTGTGACCCTTCTGTCCGAGTCCGTCACCATGATAGATTTTTAGCCACTACACACATTTTTTTTCTTTCCATGTCTCTTTCCTTGTTTTTTCTGTGTCCCTTTCTGTAGAAGAGCGTAGGCTTGAAACGTAAAAGACTTTTTCTATTCCAGAGCGTTATACTAATACATCTGTTTGTTTTGTACACCACCTATCTTCGTCTTTTGTTTTTTTCGTAATCTCTCCCTATATATATATATATATAATATATATATATATATATATAATATTAATTCGAGACAAAACCACTATTTTGCAAAACAAACAAGGAAAGACTTAATCAATACATAAAATTTTTATATAAAGAAATAAACCGCCACTACAATCGTTTCATGTCTTCAATGACATTCGTCAGGTGGATTTTCGATCTCCTAATCTGTTTTAATTTAATTTAATTAATTCATAAATTAAAACAGATTAGGAGATCGAAAATCCACCTGACGAATGTCATTGAAGACATGAAATGATTGTAGTGGCGGTTTTTTTCTTTATATAAAAATTTTATGTATTGATTAAGTCTTTCCTTGTTTGTTTTGCAAAATAGTGGTTTTGTCTCGAATTATATTATATAATATTTTACTATAAAATTGGATTAATCCTAATCTGATTTTTTCCCTGTAAATTTGGATTTATTCCCTAATATTTATTAATATATATATATATATTATATATATATATATATAATATTAATTCGAGACAAAACCACTATTTTGCAAAACAAACAAGAAAGACTTAATCAATACATAAAATTTTTATATAAAGAAATAAACCGCCACTACAATCGTTTCATGTCTTCAATGACATTCGTCAGGTGGATTTTCGATCTCCTAATCTGTTTTAATTTAATTTAATTAATTCATAAATTAAAACAGATTAGGAGATCGAAAATCCACCTGAGAATGTCATTGAAGACATGAAATGATTGTAGTGGCGGTTTATTTCTTTATATAAAAATTTTATATTGATTAAGTCTTTCCTTGTTTGTTTTGCAAAATAGTGGTTTTGTCTCGAATTAATATTATATAATATTTTACTATAAAATTGGATTAATCCTAAATCTGATTTTTTCCCTGTAAATTTGGATTTATTCCCTAATATTATATTATTAATATATATATTATATACATATGCTTATATATTTATATATATATATGCTTATATATTTATATATTATCTTTTACTTATTTCAGTCATTAGACTGTGGCTATGCGAGGGCATTGCCTTGAAGAATTATTTTTAGTCACATGAATCAACTTATTTACTTAAGCCTGGCACTTATTCAACAAATCTCTTTTGCTGAGCCACTAAGTTATGAGGATGTAAACACACCTAGACAGATTGTTAAGTAGTAGTGGGAGAAAAATACGCACACATACACAATAGGCTTCTTTCAGTTTCTGTTTATCAAATCCACTCACAAGGCTTTGGTTGATCTGAGGCTTGCCAGTATGCCATGCCGTGGAACTAAATCTGGAATCATGTACTTGGGAAGCAAGCTTCTTAGCACAGAGTCACACCTGTGCCTATATATGTTTATACATCAATGACATCATCCTCATTTTATGTCTGTTTTCTGTATTGGCATGATTTGAATAGATCAGAACTGGCAGAAATGTGAGCATGCTGGGCGATATGCTTAGCAGTATTTCGTCTGCCGTTACATTCTGAGTTCAAATCCCGCCAAGGTCGACTTTGCCTTTCATCATTTTGGGGTCGATAAATTAAGTACCAGTTACGCACTGGGGTCGATGTAATCGACTTAATCCGTTTGTCTGTCCTTGTTTGTCCCCTCTATGTTTAGCCCCTTGTGGGCAATAAAGAAATAAGATCTGTACTGTCCAAGTCAATTCTTATTCAGATGTACTGACCTTCCACAGAAGTTAGAGAAGCATATATCATTAACACATCCCAGCTTTTGGCATAGTTTTTAGAGCAAGAGGTACTTCCTAACATCAACCAACACTACAGAGTTTTCTAGATGCATTGTATCATGATATCAGTACTAAAGAAGTTATTCTTAGCAAAATTAATGAATTATCTTGATGTTACATTGTTTCTGCCAATTTACTTAACTCTTTAATCCCTTACAGGGTGTCCTAAGTATATTTTATCATTGCACCAGCACTAGTGAAGTTGCTTTGTCCCTCACAAGACTAAAGAGACTATTCTGAATGGGTAACTAGAACGGAGGACAATGACAAAAGCTGAGCTAGGGTTAGACAGTGAGAGAAGTGACAGTATTATGGGACGAATAGATTCATTAGGGAGAGTGGTAGGAGAAAGAAAGAAAGAGCAACACGAGAGAGAGAGAGAGAATGATAGAGAAGAGAGGGTAAAAGTGTAAGGGCAGTTGCAGAGACAGTAAAAAAAGAGAAGGAAAAAGAGGAATGAGGAAGGGAAAAGACAGAAAGAGAGATAAATGGTAAGATAGATAGATGCAAAAATGGAAGAGTGGGTTGAAAGATATGACAGAAAGATAAATGAATGCAAACAATGAAAAAGGGTAGGTAAGTAGTGAAAAAAAAGAAACAAAATGTAGGCAGAGAGAAAAAAATGATAAAAACGTAGGTATTTAGAGGAAACATTTTTCTGGTTCTCATAACTCATCTTTATTTACCATTCAGTCGTTAGATTATTTTTTACTGATACTGTCTTTGTTTCAACATTTCACTGTAGTTGTTTGTCTATTGTGTCCTCTCATCTATATCCTAGCAGCTTACATCACTGACATTGACAGATTGAGCAATATGGTAGAACAGTGTTGAAATTGAGGCAACATTTGGTCAACAACTGATGAGGCAGAGTGTATGATTGCATACATTTGTGTGTTTCTAGTAAATTTCTTTGTCATTCCTCTGTATAACTTTTCTCATTATATATGTATATATATATGTGTGTGTGTCTGTGTATGTGTTTGTGAAAGTGCATGGTTTTGGGAGCAAGGTATTTAGCTCATGACCCCCATGATCAGGAGTTCAATTCCTGGCAGCATGTTTTTCCTTGAGCAAGATGCTTTATTTCATGTTGTTCCAGTTCACTCAGCTGTACATGTAATCCAAAGGGCCAGCCTTGTCACAGGCAGTGTCATTCTTTTCCAATATTGTGCAAGAATATGCTTGTCCACAAGTAAATATTACCTTATTTGGAAATAGGTGAGGGTTTGCATCCATCCACAGATAATCTGTTTCAACAAACTTCATTCAACCCATGCAGGTATGGAAAAGTGAACATCAAAATAATTATGACAATGATGACGACGATATACATACAATACATATATATATCTGATCTCTCTCCCTCTTTCTTTCTCTCTAGCTGGGTAACCATGTACCTCCTCTACAGTAAAACACCTGTTTCTGTCTCCATGTCACACTCTAACCTTTGATCATCTGGCACAAGATAACCTCTTCCAATATCCACTTCCCCCCTCAAAGGATCTTTGCCTTGCAAGTTACTCGGTGACCCTGCCAGTGCTGGTTCCATGTAAAAAGCATTCAGTCCACACTGTAAAGTGGGTAGCATTTGGAAGGACATCCAGCTGTAAAAACCACACCAAAACTAACCTCACCTATGCTGGTGCCACGTGAAAAGCACTCATTCCACTCTGTGGAGTGGTTGGCATTAGGAAGGGCATCCAACCATGAAAACCATGCCAAAACAGACACAAGTATGATGCAGTCTTCTGCCTGATCAGCTCCTGTTAAACTGTCCAACCCATACCAGCATGGAAAACTTATGTTTAATGACGACGATGATGATGATGATGATAATATATTCTTTTATTTTTTACTTGTTTCAGTCAACTCACTGTGGCCATGCTGGAGCACCACCTTGAAGGGTTTCAGTCGAACAAATCAACCCCAGGACTTATTTTTTTTAAAGTCTAGTACTTATTCTATTAGCCTCTTTTGCTAAACTGCTAAGTTATGGATACATATACATACCAACACAGGCTGTCAAGTGGTATCGGGGGGATGTGACAAACACAAGCACAAAGACATACACCTTCTTTCAGTTTCTGTCTACCAAATCCATTCACAAAGTTCTGGTCAGCTGAAGGCTATAGTAGAAAACACTTGCTCAAGGTGCCATGCAGTGGGACTGAACCTGGATTCATGTGATTGGGAGGCAAGTTTCTTACCACACAGCCACACCTGCACCTATGTGTGAAATATGGTGATATTGATTATGAATATTCGTAATTTGGTGAGAGAAATACCATTAGGTAATGTTCTACATATTAAATGCAAATAGTGTAGGGTCTCACATAATACAGTGAGATGAAACACTTTTTCCTGTTGAGATTTTTCAAGCTATTAGTTGTCAGAACTCCCTCTAGGGGTGTTTAAAATCTAAAAGCAACAAACAGGGGAGGCAATATTTTTTGATGTGAAAACTTATGCAAAATTTTTAGGCAAGACATATAATGCAAATTGCAACGACTTTAGCCATTAACCATTTTAATACTAACCCATCCCAGACTACCTGAGATTTTTGATTTTACCTGTTTTAAAGTAATCTAAATTAGAATTTCCCATCAAAATTTTATTTCAATTTATGTACCAGTTTAATGATGCTATAGTTATTTTCTCATTAATTTTTCGCTAATTTCAAAATTAATTGAAATAATGATGGGGTATTTGGTTAGAAATATGATAATGAAAGGTAATCATCTAATTTCAAATGTTTTTTTCTTTTTAAACCAGAATCATTATTACAGAACATGTTAGTTCAATCTCTATTCCTATATTTGAGAGTGAGAATTTAATTTCCCTTTTAGATTAGGCTTTTTCATATGCAGTGACAAATATGTTAAGAAGAGACAAATGACTGAGACCTATGGCAATATGCCATATTTGAGTAGAAGCCCCATCAAACCAAGTGAAATCATAGTTGTGGTAGATACCGGTGTCATACAACTGGCACTCATGCCACCGGTGGCTGGTAAAATCACCCATTACACTCACAGAGTGGTTGACATGAGAAAGGGCTTCCAGCTGTAGAAAGCATGCCAAATCAGACTGGAGTCTAGTGCAGCCCCTCAGCTTACCCAGCCTGGTCAAACTGTCAAATCCATGCCAGCATGGACAATGGATGTTAAATTTAATGATGGTACACGCATGGCTGTGTGGTAAAGAACCTTGCTTTGCAACCATGTGGTTTTGAGTTCAGTCCCATCGTGTGGCACCTTGGGCAAGTGTCATCCTCTATAGCCCCTGGCCAACCAATGCCTTGTTCATCTACCATGTTCATTCACAAGATTTAACACCTCCTCTGACATTGCTGACCTTGTACCAAAATTTGAAACCAATATTATCATTACAAGTAAATAAATGCCTTTATGATCTCTTTTGATTTGACCAATACTTATTCTAACAACATGTAAAAAAACAAAAGAGTTTAATAATACATTGCGTTTAAGAAATAGTTGCAATAAAGTATCGTATCTAAGCCATCAACACTGCTATTAACAGCATATATATGCAATTATAAAAGGAAAAAAAGAAGAATTTAACAGGCACAAAAGCCAGTTATTTATTTATGGTTTCTGCTACCCTTTGAAGTCAATGGCAGGAATATAGGAATTATGGGTTAAAACAGCGAGAGAGCAAAATTCATAAAATGCAATCTATAAAATATATGATATTTTAATGAACCAACAAAGAAGCCTCTATATGGTTGCTCCTCTATGTGGGGGCTCAGACTTCTAGAAATAGCAGTTAAGTCTTCCTTTTATTACATCTTATCATTTTAAAAAGAAGGTATAAAAAAATTGGTTAATGCAGTCATAAATTCACTGTTTGACAAAAAGAGGGATAATTACTGGTCGAACATCTTTGCTCATGTGATTTCTCAGGGGCTGACCTGGGCTAAGCCACAACAACGACAGAATCAACATTTATAGTGGTGTGGCTGTGTGATAAGATGGCTGTTTCCCAACCACATAATTTCTGATTCAGTCCCACTGTGTTAGAGGTAAACAGAAGCTGAAAGACAGCCGCTGTATATTTATATATATATATATTTGTGTGTGTGTCCTTTGTCTATGTTTATCCACCCACCATCACTTGACAACTGATGCTGGTGTGTTTACATCTCTGTAACTTGGCAGTTTGGCAGAATAAGTACTAGGCTTACAAAGAATAAATTCTGGGATTGATTTCTTTAGATGGCATGGCTGTGTGGTTAGGGAGCTTGCTTCCTAGCTATATGGTTTCGGGTTCAGTCCCACTGTGTGGCACTTTGGGTAGGTGTCTTCTGCTATAGCCCCGAGCCGACCGAAGCTTTGTGATTGAATTCGGCAGGCGGAAGTTACTGCTGTGTGTGTATATGTGCATGTAGGTGCTTGTGCCTCTCCGAAAGAGAGAGAGAGAGGGAAAACTCTTTAAGGCAGTGCTCCAGCATGGCTACAGTCAAATGACTGAAATAGGTAAAAGAATAAACGAATATATACAAATACAAGATTTTTCCTTACCTCTCTCTGATTGGGTAACCCTGTATCACCCCTACAGCAAAACACCTGTTTCTGTCTCCATGTCACACTCTAACCTTTTATATTGCACAAGATCACCTCCTCCATTACCACATTTCCTCTCAAAGGATCTTTGTCTTGCAAGTTACTTGGTGACCCTGCCAGTGCTGGTGCCATATAAAAAGCATACAGTCCACACTGTAAAGTGGTTGGAATTTGGAAAGGTATCTAGCTGTAAAAAAAAACATGCCAAAACTGACCTCATCTGTGCTGGTGCCGTGTGAAAATCACTCAGTCCACTTTGTGGAGTAGTTGGTGTTAGGAAGGGCATCCATGTAAAAATCATGCCAAAACAGACAGCAAAGCCTAGCCAACTCCTGTCAAACCGTCCAACCTAAGCCAGCATGAAAAGTGGATGGCAAATGATGATGATGATGAAGTTTAAATTCAAGATACTTGTATACTTTGATACTACAGTATCTTGTAGAAGAATTCTTCCCTTCTAAAATGTTAGAATTTGCTTCTCCTTATGACACATGAACGTGTTTTACTTACAGATTTTATTACCCATTATTCCTCACTGCAGACCATCACTAGTTTCTTTGAACTCTGGTTTTAGCCTTTAGCTTTTTTTTTTTTAAATATATTTTTATATTTTTTGAAGAAAGAGAAATTGTATTGTCAGTGACCCTACTTAGTTTGGTTATAAATGACATAAATTGCACAGAAAATATGTAGTGAAGGAAATTACATTCATTGATGCTATTTTTTTAAAAAGAATCTTTGAGGTTTATAATATTTATGTTTAAAGCAATCACATATGTCTACTTTTCTGTTTTCTATGTTGATTTACTCTAAAATGTTGCTGAAAGCATTAAAAAAAAAATATGGCATTTTCAGTACGTGAGTTAGTTAGGAGATTATCTTAATAATGATGCTCTATCTTTTATTTTTCTTTATTTTCTCTTCAATTATGATTCACTGGTGATTCATAAAGGCCAATCTATAAAGAATATATGATCTGATAGTAATAGTTTTTTTTTTCTCTTTTCTTTTTATACATGAAATTATACACAACCCCTTTTTCAAACATTCTGTAAACAAGCCAACAAGGAAGACTGCTAGAAATGTTAACCAAATCTCCTTCAAGGGATGAATACATTGCATAATGTGGTTTTAGATGCATTATGTCTGAAAAAAAAAGAAATGTGAGATGATCATGAATGAAAAAATCAGTTCATACAGAAGGGACAAGAGAAAAAAAAACTCAACAGTATCAATAAGTACAAAGAATTCTTGAAAATAAATATAGTATTACTTAATTGTGAAATGACTTAACAGTCTTCTAAAAAAAAGCAATGAAATGGTTGGTGTTTTTACTCTTAATCATCTCTGATCAAACAATTTATTTCTTTACTACCCACAAGGGGCTAAACACAGAGGGGACAAACAAGGACAGACAAAGGGATTAAGTCGATTATATCGACCCCAGTGCGTAACTGGTACTTAATTTATCGACCCCGAGAGGATGAAAGGCAAAGTCGACCTCGGCAGAATTTGAACTCAGAACATAACGACAGACGAAATAGGGCTACGCATTTCGCCCAGCGTGCTAACGTTTCTGCCAGCTCAGTGATATACCAACTGTCACCATCTGTCTCTTTTGGTCATAGTCTATCTTGGGCTATATATCTAATGTAGTTTTCCTTTCAGAAGCTGGGAATCTGTGTTTTGAGATAAATTCAGTTATTTGTAGAGGATAATGATGACAAAATAAATGCTCCTTATCATTTAGTTTAATAAACCAACAACATTCCTTCTGCTAGAAATTGCAAACAAATTGGAGAATGTCGTTAAAGTTACATTCTGCAGAATAAGTCATGGGGATGTCATGGCTATGATGCCTTTAATCGTAAGTCTGCTTGATCACGACAAGTTGTGTTCAAGAAAACATACATACAAGGGATTAAGTTTGTTATTTATTATTAATCATAAAAAATAGCAATTTTTAACATTTTTCTATGCACGGTACATTGAAGAAGGTCATAAAAATATTTTGGCAAACAATAACTTTGCAAAAGTTTATTATATAAAAACAACAAATATTAAAATTATTTTGAAATAGTGAATGGTGTATACCTTGCACTTTGCCGTAAAGGAATTTTGATACAAAGAATTAAAAATAGTAAAGTTTTCTAAATATTCTGTCATTTTCTAACACAAATGTACCATAGCATAAAGGTTAAAAATGTCTGTCATGGAACAATATCAACCCTGATGGTTCAAGAGTTAGACGTCAACTGAACTGAATAGACAGATTTGTTTTTTTACAATGTTTATTCGCTGAAGCCTAGTTACTGATATAGGTTTACTGTATTATATTTACTGATTCATAAGGCCGCATGGCCTTCTGGTTACAGTGTTGCACTAACAATCATGAGATCAAGGTTTTGGTTCCTGGACCAGGCAGTGTGTCGTGTTCTTGAGCAAAACACTTCATTGCATGTTGCTCTGTGATCATTTAATGTCTGATGTGTAGTACACAATGCACCTGTACAGGCAATGTCGATTTGATGGAGGGAGTGAAAGAAATAATGTGCAGTACAAACATTTGATTCTTTTGAAACAGTTCATTTGTGCAAGTTGTTCAGCAAGAAATTGGCAGCAAGCTGACAGAAACATTAGCATGCTGGGCGAAATGCTTAGTGGTATTTTGTCTGCCATTACGTTCTGAGTTCAAATTCCGCCAAGATCGACTTTGCCTTTCATCCTTTCGGGGTCGATAAATTAAGTACCAGTTATGCACAGGGGTCGATTTAATCAACTTAATCGCTTTGTCTGTCCTTGTTTGTCCTCTCCATGTTTAGCCCCTTGTGGGCAATAAAGACATAAGAAATTGCTGAACTGTCATCTGTCATTTACAAAAGGAGATTCCATGAATTTAATAACGTACATAAATTTTAGTATATATTAACTGATATAGGTTTACTGTAATATATAATTACTGGAGTAAGTTTACTGTTGTTATGTTATGTATGATACACAGATGGCTATTTTAATTTGATGTTGTTTCAGTCGTGTACACCAAGTTTTTATTCAGCCCATCAGTTATTCACAATATCATTGAATGCATTATTCTCTATTTCCTATAGATCAGAGGGGCCAGATTTCATTTAGGCATGTAACTAGTAAATATACATCATTGATAAAGCTCAAAAAAGCTGAAACACATCTGGACATTCTTATGTGTCGGTTCTGGGATGATGTTTGTCTTGCTTTGATGTATATTGTGTTTACTATTATGTAAGAGGTCTTTCTTTGTTTTGGCCGTTTCCTCCTCAATTTGACTTAGATATTTCGTACTGGCAGAGTAGTTTAAATGAGAATTAAAGAAAATATTTGTGATAATTAAAACCTTTACATTGTCAATAAAGGAATTCATCATCATCATCATCATCGTTTAGCGTCCGTTTTCCATGCTAGCATGGGTTGGACGGGTCAACTGGGGTCTGTGAAGCTGGAAGGCTTCGTCAGGCCCAGTCAGATCTGGCAGTGTTTCTACGGCTGGATGCCCTTCCTAATGCCAACCACTCCGCGAGTGTAGTGGGTGTTTTTACGTGCCACCTGCACAGGTGCCAGACAGAGCTGGTGAACGGCCACGAACGGATGGTGCTTTTACGTGTCACCGGCTCGGGGCCAGGCGATGCTGGCAACGGACACGAACGGATGGTGCTTTTACGTGCCACCGACACGGGGCCAGACAGAGCTGGCAACCGGCCACGAACGGACGGTGCTTTTACATGTCACCGGCACGGGGGCCAGCCGAGGCTGGCAACGGATGTGAACGGATGGTGCTTTTACGTGCCACCGACACGGTTGCCAGACAGAGCTGGCAAACGGCCACGAGCGGACGGTGCTTTTACGTGTCACCGGCACGGGGGCCAGCCGAGGCTGGCAACGGACACGGACAGATGGTGCTTTTACGTAATAACATAATTACCTATCAGGATGTCATACACATCAAGAAAATTGAAACACCAAGAAAATTTGTTTTATTTTTAGATTGAAAAGATTCAGTGTATCAACTATCTCAAAATAAGTGCATTAATCATACACCTTCCAAAGATTTCTTAGGGATAAATATTTCAATGCATAGAATCTAACCTATGTATTGTAAAAAAAATATAGTCCAATGGATTGGTCTTCCTAAATCAAAAGAAGAAATTGAAAAGTATTTAGTGTCAATAAATTGTTGCCATCAGTTTATACCAGAAGTCGCAAATATAGCTGAACTTTTGCATATAAGTGAAAGAAATGCCTTTACTCGGGAAATACACCAAGGACAGGCTCATAAAATGGTAAAACGATGTCTTACACAGTACTCTGTTTTGGCCATAGTCTTTACCAAATATGAATTAACTCTTACTGTTAATGCTTCTGAATTGATAAGGGAAAATATAATGTCTCTCTGTGAGTAACAGAGTCATGCTCAATAAAAAAATGGAGTGGTCTTGGAAGTGAAGTCTGTTGTAGTGCATTGTATGATTAAGAGAGCTTCTATAAGGGAAATTCTTAATACTGAAGACTGATCATCAGCCGTTAAATTTCATATTTTCAAAAGGATCATGATGTTTTCAGGTAAGCTTTTCAGTGAATTGATAAGTGGGTCCTCATATTATTATCTCAGCTTGATTTCAAAATCATTCATATATCAGGTAAAACTATTAGTCATACCAATGCTCTTAGTAGATTAAATGTGGCTCAGATCGTTTTGATATGCTACTTTTTACTAATGCATTACATTCTGACAAAGTTAATAATGAATAACTTGTTATTGGTTCTCAAACTGTTTTTGATGTTGAAATCATCAAAAATCATTTTAAAATTTGTGTTCTTTGTGCATATTTAAAGCTAAAAATATTGCATTGAGAGAGAAAAACTGGTTTAACTCTTTTTGAAAGATAATTTCCCAAATATTCTTTTAAATTGATTATTGTAGAACAATCTAATCTTTGATAAAAAACAAGCTATTTATTCCTGAATATTTTATCATGCAAAAGTTTTTTTTACAATTCATGACAACAGGAAAAAGGCAAGGTTTTTGTTTGATTGCCTCATTTTGATAGTGAAGAATTTGTCAGATCTTGTGACATGTTCTCTTAAATTAGATATAAAGGTACTCTGGCACTGACAAGTGATTTGAATCACAACTCTGGGATTATATACAAAATACAGGGATTTTTATCACTGCTGATCCAGCCATTACTTAGATTTAAGCCTTTTATATTCCACTGGGAGCTTGAAAGATGTATGAAACTTTCTATTTTCCTAGCTTCTTTAAATTTTATATTCCAATGACAGTGATGTTGGAATTTGTTCAATTAAAGGATCAGTTAAGCCATTTTGGTATCAAACAAATTGAAAAATCTATCTATTGTCCAAAGCTTAATGGTACAACTGAAAGAGCTGCAGAAACAATTATGCTTGCATTGGAATATTACAATTCTTTAATTGGAAAGCTTGATGGGTGTTTACTAAAACTTTTTTCATGCAGTCTATTGCATCTGGTGCATGCAAGTTATTTCCAGCTAGGAAATTATTTGGCAAACAATTAAGAATAACAGTAAACCCTTTTATGAGATTGGAACAATGGTTCACTACAAGAGAAATATAATGGAAATTCCTGTAAATGTACACTATCTGATTCACGTTGGTAGAATTATAGTCTGGATGAAATCTGAATTTGGAAAAAGTCACTGCTAGTAACTACTAAACAAATAGCTTCTAAATATCTTTCTTGTGGAATATCTGCTAATAATGATATCATCATCAGCAGGTTGATATCACCAGCTCTTCATCACCAATAGAACTGTCATTCGAATATGTGATCCTCTGTAGTAATGTTTCTAACATGTCAACATTATTGATTTATCCAATTAGTATTGCTGCTAATAATCTATCTCCAGCACTTACTGTGCTTCCATCACTACTAAATCATGCTAATCCTTACAGCTACTTAAGTAGTATGACATCATAGTGTATGATGTGCAGGCTTACAAAGGCAATTCAGAATTCACAAAGAATGATTAATCTTAAGTATTTGGAGTAATGTTATATTTATAGTATTACATTATTAGGTTTTAACATATCCAGTCAACATTGTTACTCTCAGCTATCTACCTACATGGTTTATGATATCATTGTTTTGCTAATATTGTTGCTTGTATTATGGAAATAAACTACAGAATCATTAGAGCATTGGAAAATTTCTTAGTGGCACTTGTTTTAGCTCATTACGATCTGAGCTCAGATCTTGCTGAGGTCAACTTTGCCTTTCATCCTTTTGGGGTTGATACAATAAAATTCCAGTCAAATACTGTGGCTGATGGCATCAACTCATCCATCATCCCAAAATTGCTGGCCCCGTGCCAAAATGTGTAATTATATTATTGCGTGAATTTTACATGCTTGCGTATGATCAGAACTATTCAAGGTGATTACCAATTTGATTTCAAACAGTTTCAGTGTGCCAGTTAATTATGCTGATTAAATTTTATAGTCAGTTTTAACAACCATCTAAAGTTTTGAACTCATTCCCTTGCTGTTGAGGATTTATGTAATTATAAGCTTATTCATAGGAAGTAAACCTATTTTGACATACTATATTTTCCAGAATATAAGCTAACATAGTACATAGTGTAAACATGCAGTGAAAACATTTAAACATCATAACTATCTTTCCGAATTCTGCTGCATTTTACATGGAGTTTTTGGTCCTCCATAGTCATCATGGTGTATAAGTCAACCTATCTTCTATAATTCAGGTTGGTGGTATTTGCACTAGGTCAATGGACCAATTCCATCCTGGTAGCCAGCTACTTGACAGAGATGAGAATCAAAACTATCCCTCACCCTCCCCACAGTGACTTTCAGTTGTTCCCCAAGCTTAATGATAGCCTCAGCAGCAGTCATTTCGATGACACTGAGAAGATGAGGAGGTTGTGATAAGGACTCTGGATACAATTGCTTCAGAGGGGTTTACTTAGGGCCTTCATGAAGAGGATGAAGCATTGAAATCAAGGATCATACTTTGAAGGAGATTAGAGTTTTGTACTTCTTTGAAATAAATGTCTCTCCTGAAAAAGTCTCAAAACTTCTGGTAGAGATATCGAGGCATCTAATACAGTGCCGATTGATAACCAAACCTAGAGTAAGTGTTTGTTAGCTGAAATCATCTGTAGCCAGGTTAATTTCTAGGTAATTAAACCCATTAGATTTCAAGTGGACTATTTATTATTGCTACTGAGAGCTGGCACACCAATCCTCATAAAGTTGATCAGTTGTAAGATGGATAAGTCATAAGTCAACGATGACCTGTGTGTGTGTGTGTGTGAATGTACATGGTTAGCATGTCAGGCTCACAGGCATGAGGTAGTGAGTTCAATTACTGAACTGGGCTGCATGTTGTTTTCTTGGGTAAGTAACTTTATTTCACATTTCTCTGGTTTATTCAACTGTAGAAATGAGTTGCGACATCACGGTGCCAAACTGTATCAGTCTTTGCTTTTCCTTGGATAACATCAGTGGCATGCAGAGGGGAGACTGGTATGCATGGGTAACTGCTGGTCTTCCATAAACAACCTTGCCTGAACTTGTGCCTCAAAGGGGAACTTTCTAGGTGCAATCCAATGGGCATTCATAACTGAAGGGAGTCTCTTCTTCTTCATGTATAAATATATATATATATATATATATAATGCACACACACATATACATGTATGTATATGTGCATACACACACACATATACAATACACTCTTATGTACATACATACATACATATGTATGTGGATGCATACCTATTGTAAATGCAAGGAAAGAACCAAAACAAAAGCACAATACAGGTAGGATAACTTTTAACAAATATTGTATTACCTTAACACTTGAAAGTAAGGAAAGAGTCTTAATGTTTCAGACATTAGTCTTTCATCAGAAGAAAGCATAGGAGGATCAAGAAAGACGAAAAGTTGTTGAGAAGAAAAAGAGAAAGTAAAGAATAGATGAGGACTCAGGAACCAAGTGGGAATGTAATTCAAAGGGGGTAGGTGCAGTTAAAAAACCAAGTGGGGGCAGGTGTATATGTGCACATATAGGAGTGTATACATGGAAGAAAAGCATAAGAGAATTGAAATAAGAGGGAAAAGATAGGAGTTCAGGGAAAGACAAGAGAAGTGAGAGAAGAATAAGAGAAAAACTAGAGAAAGAATAGTTGCAATACAACAATAATATAAAAACATTTTAGTTATTCAAGAGAAGAAAACCATTGATGCATATAGAGGGACAAGAGAATAAAAGGGTGTGCATGTGTTGGAGTGTAAAGCATATAAATGAAAGGGAGAAGAAATGGAAAGAGAACAAAGTTGCAAGTTCAAAGACAAAAGAGAAGCAAGAGAGAAATTAGAGAAAAACTAATTACAGTTTAGCACTGATAAAAAGAAGTGAGTTCTGTGAGAGAAGAAATGTTATTTTGAAATCACACAATACAACATTGGGAAAAAATCCAAGTAAACAGAAATGTCCATGTATGTGTGTACATGCATACATAAATACATAAATGTGTGTGTGGTAGAGAGAGAGAGAGAGAGAGAGAGAGAGAGAATGTGTATGATATATACATACTGATGCACATACAAATCACTATTTGTCTATACTTACAACATAGTTAATCTCCACAGGAGGAGCATTAAACTTCATAATATTTCTGTTTTACTAGAAATCTTAGCATTGATGCTTACTAGAAGAAGGTAATCTTTCTTGACACAAACTGTGATAGGGTCATGCCAAGCTATGCCCAGAAATGGTTATGCCTTTTAAAAAGACTTAGTTATCATTCTGTGTATTTTTATTGAGCATTTTTATTTTCATTTTCCGATCTGTTTGGTTGAACTGGTTGACAACTGTCACTCAAAATATTGGTTTCACTCGTGCTTTTTAGTGGAGATGATGGCGGGAAATGAAAAAGAACCACTAAGATATGTTTATGTCCAGCGGGAAAATAACCAAAGCATGGAAGAGTTGGAAGAATTTAACTGTCATTGTGAGGTATGAGATTCAATCAAATTCAAAGATACTGTCTTCAGCAATGCAGGAAAGTAAATAATAATATTTTTTGAGGTATTTTTTTTGTGGCAATGATAGTGGTAAGGGTGGAGGTGGTAGCAGTAGCGGTGGTAGCAGTGGTGGCAGCTGTAGCAGCAGTGATGGTGGTGAGGAGAATGAAGGGAGAAGGATGATGACAGTGGTGGGATGATGAGGACAACGACGATAATGATGGTAGTGAGAGATGAGGAGGATGACAGGAGGAAGAGGAGGAGAAGGGAGAAGTAAGAGGAGGATGACAATTTGGGTTATGGTGGTGGTGTTGCTGTGGAGGAAGAGGAAGCTGACAATGAAGATAATGATAACAGCAAAGTTAATCTGGCTTTCATCATTATCATGAATACCTGTATATGAAGATAGACAGCTGAAGTTTAAGCGGCAAATGGTTAGGTTGTTGCTGTTGTTGTTATGGTTATCACCAATTCATGTTGCTATGGTTGCAGTTGCAGAATGGCTTCTGTTCAAATGGTCTCAAGATTTGAAACCTCTATAAAAAAACTCGGCTATGAGAATTTTGATGCGGTAAATTTGAAAGAACAATATGCATTCCATTCAGAAAATGGCTCCATGGGAGAAAATTCTGCTCCATTGGAACCCAAACTATTAATTTACATGTGGTCCATGCTGGGTCTGCCTGACTAGCTCTGATGCCAGTGGCGTGTAAAAAGCAGCATCCGAACATGGCTGATGCTAGTAACCCCTGACTGGCACCCTTGCTGGGACACATAAAAGCATCATCTGAACATGGTTGATGCCAGTACCCCCTGACTGGCCCTGTGCTGGTGGCATGTAAAAAGCACTATCCAAATGTGATCGATGCCAGCCCCACCTGACTGGCTTCTGTGCCAGTAGCACGTAAAAAGCACCCTCTACAGTCTTGGAGTGGTTAGCATTAGGAAAGGCATCCAGCTGTAGAAACATTGCCAGATCAGATTGGAGCCTGGTGCCGCTGCTGGCTCTCCAGACCTCAGTCAAACCGTCCAACCCATGCCAGAATAGAAAACGGAGGTTAAATAATGATGATGATGATGTATTATGGAACTTCAGGTGGCCTTGATCCCTGTTTATGTCTAGCCCTATGGACATTAGCGAGGGCATATGACCCAGAGGTTAGGGTGTTGCACTCACAATTGTAATATCATGGTTTTGATTTCTCAACTAGGTAGTACATTATGTACTGGAGCAAAGCTCTTCATTTCATGTTGCTCCAGTTCACTCAAATATAAATTGAGATCAGGGAAGTTAATACTGCCATCAACTGGTGTTTCATTCACTGGATGGGGAATGTTGTAGTTTAGTCACTTATAAGTCATAAAAATTGTGTTAAGCTCCAGCCTTGTGAATCTTAGGTTTCATACCAACCTAACTATTCTGTAGTTGTATCTCTGCATATCTTGCCATGACCATTACTATTGTTAACTATAATGACAGCATCGCTGAAATTAATGAATTTGTGATGGGTCTCATATGTAAAACAAAATGTTTTGCTTATTCATCAATCCTGCTTGTGGGGATTTAAGCAGATATGCTGGATGCAATGTCATTACCAATTACGATGTAACAGCAAATAGCACAAAAAATTTATAGTAATACCTATGTCACCAGTTGATGAATATTGTTGTGTAATGGTTTTCTTAAAGTTGTACTTTATTAAGAATCCAATAATTCTGTCTTGGAATCTTTGGCCACCTTCTCACAATCAAGCAAATGAACAAGGTTCCAACATACATATTAATTTACTTCTATAAGAATTACACACTAAAAAATCAATGTGCAAAAAAAAAAAGTGTCGTAGGAAATACAATACATTACTAAATAGCCTTGAAGCCAGAGAAGAGAGCTCTAAATTATTAACTAGCAAGAAGTAGCAGCAAAATCTCTCTTGAATAACACACTGCAAGCTTAGCAAAATTAAGACATTGTACAATGTAATTCTAGATATATAAAAGAGTAAAATACTTTTATCATATGAATACTAGGCTAGGGTTGATAAGAGGCTAAAAACAACTAAATTGTATCATTTTATCACCCATTTTTGTTTCACTAAATACTAATGAGACTCACATAAAGTAGCAAAGTTCAAAAAGTACACTTTTGCAATCTATCTTTTATAAAATATGTTTCTCAATGCTGTATCAGGAATCTCCAGTCCTCATCAGTTTTGGTAGGTCTGCAATTTCAGGATATATGTTTCTGCCAACATCATCAATATAGTTGAGTGCTCTTCATCCTCTATTAAGATGCATTTGTTGAAAATATAAAGCATTACATGATTTGGTATTTAGCATGTGTGCCTATTGCATTTAACAGTAATAGTAAAAATGGGTGGAGTATGTTCATAAATTTCTGAGATGATTGCACTCTACACATGCCCTGAAGAAGGCCATCCTTATTGTCTTTGAAATGCTTGGTTACTAGTTATTATAAAACTTGTTACAAACTCCAAGCTAGTCCTGATCAAACCAAGTCAACCCATAACCAGTTGCACTTCACATGTTACTCTCCCATATTTTGTGGGGTAAAATGGACTACATTATCTATCTCCTTTCTTTATTTTTACTTTTTGTTACCATATTTTGCTTGAAAAATACCTCTTTGTTTCAACTGATTTCAAAACTAATGAAGAATATAATAAAGCAACTTTATCATGGAACTGATGTCTGGAACATAAAAGAAAAGTTATGCCATAGAGCCAGAGGCAGTCTCAGGCAGGTTTTAAGATAAACAGTGTGATCTGAGGAAGATTTTAGGGAAAACTACTACTACTACTACTACTACTTCCACCTGTACCAGTACCACCACCACTATTACTGCTGCTGTTGCTGCAGAAAAAAGGCTGAAATTTTCTGGGAGGGTGCCATTCAATTGCATCAACCCCAGTACTCAACTGGGCCAGAAGAAATTCCACTACACATTTTGTCGGGTATGCAAACAATTTGACCAGCACGCTGCCCAAATGATAACAATGGTATTAACAAACTTTTAAGGAGGGAAAGAATTCCAGTTAGATTTAGTACTGGAGAGAATGAACTGTACAGAATGATCAAAATATTTAGTACAAAGTTTGTATGCTACAACAATAGAAATGATTATGAAATGCAGGTCATAAAGGAAGCACTTGTTAATAATTACTTTCTTCATTAGTTCATCTTAGTGATGTTGAAACTGAAAACAATAGGGAGGTAGTTAGCACTCTCTTACAGTGAAGTAATGAAGTGCAGCTTCAAACAGCAATCCAGTTTAATAATATTTTTGTCTGAGTCATTCACGCACTCCATCGTATTTTAATCAGTGAGGAATTCATATCATACCATTTTGTAATGCAAGAAGCAAGTGTGATTAAATGATGTGATGAAAATGATAGGAAAGAGAAAAAGAGAGGAGTGAGAAAACACGAGGGAGAGAAATGTAAAGCGAAGGAGAAAGAAAGGGTGTGAGAAAGAAAGGATGGAAGAGAAAGAGCAGTGAGAAATTGAAGAAATGGACATGTTTTTTTCCTCTTTTCATTTCATGAAATGGTAGAGACTAATATGAAGGTGATTTAGCAGCTAGTTCTAATATATTAAAACAGTGGATATATCTTAATGATTATTACGATAGTTATAATAACGACGATGAGATGGTGTGTGTGACAATGTGGGGTGATGATGATAATAGTGGCAGTATTAATTTTATTGATGGTAAGGACAGTGATAGTCTTTATATTGCTGCGACTGATGATGATGAACATCATAGTAGTCTTTATCATTTAAACATGAAAAGTTTCTTTGGTCATTGCCTATATTCTTAGAAGGTTAAATATCACTTGATATTCTAAATAAATTGAAGTATTGTTTATAAAAAGGGGTAGAATCTCTTGTAGCTACACTTGTATCTAAAAAATACATGTGACAATTAAAGATACTCTTTTAACAATCGTTTGCATAAGTAGGAATATTTCAAGTACTTTTTCCCATAGTTTATGAATACATCTCATTTCCTTTGTAACTCTTCAAGTAGTTTACCTGTTTTGCAAAGCATTTAATAAGGTCTCCAAAAATATTTAGAAATCACAGAAACGTTTATTGTCAATGATGTTTATATCATTTTAAAGTTTGAACATTTATCGATTTTTCTACATTATTACCATTTCAGTCGATGCATTTTTGTAGGTGCTGGGACAGTTTTTGTATGTCCTTATCATATCAGCTCACCCCCATGTCATTGAGGAAGCATTGAACCTCATCTTTCACTTCGTCGTCATTGCTGAAAGTGCATTCTGGCCAAATGTTTTTTTAACTTAGGGAACATGTGGTTGTCACTGGGTGCTAAGTCCGGCTATAAGGTGTGTTGCTGTTTATGGTCTTCTGTGAGCTTCCGTGGGATCCATCTTGCACACACCTTCCTATATTGCAACTTTTCACTCAAAATCCTATGAATAGTGCTTTGGGAAACCCCAGGAACCAAAATGTGGAGATCATCCAGAGCAATCTGCTGATTTTCATGCAAGATCTGCTCAACCATCGTGACTGTCTTGTTGGAAATTGATGGTCACCCGCTTCTTTCTTCCTCATGAATTTCAGTACAACCAGCTGCAAACTCCCTACATCCCTTGTGGACGTTTTTGACATCCATACATGACTCACTATACACTTCCATTAATTGGTGGGGAATTTCAATTGGTTTAATGTCTTTTGCATTCAAAAATCATAACTGCATGAACTTCACACTTGGTGGTAGCATCAATCAGGAGCGCCATCAGATACGACTGCTAAGCCAAGACTGAGCAGAGTAGCGAGGCGTGTACAGGGGCAGGCTCAGGTGCATGCGCAACAAACACAACAGTGTTGTCAATAGCCACGTGCTCAGTTTTCCTGCATCCCCAGCACTTTGGAGACCTTACTTTTGGGATTATTCTCATAATACTTACAGAAAATACTTCCTAGATTATATGTAATTTTTTTCCTCTTTATGTCACATTAGTCTATAAATCTGCACCTCTGTCTCTGAAAAGTTGCTCTCCAAGAACAGGCCCAGGCAAAGTGCTTTTCCTTTTTCTTATGGAATCTCAGTAGTTCCTTTGTAATGCAACCCTTGTAGTCCAAAGAAATTCTGTTAGACCCATACAATCATAGAAAGAGGATATCAAATACTGATCATTAAGATGAACCTTTAACATATTGATAAAGTCAGAACAGATGAACTATAAAAGAGTACTGATTTAAAATGCTGAAACTTTTATAATGGAAAGTCTTGATACCCTTGTTAGCTTCTTAACTCTTCATATCATAGGTGACCTTGAAAGTATCAGATTTTTGCAAAAGGTATTGTCTATAATGTCAAGAAATTAATTTGTTGTGACATCTATGTCAATTGCAAATATGAACACAAACTAAACCAGTAATGTATTAAGACGACATTTGTATGTTATTTCCTTTTGCATTTTTGTATATTTTTTGGTGTTCATTTGTACTTCACTTAGTACCGCTTGTTTTGATAAACAGTCTGAACAATTAAAATTCGAAATGATTCAGAATTATGTATGCATTGGTTTATAGAGTATTTCTTTTCAACTGACAGCAAATTAATTACATCCTTATCAGATAATTTTATTTTTGTTCTTTTAATTCACCATAACATTCTGCAAACAATAACACAACGGCAAACAAAATCAAACACATTTTGTTAGCTCTTAATAGAACAGAGCAAACTGAAGTTATGAACTTGCTTGTTATGGGTGAAAAGACGTTAGTTTGTTTTCGATTTTTTTCCCTCTATTGCTGCAGTTCATACATTCCTTGGAAATTGTGTTGAGCTTGAAGAAAATATCCATTGGAAAATGAAAGATTCCCTTTAAATAGTGCCATTGAAAATGCCAGTTATCCATTTTGGAATGAGATATCAGTAAACAATTAACAAGAACGTTAAGATACATTTTATTTTGAGGCTGGTGTCAAAATATTGAGTTTGTGCTGTTGTTTAACCCCTAGATCAGTATTTTTTCTCCAAACCGATCATTACATTCCACTCATGACCATCTGTTAGGGAATCACATTTCCCTAAATATATATTTATTATATATTTTTTCTGTTATAATTTAAGATCTTCAGCACACTCAAATAAATATCAGTTCATTTCAATATTCCTTTACAAACTGCTTATATTTTTTCTCATCCTTCACTTTCTTGCATAAACTATATTATTGCTATTAAGTACTAGTTTTTGATCCCAAAACGTATTTTGTATGTCAATTAAAAGAGCTAAAAAATGGTATGCTTACTTTATCTCTTGCTGTCTAACATTGCCATGATGTATGGAAGAAGTTCAATTTGTAATAATTTTGTTTCAAGTTTAATCCCGCAGCACAGTTGCCTCAATCAAGGGTATTCTTTCATAGCTGTGAGTCAACGTAATTGGTCATATGCCTGATAGGGATATGGTTTCGATTCCCAGATATGTTGTGTTATGTTCTTGAGCAAAACACTTTATTTTACATTATACTAGAAGACACTTGCTCAAAGTGCCATGCAGTGGGACTGAACCCAGAACCATGTGATTGGTAAGCCACTCCTTCTATATATATATAATATTATATGTATGTACATATACATACATATATATATATATATATATATATATATATATATAATATATATATATATATATATATATACATATATACATATGTATATATATAAATATATATTTATATATATATATTATATATATATATATATATAAATTATATATATGTATATGTATATATGTATATACATTATTTACATTTGACAGATATTTGTCCTCATCTAGTTTGTTGTTAACACAACATTTCGGCTGATATAACCTCCAGCCTTCTTCAGGTGTCTTGGGGAAATTACGAACCTGGGTTCTCATTCTTAATATCCGTCGAATATAAATAATGTAAATAATTCCTCATTTCTTAGATATAGAACTGTACTTTATTTTACATTGCTCCAGTTCACGCAGCTGTAAATGGGTAACTTTGTGACAGATTAGCATACACAGGTTAGATGGTGACTCTGGAAAATCACTCATTCTAATAAGCCACATTTTGAATTCAGCAATCAAAAGGGATTAATAGTATAACCTGCACTGTGATTTCCAGCTGATTGGGATTGGTTGTTCAACCACAGTGAAGGTTAATTGATTGATTGATTGATTGAGTTGACCACAACCATGTGAACAAAATCCTAAGCACAAGTCCGGGCAAGATTGTTTATGGAAGTCCAGCAGTTGGCCATGCATACCAGCCTCCCTTCTCTATACCACCATTGTTTTTCAAAGGAAATGCAAGGGCTGATGCAGCTTGGCACCAGTGACATTGCAACTCATTTCTACAGCTGAATGAACTGGAACAACATGAAATAAAGCATATTGCTCAAGAACACAAAACACACCCCAATCCAGAAATTCAGCTCACTACCTCATGATTGTGAACCTGACACTCCAATCCTGAGCCATGTGCCTTTACACACACACATATATATATATACACACACATATCGAATTGTATTATATATATATAAATATCATCATCATCATCATCATCATTTAACGTCCGCTTTCCATGCTAGCATGGGTTGGACGGTTCAACTGGGGTCTGGGGAGCCCGAAAGCTGCACCAGTCCAGTCAGATCTGGCAGTGTTTCTACAGCTGGATGCCCTTCCTAACGCCAACCACTCCGAGAGTGTAGTGGGTGATTTTATGTGCCACCGACACAAGTGCCAGACGAGGCTGGCAAACGGCCACGCTCGGATGGTGTTTTTATGTGCCACCGACACAGGTGCCAGACGAGGCTGGCAGACGGCCACGCTCGGATGGTGTTTTTTTTTATGTGTCACCGACACAGGTGCCAGACGAGGCTGGCAGACGGCCACGCTCGGATGGTGTTTTTATGTGCCACCGACACAGGTGCCAGACGAGGCTGGCAGACGGCCACGCTCGGATGGTGTTTTTATGTGCCACCGACACAGGTGCCAGATGAGGCTGGCAAACGGCCACGATCGGATGGTGCTTGTTACGTGCCCACAGCACGGAGGCCAGTCGATGCGGTACTGGCTACGGCCACGTTCGGATGGTTTTCTATGTGCCACGTGCCACCGGCACTGGTACCACAAAGATACAGATTCCATTGATGTTCATCTATTTGATTTGTTTTGATTTGATTTTCACTTGCCTCAACAGGTCTTCACAAGTGTCACACAAGAAGGAAGGTATGCACAGGTGGACTGACTACGTCCCAGGTAGGGGCCATGGGTTATGGCCTGACTAGTCTTGCCGGGTCTTCGGATGGTGTTTTTATGTGCCACCGACACAGGTGCTAGATGAGGCTGGCGAACGGCCACGATCGATGGTGTTTGTCATGTGCCCACAGCACGGAGGCCAGTCGATGCGGTACTGGCTACGGCCACTTTCGGATGGTTTTCTCTTGTGTGCCACCGGCACTGGTACCACAAAGATACAAATTCCATTGATGTTCATCTATTTGATTTGTTTTGATTTTGATTTTCACTTGCCTCAACAGGTCTTCACAAGTGTCACAAGAAGGAAGGTATGCACAGGTGGACTGACTACGTCCCAGGTAGGGGCCATGGGTTATGGCCTGACTAGTCTTGCCGGGTCTTCGGATGGTGTTTTTATGTGCCACCGACACAGGTGCTAGATGAGGCTGGCGAACGGCCACGATCGGATGGTGTTTGTCATGTGCCCACAGCACGGAGGCCAGTCGATGCGGTACTGGCTACGGCCACTTTCGGATGGTTTTCTCTTGTGTGCCACCGGCACTGGTACCACAAAGATACAAATTCCATTGATGTTCATCTATTTGATTTGTTTTGATTTGATTTTGATTTTGATTTTCACTTGCCTCAACAGGCCTTCACAAGTATCACAAGGAGGAAGGTATGCACAGTGGACTGACTACGTCCCAGGTAGGGGCCATGGTTTATGGCCTGACTAGTCTTGCCGGGTCTTCGGAAGGTGTTTTTATGTGCCACCGACACAGGTGCTAGATGAGCTGGCGAACGGCCACGACCGGATGGTGTTTGTTATGTGCCCACAGCACGATGGCCAGTGATGCGGTACTGACTACGGCCATGTTCGGATGGATTCTTGTGTGCCACCGGCACTGGTACCACAAGCGGTACTGACTACTTTTTATGTGCCACCGACACAGGTGCTAGATGAGGCTGGCGAACGGCCACGACCGGATGGTGTTTGTTATGTGCCCACAGCACGATGGCGAGTGATGCGGTACTGACTACGGCCACGTTCGGATGGATTCTTGTGTGCCACCGGCACTGGTACCACAAGCGGTACTGACTACGGCCACGTTCGGATGGATTCTTGTGTGCCACCGGCACTGGTACCACAAGCGGTACTGACTACGGCCACGTTCGGATGGATTCTTGTGTGCCACCGGCACTGGTACCACAAGATACAATTCCATTGATGTTCATCTATTTGATTTGTTTTGATTTGATTTTGATTTTCCCTTGCCTCAGCAGGTCTTCACAAGTGTCACAAGAAGGAAGGTATGTACAGGTGGACTGACTACGTCCCAGGTAGGGCCCACGGGATATGACCTGACTAGTCTTGCCGGGTCTTCGGATGGTGTTTTTATGTGCCACCATGTTCCCACAGCACGGAGGCCAGTCGATGCGGTACTGGCTACGGCCACGTTCGGATGGTTTTCTTGTGTGCCGCAGGCACTGGTACCACAAAGATACAAATTCCATTGATGTTCATCTATTTTGATTGATTTTCACTTGCCTCAGCAGGTCTTCACAAGTGTCACAAGAAGGAAGGTATGCACAGGTGGATCGACTACGTCCCAGGTAGGGGCCACGGGATATGGCCTGACTAGTCCTGCCGGGTCCTCTCATGCACAGCACACTTCCATAGGACTCGGTCTTCAGTCATTTCCTTGGTGAGACCTAAAGTTCGAAGGTCGTGCTTCACCACCTCGTCCCAGGTTTTCCTGGGTCTACCTCTTCCACAGGTTCCCTCAACTGCTAGGGTGTAACACTTTTGCACACAACTATCTTCAGCCATTCTCGTCACATGACCATACCAGCGCAGCCGTCTCTCTTGCACACCACAACTGACACTATATAAATATATATAACTATATTTCCTTATATATATCTATAATATAAATCCTGTTCTGTGTGTGTGTGTAAGAGATTGTAATGGCCGTATTTTTCAACTGATTTTCTCCAAACTTGGAACATACATTACTTATATTCCAGAAACAGTTATAGACTCTTAAAATTTTTCACATAGTGAGTAACAGGCCCCTGGGGCAGAAAATACTCATTCCTGGGTTACGTGGAGAAGGAAGGTAACTCTTTGCGAAGTAACTTTCAGAAATTGATTGTCTTCGTTACATACGCTGATCAAAAAATTATCACAATCTCATCTAATATATAAAATAGAGATGTGCGTATGTTCACTTTTCATGTTTATCTCTATCTCTCTATGTCTCCCTATCTCTATCTCTATATATCTCTCTGTATCTTTATTATATCTTATTTGTCAAACAAGCTATCTCTCTCTCTCTCCCTTCTCTCTTTATCTCACTCACTCTCTATTGTTTTCACTTTCGTTTTTCAGACACTATCGTTTTCGTTTCAATCACTATTGTTTTCTCTGTAAGTTTTCAATCGCTATTTACAAACAACAATGACAAATTACTGACAGAAAGAAGTTCACAATTACTGATGTAAGTAATTTCCTACATAATTTTCTGACAAAAGTAACTTCATAAATTTCACTTCAATCTGTACACTTCGTTAAATTTCCCTAAAAATTTCTTATTTACTTTTGCAACAGTTTTGTGTTTTTCTGTTGTTAACGGCTTTTTCAGGTTCCTTCAATACTAGCTCTTTGGTTCACTAAGTGACAAATATTGTTTCAACCCATATGATTCTTTATTTTCTGTTCGTTGTATTAAGAAATTTAATTTCCATTACCCAGTTATTTTCATTGTTTACTATCTTCTGCATCCATGTATATCTGTATATGTATATAACCAGGCCTACAAAGAAAGAGTCAGATTTGTCTACAATGAGAAGAATGTTTCTGTCCAGGGAAAGAGAGACAGCTGCAGAAAGGGAAGCATGCTAAGAAACGAACAGACTGTGCATTACAAAAGCTAGAGCATCTCAAAGTGATGAACAGAGGTATGCACAGACAAGGAATAGGATCTTCACTGCAGAATGACGAGCAGTTGCAACAGCTCAGAGAAGCAACTTCTTTGAAGCTGCTTTGCTTTCAATTATGATCCAGCAGTTCATTATGCAAATGACACTAGAGTTTCCATTGGTGCAATAACAACTGAGTGCATACATTGTAAAGCCAGGTAGTGGCCTGGAGAGACACCTGCACTATGCTACAGTGGTGGAGAGGTTAAACTTCCTGCAAATCCCCCAATCTCCAGAGCCATTGAAGAAATTGTTGTCATCAACTGACCAAGATTCCAAGCACCTACCCCAAAAAAGTTAGACAATACAATGCTGCACCACAAATGACACCATTTGGAGTCAAAAAAGATTTAACTGAGCCAGGATTCATGCAAACTTTCAAGTTCCAAGGTCGGATTTATCATCGGATTGGCCCTCTTATACCTCTATCAAATAAATCACCAAAATCAGCCTTTTATTGTTTATAATCTGTACCTGGTTTTTTTGGTTATGAAATAAGCTACACAAAACGAGTTTTTGAATTACCTGTATTTATTTTATATTCATATATGAGTTGAAAACTTTCTTTTAACATTTCACCTAACCTCTACGTTCCATGCTGGCATGGGTTGGAGAGTTATTAATGTAGGTATCTCAGCTACTAGCAGCTGAGACCTGTGTAATCAAGATGTCATTTTTAAATTTCCCTATTCTCTTTAACCTGGGCAACGCCAGGTATACCTGCTAGTATATATATATATATATATATATATATGCATGTGTGTGTGTGTATATATATATATATATATATGCATGTGTGTGTGTGTGTATATATTATATATATATATATATGCATGTGTGTGTGTGTATATATATATATATATATATATGCATGTGTGTGTGTGTATATATATATATATATATTTATATATATGTGTGTGTATACGCACACACACACATATATTTTTAAAAAATAACTCTTTATTAATTCACGCCTGGTTGAATTCATTAACACAATATTTTGTTTCATTAAACAAAAGATCAATTCTTTACATAGTTACCTTGTATATCTAACTTATATCAGTAGAAAAACTCTGTAAAATTAATTCATAGAATATATACATATTTGCCATTTACATTTTTTAAATATATTTTCAGTTTTCTTTATAGCTTTTGTCTTCGTAATTGCATAAGTTAGATGGGTTTTGCAAATTTAGACATTTACTTTTTATCAGAGCAAATAATTTTTACAGCTTGATGCACTTTTCTCCTGTTCACCAATTAACCATGAAATGGGAATGGTACTTGCTGTTATCTGGACTTCACCAAAATTTTTATGAAATTCTGTTTCTTTCCATTTTGCTTGCTCAGGCATGGCTTTGTGATATTCAAGAATGAGCCAGCTGAGGGGAGATTCCTTCAAATCAATCTCACCCTCTTTATGTTTACATATACAATTGATCTGACTAGAGATCAACAGGGTGCTAACTTGAGATATTAGAAATAGCAGCCATATCTCCCTCAAACTATAAACATCTTAACTCTCTTATCTCTTACACTAGCACTGCTCCTATTTCATATTTGAATTTATTTTAACATATTTGTTATCTGGGCATACAAGCAGATAGTTATCTCAGTTTCTATGCCTGAGTCAAAGAGGGAGACCTCTCTATCATCCGTAGGTCTGCTCTACATAGCAATCAAGTCTCTCGTACATCATGTAGAAAATTGTGTATGATTTGAGGATGAATTGGTTAATATTTCTTAGAGGTTGTGTTTAAGCCACAAATGGACAACTATTTCGTAGCACAATCTCTTAGAAATATTTGCTTTATGTTAACATTTATGTTGGTTGAACCAACGAGGGAGATATTGTATAGCATCTCTAACAGAGAGAAAACTACTTTATCTGTTAGGTCAGGACAGAGGGCAGTGCCCATGGCCTTTACAGGCTCTCCTAGGCATCCGTGACATTGAGGCCATTAAAGTTCCAATTG
This sequence comes from Octopus sinensis, assembly GCF_006345805.1. Classification (NCBI taxonomy): domain Eukaryota; kingdom Metazoa; phylum Mollusca; class Cephalopoda; order Octopoda; family Octopodidae; genus Octopus; species Octopus sinensis. The sequence goes on along the minus strand of NC_042998.1, from coordinate 53,677,083 downwards.
AATAAGCCAACACTTATGGTAAATATATGAACAAGGGGGGAAATATGGAAGACCAGCATTCTTGGAACAAAGTACTGGGTGTAGTGATTATGGGAAGATCTGGATGTGTTTAATAAAACAAATGAGATAAGAAGAAGAGAAACGGGTTGACATGAATACTTGAGTGGGGACAGCATGAACCCAGCCAGCTCCAGTGTGCAAAGGCCATTATAGTGATAGTTGAAAAAAAGTCAGAAAAGTGATAATTGGCTTCTTGGACAGAGGCTGGAGCTAATCAGGCGAGTGGTTAATTTCTGGATGAGCCCCCATATATCTGAGTGTGCAGCATAGTTCAAAATGAGAGAGCAATATTTTAATGCAAGCCCCAGCTGATATTTGTAGACTATCAATAATTGTTGAAGACCAGAGTATTTTCAGGCTCTGAAGAGAAGGGTTATTGATTCTGACACAATCGTAGATATATTAAGAGAAAGTTTTTGCCACTGCACACATAAACAATAAATTACTCTCAGGTAAATGCATGTATAAAGCAAACACACATACACACACATTCGTATGTGTGTTAGAGTACAACACGAAGTCGATGTAGTTACATACATTCATTCAAAATTATAATCATTTTAGATGCTTATGCATAATAATCAATTAATTAATGAATCAGTTTGCCCTCAACCATTTCTGTCAGATTCTAAAGATATTGTGGAAGATTTTCAGTTTCTAAACAAAGATATAACCTAGTGAGTGGTATACATAGATAGATAGATAGATAGATAGATATATAGATAGACAGACAGACAGACAGACAGACAGACAGAGATGGATAGAGCAAGCAAAAGATAGAAAGATTGTTACATAGTTGTAGGTATGTGTATATACATGTGTGTGTGTGTGTTTGTGTGCATCATATATACTAACATATCTATCTATCTATCTATCTATCTATCTATCTATCTATTTATATATATAGGTGCAGTTGTGATTATGTGGTAAGAAACTTGCTTACCAACCACATGGCTCTGAGTTTGGTCCCACTGCATTCCACTTTGGGCAAGTGTCCTCCACTATAGCTTTGAGCTGACCAAAGTCTTTAGAATGGATTTGGTAGATGGAAACTGAAATAAACCATTCATATATATGTATATCTGTGTATGTCTTTGTGTCTGTTTGTCCCCCAACATTTCTAGGCAATCGGTGTCGGTCTGTTTAGTTCTCATAGCTTAGCAGTTTGGCAAAAGAGATTGATAGAATAACTACCAGGCTTATAAGAAGTACTGGGGCTAATTCATTTGACGACAAGAATTCTTCAAGGTGGTACACCAGCATGGTTACAATTTAATGACTGAAACGCATAAGGATAAAAGATAGATATACATATTGATATAAAGGCAGATATAATATATATATAGATGCAGGTGTATGTACGCATAAATGTGCATGTGTGTACATGTGTGTATGTGTGTGTACTCATGTTTCCGTGTTTGTGTACAAAATTAAGAATCATTGATCTAATTCAAAAAGTTTTGTTTCAAATTATCCTTATGATGTCACAGTATGTAACGTTTTCTCCTGAACCTTCATTTCAAATAATTTTCACTTTGTTTCAACTTTTGGCCATGATTAGAAGCTAGGGAATGTGTCCCAGGGGGATCATCCAAACACCTCAAAACTAATGGGAAGTCAGTCATCTGCACTTTGGTTTTGGTTTTTGTGGGGATGGTTTATGCACCTTTGTGTTCTCAACCTCACCACTGTAACATACATACCATAACATGGTGTTCTGTAGTGTTCCTGTAACCATATGAACTCTTAACCAGGTAATTCTAGAATAGGCAACATAGGGGTTCCAACCAGAGGTAATTCTAGAATAGGCAACATGTGGGGATGGTTATGCACCTTTGTGTTCTCAACCTCACCACTGTAACATACATACCATAACATGGTGTTCTGTAGTGTTCCTGTAACCATATGAACTCTTAACCAGGTAATTCTAGAATAGGCAACATAGGGGTTCCAACCAGAGGTAATTCTAGAATAGGCAACATGTGGGGATGGTTTATGCACCTTTGTGTTCTCAACCCACCACTGTAACATACATACCATAACATGGTGTTCTGTAGTGTTCCTGTAACCATATGAACTCTTAACCAGGTAATTCTAGAATAGGCAACATAGGGGTTCCAACCAGAGGTAATTCTAGAATAGGCAACATGTGGGGATGGTTTATGCACCTTTGTGTTCTCAACCTCACCACTGTAACATACATACCATAACATGGTGTTCTGTAGTGTTCCTGTAACCATATGAACTCTTAACCAGGTAATTCTAGAATAGGCAACATAGGGGTTCCAACCAGAGGTAATTCTAGAATAGGCAACATGTGGGGATGGTTTATGCACCTTTGTGTTCTCAACCTCACCACTGTAACATACATACCATAACATGGTGTTCTGTAGTGTTCCTGTAACCATATGAACTCTTAACCAGGTAATTCTAGAATAGGCAACATAGGGGTTCCAACCAGAAAGACAGACTTCACTCTCAGTATATTCAAATAGAATATTTGATTGTAAATAATTATGTGACTGTAAAAATGATTTAACATTAAGCATCAATAGTAGCATAGCTAGTGTGTGTGCTGCCTGTGGTAACCATTGACTGTGTCACTCCACCCCTGATACAGACATATACAGGAAATCCAAAAGTGCCATCCCTATTGCTTCCCTTTTATTTCTTTATTGCCCACAAGGGGCTAAGCAAGGACAGATAAAGGGATTAAGTCGATTACATTGACGCCAGTGTGTACTGGTACTTAATTTATCGACCCCGAAAGGATGAAAGGCAAAGTCGACCTTGGAGGAATTTGAACTCAAAACGTAATGGCAGACGAAATACCGCTGAGCATTTCACCTGGCCTGCTAACGTTTCTGCCAGCTCGCCATGCTCTGTTGCTTCCCTCTTGATATACCATTGTCATTAAGCAATTTTTTGTTTTAGTTCTCATAACTAGGTTCTGCATTTCATGAACCGATAACACTATGATGCATGACTAGTGAAATCTTCTAAACTGTTATCACATGCTGCCCACGTTTCTTACAAAATTGTTGTATTTGTAGAAACAGACAGTCCTTGTCTTCTTTGATCCACAGTCTATTCAATTAGTCTATTTTCAAGATTTTGCCATTTTAGTCTCTCCCCACAACGAAATTGTATTCATCACTTTTTAGTCCTTTTAAAGTTTTTTCTTTATAGAGCAAACGGCAAATCATCTTTACTTTGGTGGAGGACCAAAATGTCTTATGGCAGCTCTATTTACATTTTTTATTTTGCTTTTTTCTTGCATAATTAATCACAATTTAAATTTAACTGTGTATGATAGTCTCTTTTCTTTAGACTAAATGTTGGGGTGAAAACAGAACAAAACATAAAGAAACAAATTATTTTGTTCCCTCTGCCTAAAATTCACTACTCCAGCTTTTGGTTATATATCTAACTTGACAGTAAGCATGTGCCAGACTGCAAAGTAGCTTATAAAAACTGAAAAACAGATGAAACATTTGCCAATGTTATTTACATTAAGCACTTTGATTGGTCAACTACATTGCACTTTTAAAAGTCAAGGCAAGCACTCGGAAATGATTTCTTTATTTGGTAAAAACTTAGGTCTGAAAATTATCAATAACGCAAACAAACTTATCCTGCACCACATCAAACAACAATCACTGTATGTTCACGACATCTTTTGCTCTCATTCAGTATTATAAAAACTTAAGTTTTTAAAAGAAAAATATTATGACTGTTATAAATAACACATTCAGATGGACTGGGCTGGCGAACCAAATGGCTGCACCAGGCCCCAA
>NC_042998.1:53640726-53668226 GCF_006345805.1 Octopus sinensis | reverse complement strand
TCCAGTCCACTCAGCTGGCAAAAATGAGTAGTACCTGTAATTCATTGTGTCATGCTGAATCTCCTTGAGAACTATGTTAAGGGCATGTGTGTCTGTGGAGTGCTCAACCACTTGCACGTTAATTTAATGAGCAAGATGTTCTGTTAACTGGATCAACTAGAACACTCATTATAACCGATGGAGTGCCTTTTCTATGGCACCAACACTAGCGAGGCCACCATGAAGCTTGCTAGATTAAGATCCGATCCCTTTGATTGAATGGAACTACAGAAGAGAGAGGGATGAAGGAATAAACTATGAGAAAATGGGCCAGAACTAAACAGTCTTCTTGCTGTAGAAGAACTACATGGCTAGATAGCTACTTACATTAACACTTTAACATTTAAACTGGCCATACCCAGCCCAAATATTTTACTGTTTTATGTTGAAACCAGCCAAATCCAGCCTGTCACATCATCAAAATTTCAGAGCTGCAAGACAATCCATGATTAATTCAAAACAATGTGAATAAATAAGCTTTACATTTGAGAGAGTAAATTGAATGCTAAATGGTTAAAGAAAAAAGAATGTTAGTGACTAGACTGGATTTGGAAAGAGATAAAATGGTGACGAGCTGACAGTCTGAAGCCCCAAGGTTCAAGGTAAATAAAACTGGGTGGGGACAGGAGAACAAAGAGTGTAGGTGAGTGGATTTTGCAAGAGTGTAGAGGAGAGTGAGAGATGTAGTGAAGCTTACTAATTATTCAGTAATTATCCAAAGAAAACAGATAAGTTCCTATATCATTATTATTAATCAATTTCATAAGCATTTACAAACATAATGCCAGAATATTTTTATATACACACAGAACTTATTGACAAAAGAAGTCGGAGATGAATTTTATTTGAAAAGATGTGATACTCATGGTTAGATTGGTCTTGGTCCAATGGTCTGCTTGATCAGGGCTAAACTACAGCAAAAGCTTCTACTCATCTGTTCACCAAAACCAATTTATCTATTTATTGGCAATATTTGTTAGTGGTTGTAGTTGTTGATCTACTATTGTATGTTTAATCTTCAAAGCTGGAGCTGGTTTTTCCATTCCTTCTATGCACAGTACTCTTGTCAATGGTGCTAACTCTTTAAAGAAACTGTAGCCTCTTGTAGATGCTGGATAGTCTGTACACCTTCACCAAGATCTCCATGATGCTTATGCTCGGAACAATATATTTGTCTATAATGAAGAAGAACAAGAAAAAGAGTTTACTATAGAGAAAGAGTTCATTTATTTAGCATGTGCAATTTGAATGACCCATGTCAGTTCGTAAAAAGCGTAAACCCACATTTGCAATACATTTGGGACAGCCCATACATATATACAGGGATAGTGGAAGCACGTGGCTTAGTAGTTATGGTGTTCGATTCATGATCATAAGATTGCTGTTTCAATTCCTGGACCGGGCGACGCGTTGTGTTCTTGATCAAAACTCTTCCTTTCATGTTGTTCCAGTCCACTCAGCTGGCAAAAGTGAGTAATTCTGGAATGGACCTGTGTCCTGGCCAGGTGGCGAATATATACGCTGTGGAAACTTGGAAACTGGCCCTTATGACTTGGTATGACCCAAGAAAGAAACTTTACCATTACCTTTTATATACAGGGATGGGCAAAAGTAGGTATACAGTTTCTTTATATGAGTGGAATGTTCTTTTCATTTTTCTATTTCCTTTTTAAATAAGGGATTCATAAGTTGACCAAGGACTCTACAGGAGATGCCTAGTTCATTGGAACCCTTTGTTTTTGCTTTTTGAGTGAATGCTTGAGCCACACACATTTTATTTTGTTTTGTGGTAACTCTGACTAGTTGAACACTTTTCTGGGATTGGCAGCGCCACCTCTAGCTGAACAATTATTCTATGCTGATAAAGGGAATAAACACAGAAATCGCAATACACAGATATTGTTTTGAGCAGAGTGAGGGTGCTAGATTCCCTTGTTCAAAAATATAAGGACACAGATCATGTTGTATAGCCAGCTGGAGACGATGTCTCCTGGGCTAAATTACAGCAACATTCATCCTAAACCAGGACTGCCATGTTATGTTGGCAAACAATCTTAACTACAAAGAATTAGCTAATAAGAACATAGAATCATAGAATTCTTATCCTAAAACAGGAATAGAGAAATGAAAAGAACATTACACTCATATTAGGCAACTGTGTGCCTACTTTTGGCCAACCCCACCCCATATGTGTGAGTGTGTGTGTATATAATATTAACAAAATATGTTGATACAACAAAGCTTTCAAAAACGTAAATGTCAGGTGTAACTAACCCAAAAGGGGCTTCTGAAGTATTGGTGCTTTAGTGTAATCTCAAAGATAAAATGACTATATATATGTACATGTGTATGTATGTGAGTGTACATATTTATATATATATATATATACACACACACATTCATATACACATAAGTACATACACAGATGCATATATATATTTAATGCATATCTTTACACATCTTTTCATAAAAATCAAATAATCATATTTCTGGATATACCCATGCCTTGATACAAAGGCATCTTAATAAATATAGCTTCTTATATGAAGTTATTTAGAAGTCAAAGGATACTTATAGAAATAAGTTAAAAAAGTATGTATGCACACTTAAACACACATGCACATACTTATAAATACATACATACATACATGCATACATACATACATACATACATACATACATACATACATACATACATACATACATACATACATACATACATACATACATGTATGCATATATATATATATATATATATATATAATATATATATATATATATATATATATATTATAACCATTGTGTTGGTTTCTCTTCCCTTATTTTCATGTGCCTTTATTAAATTTCACTTTTGTGTATGATTAAGAAGAAAAAAATAATGCTACATGAGAAAGACTTCACATGTCTTCACAATCAAGAATGTTCAGTTTTATTCAATTGTTCAAAAAGTGGTAGGCTTAGTGGGATTTTTCTTTCTTCGTTTCTTTCTTTCCTTCTTTCATTTTTTTTCTTATATGAAAGTTGGCAACATTCTCCAGGAGAAATACACCTTTGCTGTACAAGTAAATAACTGTGTTTTTTTTTTGTTTAATACATCATGTTCATTTTTTTTCTTTCTCTTTTTAGTTTCAAGAAATTCTATAATCAAATATGTCTTCCTTCCTTTTATCTAGAATAAGATTCTGAAGAGTTTGGGAGTTTGTTGACTTCATTCATATACTGTGTATGGTTACAGGTTTGTAATCCCCATGTATGTATATGTATATATATATATATATATATATATATTACAAATATATATATATTTGTAATATGTATGTATATGTATATATATTACAAATATATATATATTTGTAATCCCTATGTATGTATATGTGTATATCTGTAAACACACATACATATATATATTACAAATATATATATATTTGTAATCCCCATGTATGTATATGTGTATATCTGTATATATATATATATATATATATATATATATATATATATATGCATGCATGTGCCAGAAGAATGAGTTTTCTTGTATGCAGATGCTGGCTGCACATAAATTTACGTACACACATATTAGTAGCATACCGAAATGTATAACTTTATATTTCTGTTTCTATGGAGAACAAGGGTAGAGATGTGGTTGATGATAAAAATGAGTGGACGGGAAAGTAGGGGAGAGTAGGTGAAAACTGTACAATGGTTGAAGATGAGGGGGTGTCAGCAGTGTATTGTGAACAAGGGTGCAAGGATGACTGATGATAAATGTAAGTTAGAGAGTAGGTAGGGGAAAATAGGCGATGACTCGCAAAAGGTGGAAGGCAGTAGAATAGTAATGATATAGTAAACAGAGGAAACATGAAAGAAGGGGAGATGATGTTTGAACAGAGACAGAGATGTAGTTTGCGGGGAGAAATTTTAGCATAAGTTTACTGAGGCATTGTTTTAGAGATAGATGCCCTTCATTTTGCTAAGCTTTATATGTTTTTTCATGTAAGGTAGATATGTCAAACTCCCAGCTCACAGGCCACTTCTGGACCATGCAGCAATTTCATCCGGCCCACAGGACCATTTTGATATCAGCATGAAATTGGTCCAACTGGTGGCATCAGCAAATAGAATACTTTGCTGCCCTCAGCAGCACCCATGCCTTCTTGTTACAACTACACATAGAGAGTGTGTGGCTAAAGCAGGCCATTGCATTATATATAGCACTGACTGCACTACCTTTCTTACAGAGGGTGTCACCAAACGTAGCAATAATTCAATACACGAGTAGAAACAACACCAATGTAACTATTACCCCATGTCTGTACAAAAGAACACATTAAAGTGACATGATAACACAGCCACAAGTCTTAATTGTAACTGCAACGAAGCATGCTAGGAAACACCTCCTGCAATTCTCTAATTGCATGTTCTGAAGCGCTGATGACGCAAAATCTACTAACCCCACAATGCACTGCAACAGCCACTGTATCACGCTTTTGGGTGATCATTTTCATGTGACGTCATTCAGTAGTTGTAGTAGTTACCTATATCAATGGCCAAGAGAAAAGTTGATGCTGAAAACAGAGCCTTTTAAATCTGGTGAGAAACTGAGTACATGTTTACTGACATTGATGGCAAACCTGTGTGTCTTAACTGTAGTGCTAATGTTGCTGTACTTAAAGAATATAATCGCAAACACCACTACGAGACAAAACATCAGGACAAGTATAAATATCTCACTGCTGAGCAGAAGCAATGAAAGGTTTGAAGCAATGAAAGGTTTGAAGAGTTGAAGAGGAATCCCATATTACAAAAGACATTTTTAATCAAAGCAAAATCACAAAATGAAGCTGCTATTAAAGCAATTTTTATTGTGACAGAGGAGATTACAAAATCATCCCAGCCATTTACCGAAGAAGAGTTTGTGAAGAACAGTGTGATGAAAATGTGTGATGTTTGCGTCCAGACAAGAAGAAATTATTTGCTAACGTGAGTATTAGCAGAAATATGGTTGCTGATCGGTTGAAAACATAGTTGGCTGAAAAAGAAAAAGATCTTGTTGCATATTTTCTTGCTGTGGATGAGACTACTTCCGAATTCAAAAACACACGAATGAGATCTCGCATTCCTCCTCATTCACCCACGTGTGCCAATGAAGTACTAGTCTTATATATATGTATGCTGTTTGATGATGCTTGGTCAAATACGTATGTTAATTATCAGTGCTCTCAAATTTAAAATTTGAAATACTGTACTGATGAAGAGAATGAGTAAATAGAAATATGATTTTACATTTTTCACATTTGTCTAACTCCGAAACGCGTATACAGTTAATCAGAGCTGGGTAGATTCGTTATTTTTTTCTCTTTACCTGCGTGAGTTGTTGAGTATTGCTCTCTGGGAGATATCTTATAGTAGCTGAATAGTAGTTTAACTGCTATTTCTAAATTTCGGTATGTGGTGAAGCAAATTTTGCTGAACCCTAATTATGATTATACTCATATTTATAGAATTTTTGTGTAAGTTTACCGATAATGGTTCTTTTAACATACCGAACTACTTTGTAAAATTATTAATTATTAATTGATTAATTTTACCCTTTATTATTATTGATAATTATATATATATATAAATGTGTGTGTGTATATATATGCGAGTGTGTATACAGGCATACATATACAGTATATATATATATGTGGGTGTGTGTGTACATATATATATATATATATATATATATATGTGTGTGTATATGTGTGTAATAGGCACAGGAGTGGCTGTGTAGTAAGTAGCTTGCTTACCAGCCACATAGCTTCTGGTTCAGTCCCATCACATGGAACCTTGTGCAAGTGTCTTCTACTTGAGTCTCAGGCTGACCAAAACCTGTGGATTTGGTAGAGAGAAACTGAAAGAAGCCCATCGTATATATATATATATATATATATATATATATGTATGTATGTATGTGTATATGTTTGTGTGTCTGTGTTTGTCTCCTCCACCAACATTGTTTGGCAACTGATGGTGGTGTGTTTACGTCCCCTGTAACTTAGCAGTTTGGTAAAAGAGACTGATAGAATGAGTACTAGGGTTACAAGGAATAAGTCCTGGCGTCGATTAGCTCAACTAAAGGTGGTGCTCCAGCATGGCCTCAGTCATATGACTGAAACAAGTAAAAGAAAGGGTAAAAAGAATACATACATATATATATATATAGATAGATAGATATATATATATATATTTTTTTTTTTTAACTGCCCACAAGGGGCTAAACACAGAGGGGACAGACACATGGATTGAGTCGATTATATCGACCCCAGTGCGTAACTGGTACTTATTTAATCGACCTCGAAAGGATGAAAGGCAAAGTCGACCTCGGCACAATTTGAACTCAGAACATAGTGGCAGACAAAATACCGCCAGGCATTTCACCCAACGTGCTAACGTTTCTACCAGCTCGCCGCCTTTATATACATAATATATATTATTTATATATTATATATATATATGGATATATATTATATAAATAATATACATATATTATATATATTATATATTTATATATACTATATATATATAGATAAATAGATATATAATATATATATATATATATAGATCGATAGATAGATGTAATATACATATATATAGATAGATAGATATAATATATGTGTCTATATATATATATATATGTATGTATGTATGTATGTATGTATGTATGTATGTAGTATGTATGTATGTATGTATGTATGTATGTATATGTATCCACACACAAACATACACCTATAAAAATATACAGACCATTTAGATATACGGGCATGTATATTGACTCATGCTTTTACAGAGAAATTGAAGAGAATCAGTATGAGCGTGTGGGGTTATTTTCAAAAGTCATATTATCAATTGCCAACAAGACAAAGAAGAAAGATCTCACAAAGCTAATTTCCGGCATTTGATACATGTATCACATATCCTCATGTTAGTTTATGCTAAATGTCTGATTCTAATTATTTTCCTTTCCCAGAATAAAACTCGACTCTCTTTCTGACTCATTTATGAATATAATGAACAGAGCCCCCCACCCCACCTCACCCCCACCTCCATTAGAATAAATTATAGCATTCTTTGATTATCTAACATTCCTACTGATAATAACCTTCTGATGTAACACTGTGTTAATATAGTATTTACAAAGACCTATCTCTTTTCCTTTTTAGATTTCTAAGTCTTTAAAGCTGAACTCAGCACCACATGTCAGTTCAACTTGTTTAAAGTGATGGGATATGTTACAACATTTAGTGTTTCAACAATGGTTTCATCAAAGTACCTAAAGAATTTTGGCTCATTGAGGAAATTACATCTGGTTCCTATGTTCACATTGTACCAGAAATAGTCCATTGTTCTGTCTGAAAAGTTTACTTTGTTACTCCACAGTAATAGTTTTGGAACTGTTTATATTCCTGAAAGTATTTTACAGACAAGAAAGTAATATTTCAAATGCAATATATATTTCTTTACTACCCACAGGGGGTTAAACACAGAGAGCACAAACAAGGACAGACAAACGGATTAAGTTGGTTACATAGACCCCAGTGCATAACTGGTACTTAATTTATCGACCCTGAAAGGATGAAAGGCAAAGTCGACCTCGGCACAATTTGGACTCAGAATGTAACGGCAGACGAAATACCGCTAAGCATTTTGCCTGGCATGCTAACGTTTCTGCCAGCTCGCCACCTTAGTACTCTACCATTAAGCTACAGTGTCTGCTAACACCAATTATGTCAATTTGAACACTAAATAATAGCTTTAGGAAAGCGACAACATTTTGTAATCAAAATTTGGAAAAATCGAATGTGTTTGGTATTTTACAGACAAGATAGTAAATTATAAATGCAGTATAGCTGTGAAAACAGCAGAAAGATAAGGTATTTTGTCCTCTTTCTGTCTTGAACAAAATATTTCGTTTCATATTGTCTCGTTCCACTCAGCTGTAAATAAATAACCCTGCAAGAGACCGACATCCTGTTCAGGGAAGATGTTGTGATCTTGGTTGCTTGCACACCATGGAAACTGGGTAAGTGGCCCTGTGAGTCTTGAGACTGGAAGCAAAAGTAAGTCCAGGGACTTACTTAACCCTTTAGCATTTAAACCAGCCATATCCATCATAAATATTCTACTAGCTTTATATTCAAACTGGCCTGATCCTGCACATCATTGAAATTTTGAAACTATGAGATAATAATTGATTAATTCAAAGCAATGTTAATAAATAAGTTAAACACAATATGTAATCGTTTTAAATCCTGCTCTAATGAACAAACCTCTCAATGTCTTTGCACTCTATACATTGAACTCAAACCTGTTAAACTCCCTCTTAACCCAACTTGTTTTACTCTTATCCTATCACTCTTCTGACTATTTACACCCAGTCAACCAAATTATATTCCTACAACTAAAACCTCTGTTCTTAAAAGGCCTTTATAAATTATGGTAAACCCCTTATTTTTCATCTCTAATGAAATATTTAGTTACATTAGATAAAATCCTGTGTATATTAGCTTTGGTTGTACGTAATCTAAAATTGGAATAATACAGGGAAGATTAGAATGGCCTCTGTGCAAGGATGACACAAATTTGTGAAGCATTCCATATTTCCAGATGCAGTCATGGCTGTGGGGTAAGAAGCTTGCTTCCCAACCACATGGTTCCACGTTCAGTCCCACTTTGTGTCACTTTGAGCAAGTGTCTTCTACTATAGCCTCAAGCTGACCAAAACCTTGTGGCTAGATTTGGCAGATGGAAACTGAAAGAAGCCCATTGTATATATGTATGTATATAAACACAGACATGACAGAAATAAATAGACACCCTTGTAATTGTTAAAATTTGTTTAAATCTGAAATTATACATTCAAATTATTTATTAATTGTTATAATGTGAATATTTAGTTGATATGCTCCTTGCATTATTCAATGCAAGGATCCTATCAGGCATATTAATGAATTGAGGAATTTCTTGCCAAGTTTCATGCAGTAATCTCAAAAGATCTGGCTTTGATGATGCTTTCTTGTTCATTTTATGAAGTACCCTGTTCATTATGCCCCAGAGGTGTTCAATAGGGTTCTTACCTGGTGATTAGCTTGGCAACAAAAGCTTTTTAATGTCATTCTCATCTAACAAATCTTGGGTCATTTTTAACCATGTGACAAGGAGCCCCATCTTCCATAAACAGTCTTCATTAATCATTTCACCACTGGAGAAAATTGGAAGGAGTTCTGTCTGCAATATGGACATATATTTATCTGGATTTATGTTTCCCACACTCCATCATCTCTGACTGACCATTGCTCTAAATTGCTCCCCAGACCATCACAGAATAGCTGCAGTGTTTCATTGTTGGCTGCAATCGTTTCCCATCAAATTCTTGATCGCAGAGTTTCCAGACCCACACTCAACCACTGTCAGAAAATACAATAAATCTGGACTCATCGGCGAATATGACAATGTCCCAAAATGCTAGTGGCCTCTCCACCATCTCACTGGCCCAATCTTTTCTCCACTTGATATTGGCTGGTCAAAGAAGTGGCTTCCTTCTAGCTGCTCTGCTATTGTAACTAAGTCTGCAGAGATAGCTGACAGTTGTTCTGGGACTGACACCAACATGTTCTGTTATGTCAGAAGCTTCGCAACAAGGATTATCCTCCACACTTTCTCTTAACGAAGAGAATGTTCTTGACAGAGAGCTCTGGTCAACATGAGTGAGGTGATGTAGACTCCTTCCCCTCTCTGGTAAATTGCACACTCACTCTGTTAACTGTAGAAAGCGGGATCACAATATTTTCTGTGATTTTATGCTATGTCCACCTTCAGATTGACCCACAATATGACCTCTTTGAAATTTAGACAGTTCCTTGGCTTCTTTTGTACATGGCATGATTAAACAGTCACATATGGAGCCTGAAATTTTAAAATGTCAATTAATAAAAAATATGAATTTTTACAAGTTAAACATAAAACGATGTTTTATGGGGTGTCTGTTTACTTCTGTCATGTCTTTGTATATCCATGTGTGTCTTTGTGTCTGTATTTGTTTCCCACCACTGCTTGACAACCAGCATTGGTGTGTTTACATCCTTGTAACTTAGCAGCACAGCAAACGCATTCAATACAATAAGTACCGGTCTTCATAAAAAAAAATTACAATATCAAATTACAAAGACATTCCATGAATGGCCATCCCAAATTTGTCCAATTATAGTGTCCTTTAGACAATACTATCTAATATGTCCTAGTCTTCAGTATATATAGATATATACACATATAGTGTTCTAATTTGGGGCAAGTTACTGCATAGAGACTCCATAATTTTTACTTGTGATAGCATGTTGTAATTTGATTTAATCAACGTTATAATTAAATGTCTTTGGTTAAATAATAATTTTTAGGCTACTTTACATGTATGCTTTTTATAGGCTAATATATTCAAAACCTCTTCAAAGATTTCACTGAAACTAATAACATGCAGCAACAGGAGAAGTGAAACATCACAGCAGTTTCTACTTCACTTCAAACTACTGAATATGCTGCTGTTAAAAGCTGAACATACTAACATAGTTAATTATATGGATGGCCCATTTGAATCTAACAAACCTTTGCTTTCATTGTTCAGATGAATAATACTTCGTTCACACAAAGTTGATCATTAAAGTGGGAAAATATGAATGAGCAGTTAATTTTTCATTGGAGTTTTTGTTTTATTTTTGGTGTTTATTTTAAGGTTTATGGTCTGTTTGTTTCAATGGAATTTCTAATTAATAAAGGTAATTAATTTTATGGTTCTCTTAAAAACTTCTCTGTTGTTTTGCAAGAAATACTCTCAGATTACATTGGGTTGATACAACTCTCAAACAGATATTGTGTTGTTATATATGTGTGTGTAAGTGTGAACTTGTGTATGTATGCATATGTGCATGTGTGTGTGTATATAGAGGGAAATGTTAGTCTTTGTGTATTTTTTTATTCATATCCCTTGGGCAGGAGTGACGTGTTTATGTTCTGCATGGACAAAACGTCCTGGTGATCAGCTGTTTATCATTGTGAAGATTTAGAACAAAGTATCGTACTTGAAAATATATAAGGGTTGAAATAAAAAAAAGGGGTATCCAGCTGTAGAATAAAACCTTAAGAAGTTTTGATTTTACCCAGCCAGCATGGAGGAAACAGATGTAAATATGATGATGACTATGAAACAGATGTGTAACTCCTGGTCATCTCTGATGGAGCAGTCCCATAGCATGGCGGTGAGTAGCTTGAACAACTAAGCCAAACCTACAGACCTTGTGTTCTAGATATACCATGTCACCACCAATTTGATGACCAAAGTACATACTCCAATGTACAGTGTTAATTGCCTAGACTGTAGTATGATATATCCTGTAGAAAGATATACTGGTCTCAAATTTTGGCACAAGGCCAGAAATTTTGGCTGAGCAGGTACAACCCCAGTGATTAACTGGTATGTATTTTATTGACTCTGAAAGGATGAAAGTCAAAATCCTCAGTAATATTTGAACTCAGAGCACAAAGATGGACGAAATATTCCCAAAGCAGTTTGCCCGAATGATTCTGCCAGCTTGCTGCCTTCCTGTAGACAGATATATTGCATGGCTGAAACAAGCACATTGAACATTTCTGTAGTAGATTGACAGATATCAGATACTTTTAAGTTTTGATAATCTACCTTGGGTACACCATAGGTATTTATTGTACTTTATTGATCATTAGCAACTACTACAATATTTATTATGGTTTATTGAAAAGTTTTCTAAGTGGCTTTGAATGTTCTTGGAATAGCAAGAATGAGACAGATTTCCACTATATATCTCTTATTAATCTAAATTGACACGCCTATGTAAGAGAACTTGATTTATATTCACCGTTCTAGAATAGAAAACTAAGACATCAATACTAAATCTCAATCTTAGAATTCTATATTGTCCATTATTATTTACTGATTCAATCTAGTTTGTGTTTTACCATTCAGTTACATTTTGCGTCTTCATTGAGAATTTTCTTTGCATGGCACAGTTTTTTCTCCATGAAGACAATGGTAAAGAGCCATATTGAATATTGATTTCTAACAAAGGTAGGTGACCACAAATTTTAGGATAGGTAAAGAGTTACTAAAATCTTTTACCAGTACCTGATTGGTACTTATTTTATCAGAATCTGAAGAATCCAATACAAAGTTGATCTTAGAATATAAAATGGAACTAATTACTGCATGGCATTTTGGCTGTTGTTTTATCAGTTCTGTTAAACTCCATCTTGAGCCTGAGTGTTAGAAGTTTATAATCATTTTTTTAAAGATTAATACAAACTATAAGGTGATACTGCCTACATTACATGCAAACAATATCAAGACAGTAAGAAGACATCAGCACATTCACACACACACACACACACACGCTGAATACTGAGGAAATATATTAATACAATAATATAATTTTTCAATAAGGAGTTATGTAATCCTGGCAGTTAATTTGTTGAAACACGTATAAAGCATGAAATACCATGTATATTTTCTGAAAGTTACTAATAATATATACATACACGTGAACACACATACATACACGCATGTACCCTGCTCCCCCCCCCATGCACATATGATGGGCTTCCTATGGATTCGGTGTATGAATTCTCACAAGATATTGATCAGTGTAAGGCTATAGCAGAAGATATGTATTAAAGGTGCCATATAGGGGCAACAAATCTGAAACCAGTGATTGCAAAGTGCAATTCTTAACCACATGGCCAGGAGTTTGTATGGAAATAGAAAATAATTAGAGTTATACTGTTAATAAACAATAAAATGCCTAAAACAAGGGAGTTGAGTAAGTGTAAGCAAGATCATGCCTTCCACATTAAAGAATATATATCTAGCAAAAACAGTTTGAATATTGATAAAAAAATTTTCAACATAAAAAATAATCCCTTGATGCAATTCACAAATACCCTGCTAGAATCTTAAAGGTTTTGTTTGGAAGAGAATTAGGGGGAATTTTTCCCAAGGTTACGAATTATAGTTTAGAGCAGTGGATTTCAACTGGGACTCCATAAGGACCTTGGAGTTCTATACAAGATTTTGTTATTAAAATTTATGTGCAATGAACTGGTTATACATAAAATACAATACATAAAATATTTTGGCAATTTTTTATACAATTCCGAATAATATTTAATCATGAAATATAATATAATTATGATATAATATAATATGATATAATATAATATAATATAATATAATATAATTATAAATATAATATAATTATAATATAATATAATTATAAAAATATAATAGGAGTTTTTAGACAGCAAATGGCTATGAGGGTCCTCCTGCCCTGAGTAAAATAGGAATCAAAGGGGTCCACTGGCAAAAAATGGTTGAGACCCTCCAGAGGGTAACACTTCTGAGAAGCGAGGAGGGAAAGGATGTTTCCCATTTTGTTTGAGAAGAGATATTTGTCCTTGTTTGTCCTCTCTGTGTTTAGCCCCTTGTGGGTAGCAAAGAAATAGGTATTACACATTTTATGTCCTAAATTTTCAGAACAGCAGCCTTAACTACAATAAAGATAGTATAACCTATTGATGAAATGTTAATTAGATGTTGCGTTTCAAATGAAACCAACATGCCAGACAATGGCATGGGTCTATTTATGATATTGAATCAATTGATTTCTGTTTTTTTTTTCAAAGTATTTCATCAACCACTTTTAATCAACAGAGCTACTCTTGAAAACCTTACTGAAGTCACACAATAACCAACAACAGAATGTACCAAAAGGAAGAACATATGTATATATATATATCACAATCAAGGAACGGCCATAATAGGCCATTCACCCACTAGAAATAACAGCCAAAAAGCTTCAACCGCAAAATAACATTAATTCTGTAAACCAGGAGAAAATTAAAAAAACATTTACCCTGAAATTCCTTATACGATGCACCGTTTCGTCTACTGTTTAATGGTAAACTAACCTGATTAGATTAAATCAAGCCAATCTACCATAGGCCCTTAGATTCATCAGTAAGGAATAGCCAAATCGGAACAGATATTTTTCACGAGGCATTCACGTCCATGCCTCGCCAATATCTGACCTAAAATTTTCAAATCGTCGCACTCGCGCCAAATTTATCGGCAGCAATAAATATAAGCCGCCGATTCCATTACGGAACTAACCAGAAAATTCATAATTAATCAATATAGGGAGGCAAAAAAATTTTGTAGAATTCTTTTGCCCCCAGCGGCCTAGTGGGAAAAAATTAATAGTCATAAACCATTTTTAAGTTCAATATCACAATCAAGGAACGGCCATAATAGGCCATTCACCCACTAGAAATAACAGCCAAAAAGCTTCAACCGCAAAATAACATTAATTCTGTAAACCAGGAGAAAATTAAAAAAACATTTACCCTAAAATTCCTTATACGATGCACCGTTTCGTCTACTGTATAATGGTAAACTAACCTGATTAAATTAAATCAAGCCAATCTACCATAGGCCCTTAGATTCATCAGTAAGGAATAGCCAAATCGGAACAGATATTTTTCACGAGGCATTCACGTCCATGCCTCGCCAATATCTGACCTAAAATTTTCAAATCGTCGCACTCGCGCCAAATTTATCGGCAGCAAATAAATATAAGCCGCCGATTCCATTACGGAACTAACCAGAAAATTCATAATTAATCATATAGGGAGGCAAAAAAATTTTGTAGAATTCTTTTGCCCCCAGCGGCCTAGTGGGAAAAAATTAAATAGTCATAAACCATTTTTAAGTTCAATATCACAATCAAGGAACGGCCATAATAGGCCATTCACCCACTAGAAATAACAGCCAAAAAGCTTCAACCGCAAAATAACATTAATTCTGTAAACCAGGAGAAAATTAAAAAAACATTTACCCTGAAGTTCCTTATACGATGCACCGTTTCGTCTACTGTTTAATGGTAAACTAACCTGATTAGATTAAATCAAGCCAATCTACCATAGGCCCTTAGATTCATCAGTAAGGAATAGCCAAATCGGAACAGATATTTTTCACGAGGCATTCACGTCCATGCCTCGCCAATATCTGACCTAAAATTTTCAAATCGTCGCAAAAGCGCCAAATTTATCGGCAGCAAATAAATATAAGCCGCCGATTCCATTACGGAACTAACCAGAAAATTCATAATTAATCAATATAGGGAGGCAAAAAAATTTTGTAGAATTCTTTTGCCCCCAGCGGCCTAGTGGGAAAAAATTAAATAGTCATAAACCATTTTTAAGTTCAATATCACAATCAAGGAACGGCCATAATAGGCCATTCACCCACTAGAAATAACAGCCAAAAAGCTTCAACCGCAAAATAACATTAATTCTGTAAACCAGGAGAAAATTAAAAAAACATTTACCCTGAAATTCCTTATACGATGCACCGTTTCGTCTACTGTTTAATGGTAAACTAACCTGATTAAATTAAATCAAGCCAATCTACCATAGGCCCTTAGATTCATCAGTAAGGAATAGCCAAATCGGAACAGATATTTTTCACGAGGCATTCACGTCCATGCCTCGCCAATATCTGACCTAAAATTTTCAAATCGTCGCACTCGCGCCAAATTTATCGGCAGCAAATAAATATAAGCCGCCGATTCCATTACGGAACTAACCAGAAAATTCATAATTAATCAATATAGGGAGGCAAAAAAATTTTGTAGAATTCTTTTGCCCCCAGCGGCCTAGTGGGAAAAAATTAATAGTCATAAACCATTTTTAAGTTCAATATCACAATCAAGGAACGGCCATAATAGGCCATTCACCTACTAGAAATAACAGCCAAAAAGCTTCAGCCGCAAAATAACATTAATTCTGTAACCAGGAGAAAATTAAAAAAACATTTACCCTGAAATTCCTTATACGATGCACCGTTTCGTCTACTGTTTAATGGTAAACTAATCTGATTAAATTAAATCAAGCCAATCTACCATAGGCCCTTAGATTCATCAGTAAGGAATAGCCAAATCGGAACAGATATTTTTCACGAGGCATTCACGTCCATGCCTCGCCAATATCTGACCTAAAATTTTCAAATCGTCGCAAAAGCGCCAAATTTATCGGCAGCAAATAAATATAAGCCGCCGATTCCATTACGGAACTAACCAGAAAATTCATAATTAATCAATATAGGGAGGCAAAAAAATTTTGTAGAATTCTTTTGCCCCCAGCGGCCTAGTGGGAAAAAATTAAATAGTCATAAACCATTTTTAAGTTCAATATCACAATCAAGGAACGGCCATAATAGGCCATTCACCTACTAGAAATAACAGCCAAAAAGCTTCAGCCGCAAAATAACATTAATTCTGTAAACCAGGAGAAAATTAAAAAAACATTTACCCTGAAATTCCTTATACGATGCACCGTTTCGTCTACTGTTTAATGGTAAACTAATCTGATTAAATTAAATCAAGCCAATCTACCATAGGCCCTTAGATTCATCAGTAAGGAATAGCCAAATCGGAACAGATATTTTTCACGAGGCATTCACGTCCATGCCTCGCCAATATCTGACCTAAAATTTTCAAATCGTCGCAAAAGCGCCAAATTTATCGGCAGCAAATAAATATAAGCCGCCGATTCCATTACGGAACTAACCAGAAAATTCATAATTAATCAATATAGGGAGGCAAAAAAATTTTGTAGAATTCTTTTGCCCCCAGCGGCCTAGTGGGAAAAAATTAAATAGTCATAAACCATTTTTAAGTTCAATATCACAATCAAGGAACGGCCATAATAGACCATTCACCCACTAGAAATAACAGCCAAAAAGCTTCAACCGCAAAATAACATTAATTCTGTAAACCAGGAGAAAATTAAAAAAACATTTACCCTGAAATTCCTTATACGATGCACCGTTTCGTCTACTGTTTAATGGTAAACTAACCTGATAAAATGTGAGGATAAAATTCTTTTCGAAAAAAAAAAAATATTTTCTCGAAAAAAATTTTATCAATGGCCAGCATATTAAAAAATACCTTTAATGGTTAAATTTATAAACAATTCATAAATGAGTAATAATGGAATTTTTTAGAAATTTCTGTCGACCTTTTTTCGAGTAGCGTGGGTATTGTGAAAAAATTACATGGTTAATGGACAATATGTCCAATTTTTCGGCATATTTGGCATTAAAATTTTTTTCCTTTGCCCTCATTTATGAATTATATATATATATATATATATATATATGTAAAAATATAAATGATGAATTATTGGAGTTGAATCATATTTCACAATATCATTTGTAATTTCTTCCCGCCAGTAGGAAATATTTTAAAAAGAGTTGAAAGAAAATATGGCAAACAAAAATAGATTTATGCAAATTTATTCCATAAAAGAAGCCTGTTTTGTTGTTGTTGTTGTGGTCACAGAGTCAACTCTCATTAAACAAGTATGTGATCAGAGGCATTCCAGTCATGATTATAGCAACTTTGTTAGTGTGTGTGTATGTATGTACTTATACATGTATATATATACATATATGTGTGTGTATATGTATATGTATACATAGCTATATATATATATATATATACAGAGGGAGAGAGAGAGTGAGAGTTTGTCACACACATATACACACATAGATATAGACAGATAGATACATATATAAAAAAAGAATACAGTAATATTGAGATGAAGCATAGCATCCCTGGTGCTAGTGACAGCTACATCATATCACACTTCAAAGACTATACATTTGCAATCCAAGAACAGGAAATTGCTACAAAACATTAATAAACAAAAGAGACTGACGCCTGTGGAACTCCAAGATGCAACCAAAATTGTAGATTATGTCATAGTTCTGTGGAAGACATCACACATGCAATTTACAACTGTCCAAAAATGCCATCAAGATGCTGCCTCCATATGTGACACAATGTCTCACCTTGAACAATATTCAATGAATAATATACAATATCTGCATCAAATAAACAATATGCATAAAGCAGTACCTTGAACAATATACAATACCATTCAGAAAAAAGATTATACTGGAATGAATATTGAGAATCCCCCTGTATTTGTATAAATATACACAAGCATCAACACAAGGAATACTGGTGGAATATTCCCATCAAAAACATGTCAAATATAAACATAATAGGATAGATGTTTCGTTTTTAGATTTGGTTTGCAAGATTCTTTATATGAGTTCATATGTTGAAGAATATTCCGTTGTGTCTGGGGAGAGTCATTTTCTTTTCGTACCTTATTATGTAACACACATAATGTGGTACATTATAAGGCACAAAAAAAATGACTATCCCCAGACACAACAGGATAGATGTTGTTGTATGGGTTAGACAAGAAAAACTACATACCATCATAGAGGTCAGACACCTTGCTAATGTGAATATCTCTTTGAAAATCAAAGAGAATGAACATAACTATGGACAACTGCTTTGAAATCTCTAGCTTCTAGATTCAGATTTTATACCAATATTTTTTATTGCTGTTGGTTTTGTGAGTAAATGTCTAAGTGGCAATACGGATAAGCTTAGGTTTTCAGAAAAAGAAATCAACCAACTGCGAATTACAAATACTATCTGTAAGTAGAACAGTCAAAATATGCAAGATTTTCTCAAGTTTGATATTTACATTGCTTTTGTTACATACAACCCAATGATGGAGCATTGTGTCATTAGCATAAAACTCTGAAATAATCAAGGAAACATAAGTTAATTTTGGACGTTGGTCTTACTCATAATTGGTTGCATATATACAATACAGTATAAAAGTGGTAATTGATGCTTAAGGAGGGTCAACCAGATATTAAAACTAATGTATATTGTGAAATATACCATAATCTACCATGTGCACGAGTTTCATTAACATTAAGATAGCAGAACTCCAAAATATTGGGGTGGCCTAATACTTTTGGCCAAGGCTGCATACATATAGTTGCCACATACATATAGTGGCAACGCTCTCAGCATCCACCCCCACTACAAACTAGGTCACCTAAGTAGTGGAAGCTATCAACTACTTCTAGTTTACCCCCTAGCATGTGATGGAATCTGAATAACTTCAGTGTTTATTACCCGTGTGCATCTGCTGCACACAAAAACTATCATCCCAGTTAACCTTCCTTTGATATTGCTGCACCTCTTATGTATACATAGCTTACACTGGATACATCTTATGGAGTTTCTGTCATGTTATGCTCTATGTTACAAGTCTGTAGCTCCTCCTTCCTCTCATCAAATTTCTCAATGAGGATGTCCCTAAATCTCTGACAATGTGAAGGGTTCTTTAGCTTCCAAATCCTTCTTTTCTGGATTGGTCTTCTTCTTGGCATCCTTCTGGTCTCAAGTCTAAAGTCACTAATGACTATTTTATGCTGGAGGGGTACATTCTTCACCAAGGAGGATTTTTGTATTTAAGAGCAACCATGCATCCCACTGTCTGGTGAGGATGGAATCAATATGGCTAGCTGAGTTGCCAGATTGTTAGGTTATCAGGTGGCTGTCTGGCTTCTTGAAGTTGGTGTTGCAGATTAATAGGTTGCTTGCATCACCAAACTCCAGTAGCTTAGTTCCCTCTTCATTTTGAGAACCAATTCTATGGCCCCCGTGAAAACCATAGAAGATACCAGATTGCTGTCCAACATGCCCATTAAAATCTCCAGCCACAAAGATGAGGTTATTGCCATTCGGTTAGCCTGACCTTAAGCACTCTATTGCACACCCTGACTACCTTTATATTATCCACCTATTTCTCCGCAAGAAGTATGCCTACACCCTCTACTCCGTCACTGTTACCTTCCCAGAAGATTTAATACCTATGTGCCTTGCCTGTGAGGACCCTGGCTGAAGCTCCTCTCCGCATCACCTCTTGTATACAGCATACATCAGCACATCTCCATTCAAGCATCTCTACAATCTCACTACATCTACCTCTCAATGTACCTACATTGACAGTGCCAACTCTAAAAACTTGGAAAGGAATGTGAGAGGAGGCATGGAAAGGGTAGATGTTATTCAGCACCTGAAAAGAAGGTTTCCGTGTTCATTTGATAGACATGCTACACCTGTTCTCACTTTTGACCTGTCATCATTCAAACATTCAAGCATGGCTGCAGATATAAGTATAAATAAATAAAAGTAAATATGAATATCAATATGCCAATGTTAGATTAAGTAGGTGGGCTGCTAAACTAGTTGTGTTAGTCCCAGGAGAGAGAGGGAGAGGAGGGAGGTGAAATTGCAGGTATGATAGAGGATACCACCTGTGAGGGAGTGGGTTTCCAGTGAGAGAAGAGAGATACCTGGTATTGGTAGTGGGGGTGGAAATGGGCGGGTGCACCATGAACAAGCAAGGGTTATGGGTTATTTAAGAGATAGTATGAAAAAATATGTAGTCAACATGGAAACAAAGGAGGGAAAGAGAACTAAGGCTGAGAGAGAGAGAAAGAGAGATTAGGAAGTTATATATCAAAAAGTCAATTTAGATAATTAGTTTACAAAAGTACATAGTAATAATGCATATTAGTAATGAATGAATGAAAGGACTGAAAAAATGAGAGAATATTTTAGCTTAGTAGTGCATAACTGGGTGCCAATAGATACCAACACTGGAATGGGTTGCATGAAAGTCTGAGAGGAGAACAAGTGTGAGAGGTATTTTATATATATGCTACAATGGGAAGTGGATATTACGAATGGGCATTTTCGCCCAGAGCAGTAGAGAATAGCAAGAAGCCATAGTGAAAGGAAGGATTAAGAGATAGTAAAAAACATATTTAGGCAACATCAAACATGGAGAGAAAAAAAAATGAAGTAAAGGTTATTTAAAAGTTAGTATGAAAAAATATGTAATACACATGCATATATATATATATATATATATATATATATATATATATGTATTTATATATTTATATGTATATATGTATTTATATATTTATATAGATATATATATAAAATCTGTTCTGTGTGTGTCTTCTAGGATCTCGGGCATCCTCCATCCGATTGTGCTCAAATTTGATATGTAGATATTAATGGTATCAGGGCATGTATAAGTCTTGAAAAAATTACAAAAATCGATTCCAGATAAGAATGCGATTGATAAAGCTTAGCATTACACAGATCTCATCAGATCGTAATGGCCAGTGGGTAACCTTATGGACTCGAAATCCTGGGCAACCCCATGAACTAGCCATAACTAACATTCTTTAGATACTCTACTGTTCTATAGCTCAGAGTATGCATTCAGTTAAAGAGGGAT
Organism: Octopus sinensis; assembly: GCF_006345805.1. Taxonomy (NCBI): domain Eukaryota; kingdom Metazoa; phylum Mollusca; class Cephalopoda; order Octopoda; family Octopodidae; genus Octopus; species Octopus sinensis. The sequence continues at coordinate 53,646,878 of NC_042998.1, read as the reverse complement.
TTCTTTTTTCTTTGTATTGCAAGTTACATGGCAACCTTACTAGTGCTTGTAGCATAAAAGAAAGCACCCAATACACTTTGTAAAGTGGTTGGTGCTAAGAATTATATCAATTCTTAGCTGGCAGAAATGTTAGCACGCCAGGTGAAATGCTTAGTGGTATTTCATCTGCCATTACGTTCTGAGTTCAAATTCCGCCGAGGTCAACTTTACCTTTCATCTTTTCGGGGGCGATAAATCAAGTACTAGTTATGCACTGGGGTCGATGTAATCGACTTAATCTCTTTGTCCTTGTTTGTCCCCTCTATGTTTAGCCCCTTGTGGGCAATAAAAAAATAAGAATTACATCAATTCATAGAAACTGAGGTGCTGTCGTTCAGCTTGCTGGATCCTGCTGAACTGTTCAACCCATGCCAGCAAGAAGATGGACAATAAATGATGATAATGATGATATATAATATAAGCCTGTAGTAATTAAAAAAATTTATTTATAGTTTACAATAATTAAGGTAGCAAGCTGGCAGAATCATTATTGTGCCAGGCAGAATACTTGATGGCATTTCTTTTGTCCTTAAGTTCCAAGTTCAAATTCTACTGCGGTCGACTTTGCCTATCATTCTTTCGGTGTAAATGACATAGGTACCAGTTAAGCCCTGGAGTCAAAGTAATCGACTTATCACCTCCCCTGAAAACTGCTGGCCTTGTGGCAAAATTTGAAACTGATATTCTACATTAATTTAATATTAAAGGCAATTGCTCCTTGCTGAGGTTTGTATTGTCTGCTAGTTGATCAATGAATGTCTGAGCAGATCTGTATCTACTGTGTCTCCTGCATGTTGGTGCCCACAATATGAACTTGTGTATAACTTCCTGCTTACTTCTCTAGCGATGTCTTGCAAATCATAACCATTTTTGAGCAATTATTGTTGTTATCTTGGGCAGATTTCTATATAAACTTTCATTTGTGATATGTTGATGTCAGTTTATGTTTTGTACAACCCTAAGCAGTTTAGTGTATTCACCATCTGGTTAGTTACTTTTCAACTACTTGTTACAGGGTCCATGTATCTGATCCATACAACAACACTGACTCAACAAATGTTCTAATGAATGATATTTTGATTTCTTTCTAGGTAGATCTGACTGCCATATCTTTTACAGTTTGTTCACTGCAGTCTAAGCTTTGATAATTCTAATATCAATATCCATTTTTTATGAACTTATCCAGTTGCCCAAATATAGAAAATCATCAGCTCAATTTAATATTCTACCATCCAGTGTGACAAGATTTCCATCTTGGTTAAGTGACATGTACTCTGTCTTGGTAACATTTATGTGTAGACCAGTTTTCTCAACAGAGTATTTGACTTTATGAAGAGGTTGATTAATGATATTTAATAAAAGAGTTATGTCATTATTGAAATTTGTCTCACATATAACAATTGGAGATTTTTGCTGACTTCTTTGTGTCAATATAAAGCTGAGATCCTGCTAATTAACAATAGCTTCCCTTAAGATGTTGTCTAGAGTGATTATGAAAAGATATAGTGCTAATGTGTCACCTTGAAGGGCGCCTGCTAGAATTTTAAACCACTCAGTATCACCATCAGAAGAGAGGATTTGAGGTTCCATCTTTATGTAGAGGACATTTATGGTAGAAATTGTGGTATCAGGTAGAAATACCATATTTAAGGAACAAGAAAGCTGCATTAAGTAGAAAATAGAACAACTGCATAATACTCACTTGAATTGTAAAGCTAAGCTTGCATGGAGTGTTATCAGTGAAATAACTGGAAGAAAGAAAACCAACCAGGGTATGATAGAAGCTGAAAGCCCTGAGGAAAGTGTGGAGTTAGGGACAGGAAAATTTTGCTAAATAACTTGGTCAACCATCCTTGATAGTTGAGGGAAATATTGACAAGGTATTTGACCCACTGCCTATTGATGTTGGTAATTTTACAATGCAGGAGGTGAAAGATTCAATCAAATTGACACAAAGCAATACGGCTACAGGCTTGGATATATATCAGCAGAAGTATGGAAAGTATGCATGAACGATGAGCTGCTTGAATATTAATATAGGTTTTGTGATAATGCTTTCAGGTTAAGAACCATTACACAATTTGATCAACATTTTGAAGAAACAAAAAAGTTTTCATTGAAAGCCATTCCGGCTAGATGCCATTTCCTTGAAGATGATAGAATTCCTGTTATAGAGGAAGCATTAGAAATACTACAAAGTGGAAATCCATTAAGACATGTAATCGGTTCATCAATTTCACTTGATGCAACATTCTTTCCATCAAGTGTTGCAAAACTTTTGTATTATGTTAGCTATGTAAAAATTCACATTCACAGACGTATAAATAAATAAAAAAAATCACAAAAATAAGATAATTGAAAAAATAGGTGAATCCATTGAAGTTGAATACTACAAATGCTCACAAACCATAGAGTGAATCTGTATGCAGTCACCCAACCTGCAAGTAATAATAGCGAAATCTCTTTCAAATCGCACCTTACTGGCTTACAAAAAAAAAAGACAAAAAACAAAGAAAGAACAAACAGAAAGGACACATTGAATAATATTATCCTACATAACCCGGAAAAAAAAAATGAGATGATCGCAACTGCAGCATCTTTGATCATAAACCTGCACAATTAAAGCTGAACTAGGGGGTTAAATGACTACAGTGACGATGCTAACAACACCATCTATTATCTACTGCATGAATAACAGATGGAGTAAGAATGGGACTTGATTTAACACACTGTAATGTAATACACACACACACACCTATGATATAATGCCTGAGGAGAAGCTTGGGGTGAAGTTGGGAAGTTAGAATGTGGGCGGTCTGCGTGGAAGGGGAACTGAGGTATGTGAGGAATTGAGGAAGAGGAGGGTGGATGTGTGCTATGTGCTGGAGGCTAGGTGGAGGGGGCCAAGGGGCAAGATTTGTGGGCGTCAAGGGAAGAAGGTACAATTTTTAGTGGTTGGCAAATAGCAAGTGGACTGGAGGTGTGAGAATTTTGGTGAAGGAAGAAATCTGTGAGAAGGTGGTGGAGGTCAGGAGAAAGAGTGACAGAGTGGTGACAGTAGCATTAGTATTTGAAGAAGAAGTGGTGAGGGTGATTTGTGGGCATGGTCCACAAAATGGAAGAGGGATCACCGAGGAAGAGCGGTTCTTTGATGAGTGCAACTTACATAAGGTCGGTGAATTGGTTTTGGACACAGGTGATTTTAATGGACATGTTGGGAAATGGATCCAGAGATTTGAGGCTGTACATGGGGGAAATGGAATTGGGGAGAGAAATGTGGAAGGAAGGATGCGGTTGGAGTTTTGTGATGAGAAAGAGTTGTGTGTGGTGAACACGTGGTTTAAGAAAACAGAGAAAAGGAAGGTGACTTTCAGTGCAGGAGGGAATGAGACAGAGATTGATTTCATGTTGTTTGGCAGGAAAAATAGAAAGTATCTGAGAGTTGGGAAGACAGTACCAGGGGAGTTGCAGCACAGGTTGGTGGTTGCTGACTTGGATAAGAGGAAAGTAAAAAAAGTGTGTGAGAAATGGAACGGTTAAGAGGAGAAAGGTTTGGAAACTGAAGGAAGAAGAAACAAGAGTAAGGTTTGAGGAGTTAGTAAGCATTGATGTACCGGATTTGTGGAAGTCTTTTAAGGAAGGGGTACTAAAGGCATGTAACGAAATCTGTGGAAGGATGAAAGGTAGGAGAGGTCAAGGAGGTAAGTAGTGGTGGAATGAGGAGGTAAGGAAGAAGGAAGCACACAAAGCTTTATGTAATAAGACTGAGCAAATGAAAGCCAAGTATAATAACAGGAAGAATCATGCAAAGTGGATGGTTGCAAGATCTATGAGGAAGGAAGCTGAGGAGAGGTTGAGTGGGCTGGATGAGAACCCAGATAGTGTTTAGGCTTATTAAATCAATGATAAAAGATGGAAAAGATGCCGAGGGAGGAAGATGCATGAGGGGCAGTGATGGAAGGTTGAATTTTAGTGGGAAAGACAGGGGAAGAGTTGCTGTGGTGAAGGGGTTGGTGGAGAGGGTTAGTCGGGAAGAAGTAGTGAAGGGAATGGAAGAAATGTAAACAGGAAAGGCAGCTGGTCCATCAGAAGTAAGTGTGGACATGATAACTGCAAGTGGAGAGATAGGGATTTTTGTGATGATGGAGTTCTGTCAGGGTGTGCTGGATGGAAGAGGAATGCCAGATGATTGGGCACTAAATAGTGGAAAGGGTGTTGGAGAGGAGAATTCAGAAAAAGGATGAATGTGGACGAGATGCAATTTGGTTTTATGCCAGGAAAGGGGACAATAGATGCAGTGTTCATTGTAAGGAGATTGCAAGAGAAATGCTGACATAAGGAGTGGTACATGTGCTTCGTTGATCTAGAGAAGGAATTTGATAGGGTTCCAAGGAAGGTCATTGAGTGGGCATTGAGGAAGTGAAGTGTACTAGAAGTAATAGTGAGGGCAGAGAATGAGACAGGCCCTGTGCCAGACATTTCCTCACTTCAAAAACGGTTCCAGGCACAGTCAGTGCTTGATTTCAACATCTTTGTTATGTATTGCATATTATATAAATATATATATACATATATGTGTGTGTGTCTTTGTGTCTGTGTTTGTCCCAACATCACCACTCGACAACAAACGTTAGTGTGTTTACGTCCCTGTAATTTAGTGGTTCGGCAAAAGAGACCAATAGAATAAGTACCAGGCTTTGCAAAAAAAAAAGCCGATTTTTAAAGAAAAGAAAAAGCTCAATAAATACTTGCCATTACATTTTTATTCAACCAAATATGAACCATTTTGTTGCACAATGTGTCTCCATCTTTCCTTTAACTTGAAAATACCCTCTTCCCAGAGTTGATGGTTTCATGGCAAAGAATTCATCAACAATCTTTTTACATCATCCAAGGAATTGAAATTTTTACCATTAAGACTATTCTGCAGAGACCTGAATTAGTGGAAATCCGAAGGAGTAGCATCTGGTGAATATGGAGGGTGGGGTAACACATCCCAGCCAAGCTGCAGCAATTTTTGTCTGGTTACTAAAGCATCAAGTGCCGAAAATGAACTTTCTTATCTTCCATTTTAAAGGGTTACAGAATTAACACAGGTTATAGGAACATAAACCTTCTTCCACAAAAAAATAGCTTAAACTATGCTCTAAATGGAGGTGTAGTCAAATCCTATTTTATGGACTCAACCATGTTCTAAAATAAGTCGAATGGTAAGCTACTATAAATTGGCAAGAACTTTCCAGACAACCCAATAGAAAAAAAGCAAAAGGTGCTGGAGTTGATTCATTTGGCTAAAACTTCTTTAAAGCAGTGCTCCAGTATGACCACTTTCCAATGACTCAAACAAGTCAAAGAAAAAAGATAAAAGATTTAACCAAGGTTTCAGTACAGTCACATAAATTACTGTATGTTTTGTTAATGGTTAACAACATATAAATCTTATTGATCCTTTATAGTTTTCCAATTGAACTAATATTTTCAAAGAACAACAAAAAGAAGTATATTTATTAAGAAATTCAGACTGAATCTAAATAAAATTTGCTGTACAACATCAGTTGATGTTAACATAAATACAGTTTGGAAACAAATAAGTATAGATAGTTATTCACTTTGATTTACTCATAATTATCATAAATGTGATGAAACCAGTGGGGAAAATGAAAGAAAACTAAAGAAATTTAAGTGTATTTTCATGTTAATACACACACACACATGTATATATATATATGTGTGTGTATTTTGTGTGTGTATCTAACATACTAATGGCTGTAATGTCTACATAAACAGTAATCTGTTTATAAAATCTTAAAGTTGATGCCCACTACAAAAGTAACAGTACAGAAGCCAACACTATTCCACATCCTGAAGATGGGCTGAGGTAGTCAGGAAATGTTAATAAAAATGAATTTGGGTACCTTATTATTCCAAATGAACTGCAAGGTATGATCAAGATACAAAAATCATAATTTAAAAGATTAAATATATACACATGTATACACACACATATACAGTGAGTGCAGCTCTCCTGCTTGCCAGCTCTGGTCAATCCATCCAACCCATACCAGCATGGAAAATGGATGTTAAAGGATGATGATGATGATATATACCCATAC